>NC_133489.1:23287855-23435865 GCF_025370935.1 Choristoneura fumiferana | reverse complement strand
ACTAGAAAGGAAATATCGAGTCTTGGCCGATTGTGTTTGTTAAACAAAATATATTTATAAAATTTGGTACTTTAGGACTTCCAGTTTACCTCGACTTAACACTCCTAGCTATTTTAGACTTTCAGGATTGAAACAAAACTCTAGCTGGCACGATTGATTTTTAGGAAATCAAGAACAACACAATTAGATATCACTGTACAATTTCTCTCCAGCACCGTTCCTCGAGAGCTCTCTAGACCGAATCCCCTTTGTCCTTCCTTCTGCGACCTTCCCCACTCTCTTGTCTAGGAACAAACCCCTCCAGTGCTGTAGGCGGCTTTCTGAAATTTTAAAATTTTCCCGCGAGTAATCTGTTCATCCCATTTGCGGATGACATTCGTCGTCTCTGTGATTGGCTGTTAAGTATACTTTTGGGCGTAGCCCCACCCTTAAATTCTCTGATGTTTGATTTTTTTATGTCACTATGCCTTGCGGTCATTTATCACGTCTCGTTTGACAAGAAGGAAGTCATTATTTGTTGCTATTCCACGAAAGATTGCATAAGGGCCTTTGTTTACACTTGTTCCTTAAGAGTTGAATATGTCTATTTGTATTTTATTGCTTGCCCTTTTGGAAAGGGTCGAATTTCTGTGTCTAAATTGCCTTTTAAACTTTTTGTTAAAACTAAACTTTTGTCTTTACTTGGAATTCTCAGGGCCACGGGTAACTTTCTAAAACATGTGGACATGATCTTTTAAAATTTGATTCTGAGATTATTCTTTTATTTCTATCTATTTATAAGAGAATATGCGGGACGATCTACGTGAACCACCTCACACTCCCCCAAATAGATTTTGAAACATCTACAACTATTCTCACTCTTACCTCTATAAGCAAATCGTTTCAAAATATATTTCCTCTACTAATCCTATACTCAGCATGTGCATAATAATTACATTTCTCACGCCAATACTATGTTTCTCACGCCCGTCTATTCTAACTCTCAAAAGGACAATAGCTCGTCTTCCCTTTCGGTTGTCCCCTTTTTTTGTGATGGCGCTTGCATTTTTAAGTACCTGTTACTCTTGCGCCACTAGGTCATTGTCCGTTATTTGTTTACGTAATAAGGGAACAGGTGAATAGCATTGAAATTTCCTTTTACCCGTTGTGTTTGTAAATCGATCAAGGTGTATACATTATCGTAAGGTACCGCTCCAACCGTGAAGGGTCCTTCGTATAGACGCATGAATTTTTTTGTTATCTTCTTATCAGCGTCGGATTTTGCAAAAGTTTTTAGTTTTACGAGATCTCCTATTTCGAACCGAATTAGCTTATGATTTTTATTATAATGAAATTCCCTTTCTGCCGCGGCCTTGAGTATATTTTGTCGTGCTTGCTGCCGAATCTGGTCTAATGACTCAGGTTGCCGTTCGATTCCTATTTCTATACCTCTATCAAAATCAGTATTTAGTCGAACTCTAGTACCCCATATTATTTCATTCGGTGCGTACCCTGTTGTAGTGTGTACTACCTGATTGTAGCAGTCTTCTATATTCGGTAATAAATCTACCCAAGAACGGTGTGACTGGTCGCAGTATGTTCTAAATAGCCTTCCTAAAATTTTGTTAACTCGCTCTGTAGAATTCGGGCGCGGATTTCTAACAGATGTGTGTGTTAACTCGATACCTAACTGCCTGACACCTGACTCGAAAATCGCCGATGTGAAGTTTGTGCCTCTATCCGAACATAAAGTTCTAACTTTGATCTGTTCATGGAACTTCCGCACACAGGTCAGTGTCGCCTTACCACTCGCTTGTCGCAATGGATATAGCCTGATTAATTTACTATATGCGTCTTGTATTACAAATATATATTTATACCCATATCGCCCCGCTGGTAAAGGTCCATAAATATCGCAAAAAACTCGCTCTCCTATATCGCTCGCTATCACGGTTTTAATCGGCCCTGTGTGTGTTTCAAGTGCATGTTTTGACTTCTGGCATACATCACAAGCCCTCACAATCCGACCTATTACTCGAGACATGTTCGCGAAATAGTAACGACGTTTCATCAAGGCATAAACTTTATACCGCCCGAAATGTCCTATCTCCTCGTGTATACTAGTAATCAAGTCGTGTTGTAATTCCTCGGGGATATATAGTCTTAATGTGCCCGTACGTACGTCCATCCTATACAGAACTCCTCCTTCGAATACATAATGCTTAGACTCGGATGTCCCTACGACCTTTACCCGATCAATTATCTCGCTGGCGCACCGATCGCGTTTTTGAATACTACCTATTTCCTTCCATCGTTCTTTAACTGTTCGTCCTAATGGTACCTTGAATAAATTCATCTCAGGCCCCGTGGCCTCGTTAGTTAATACATCTGTCGTTCCTTTTATGTGTCGGGATAGTACATCTGCTACGACATTTAATCGACCTTTCACGTGTTCTACTGTATAATCGAATCGACCTATGTAATGCACCCAACGTATCATTCGTGCGCTAAGTAGTTTACATGATTGTAAAATATCAGACTCTTATAGTCAGTCCTAATTACTAACCGAGCTCCCCTCAGACATGTCCCGAATTTCGACAACCTGTAAATGATGGCCCACAGTTCTTGTTCAGTAACTGTCCACCTGCGTTCTGTCTCAGATAAAGATTTACTACAGAACCCTATGACTCTTTCCTCGCCTACGTCCGTCAGTTCATAGACATAACGTGAAATGCCTAAATTACTGCTATCAGTCTGCACATAATAGGTCTCCTTTGGATTAGGATGTGCGAAGAATCTACAAATAAGCCTTTAACCCTTTCAAAACATACGTTTATTTCCTGTGTCCATGACCACTTTGTATTTTGTTTTAATAGGTCACACATAGGCCTCACTTCCTCGCTGTATTTCGAAATGAATTTCCGGAAATAATTTATCAATCCCAAAAACCCTCGTAATTGTTTTATGGTCCGAGGTATGGGAAAATCCAATATTGCCTTAAAGCGGTGTGGGTCCATTCGCACCCAGTTAGTACTTACTATGTGTCCCTATAGTTGTACTTCTACACATAAGAATCGAGACATTTCTATACTGCCCGTTAATCCCGCGGATCCTAATCTATCTAATACTCGATCTAGATGTTCTAAATGCAACCCTACGTCTCCTGTGGTAAATACAACGATATCATCTAAATAATTCGCACAAAATTCCCGCACTTCCGCTAGTATTAGTCTATCGCTCTAGATAAACCCGCCGCTGATGTCTTTAATCCTTGAGGTAGAACTCGATAAGTATAAGTCCTTACCATAAAAGAGAAACCTGTATTTTTCCTCGAATCAGGATGTTTTTTTTTGTAAATGTATGCGGCCTACAATACGGAGTCGCTTCCCTCTGAATGACTCCTAAACCTTCTAGCTTTTCCTTTACCTGCTCTCTATACACAAACGGTACTGGGAGCTGTGCTTAACAAAATGTATGTCATCGACTAGTTTTATGACGTGCTCGTACTTATCGGTCAACCCTAATTTGTCCGCAAACACTTTACAATGTTTGTCTAACACGGGTAGTAACAGCTCCTTTTGTTCGCTACTTAAGTTTGAATCGTCTAAATGGTACCTTTCATTGTCCCTATAGTCCAAATTATCTACCAACCCGCAATGGTCTATCGATCGCGTGCCTCGTGTTATTATTGTATTAATTGTGGCAGCGTTCGACTCTCCCCAAACCTTTCGACTTGGTAATCCGAATTTAATTTGACGCAGGATCTAACTCCTAAATGTTATATTGGCAACGTCCTCCTTTACCCTTTCGGTTCAGCCGCGGAACTGCTAGCCCTATCCGACCTATACTGTCTTGCCGCACGCCTTCCTGTACCCGCCGGCATCTCTATACTCGTTACTGTCTAACCAATACGTTCTTGCGACAACTTACCCGTACCTAATCCCGACTAACACGCCTAAGCACGCCTAGTACTCAAATATTCGCGGAAAATTCTGACTAACACGCCTAAACACGCCTAAACAAAACACGCCTAGTAATCAAATATTCGCGTAATTCTTCCCGTTATTCTGTTGAAAGTGAAAAAATGTTGAGACAAATAACCGTTAAACCGAACGTTAAAGTCTTAGTTAAGTTATGTATTACTTGTGCAATCTTTCGTTTGCTGGTTAAAAGCAGGACAATGAGGCTACATGAAATGTCAAACAACACGTAATAAATTTTATTGTGGGTTTCCCTACAGTGAATTTATATTCTATACAATAGCAAGGAATAATTACATGGGCGCCTGCCCAAAGTGGCCTTCTCCTAAAATTCCTGTAAAATATACACTTCATAAACACATAGTTTGTCTTCGCTCCCCCAAATCCTCTCATCGTATAATTCCTGTTTTTTTTTTATATACACTCAATCATTGTTCCTACGTTGTGTTTTCTTTTAATAATATTATATATCCAGTCGTATCGTTATTTCGAATACGTACTTGGATCCCTGGTCACCGACACCAAATTCTGTGATGGTACGAGCCGTACGTGATCGTCTATTTATATATTTATAAATATAAGAGAGTGTCCTAGAAATTTTCAGGATCATTCCCCGGAGTTTGGGTACACTTCAGTAAAAGCAGTAATTTTTATTTAGTTGCACAGTGATTTACGCAGTACACTTTCTGGATAAATAAAGAATCAGGAATATCAATCATTCAGCCGGATTACGTTAAACGGGTTTTTATCAGTAACAAGGTAGTGAGAATATTGAAATCAATGAAGATACTGTTCCAGGTAGTGAGACTACCTTTATATGATTTTATATGCACTCAAGATACGCGATCGGCTTTTGTGATAGATGGTCATGAAACTTTATGTGAGGCATTTGTACATCTCACCAGAACAACCGGTCTCACTCTGACACGGGGGAACCCTACGCCAGTATATGGCCTTGAAAGTCAAGTTATCGGGGGGCAGTTCTGACCTCCTTTCGCTGAGAAGCGTTTATAATTGCACATCCTCGTAAGGTGTGATCTTTTATTAGGCATAAAGCCTCCCCCAAGTACCATGGTTTTATTCAATTATTATTCAATATGTGATATATTTGGTTTGGCCAAACCAAGGTCGGAGGTCAGCTGCATAAGACATGGCGTGTATGCGTGTGCCCAGAAACCGCCGCTGCCTGTTATCGAGATATGTACTGAAATTTGTATAATCAAAAGTCTCCCGGCTTCTTTTTCTCCACCACCTTTCCAGTGCCCAAACATCGGAAGAATAATACAACTGAAACACTAGTCCCACTCTCAGACATCTAGTTAGTGCATCATTAAAAGAAAGAATTTTATACTTATCGGGTGTCCTCTTGTACACGTCGTAGACTCGAAATTCACGTTCATGATAGATATCGGCTACTGACTGACTTCGTTAATATACTCAACTCTTTGACTCTCAAATAATAGCAAATAATATCTCGTTAGGCATTACACTCTTGTTAGCCACCACTCAATAGGTATAGCATCGAGCATTTACTCAAGTCTGCCTTGAAGAGGCCTATTCTCTCACTAGTGACCAGGTTGTGACACACTTGTATCCCCTTTGAATTTATTTGTATTAGCGTGATTCAATCTCACTGACGTATATAGAAAATGTTAGAACTCTCCTCGACATAACGGGAATAATGATTGAGTGTGTTTAGGGAAAAATTTAATAATGGATGTTACTTAGGCACGAAGTAAATACTACCTTGGTCTCTCAACAAAAGGTTACTCTGTGAAATCACTTTACTAGAAAATAAGTTATGACCTCCATTATTAATTCATTCCGAAAGGGAAAAGGAATTTATATACGAATACCAAATAAAATAAATTGTAATTTATATATTTTTATTAAAATCATTAATAAACCCAAAACACTTGGGAAGAAATGAAAGACCAAAACGAAACTGATCGATTAATTAAACCTTCATTGGTCTTATACGACACAATGGCAGGCCAGACATTCAGTTCCTAAGCCAAGCTAAAGTAGAAGGGAAAACGAATGTCCAAATGAAAAACCCTTCTGGCTGTCTCTATACTAGGGTACACACACACACATGCATAAAGAACTTAGACAAAGAACAAAATATACACAAGAAAAGAAAAGATAAATCATACTCTACAATATAACAAAATAGTATGGACCATTGTCTTTATTGGCATAGTCAAATCTAAATCGTTCTTTAGTTAATACGACAAGGTTTGTGGTATCTAAATAGTCAACTAAGGAATCTATTCCAAAGTATGTCATAAAATAATTACGTTAACACGTCTAAGGCTTTACAACACATCCCAAAGTAATTCGGAATTTTAACGATCAAATCAAGGACTTTCACAAGGCTCCATAATCACTTCACAAAATTTTGTATCTATGTACATACTTTTATAGTTTAGCATTTTACATACCTACCACAAACTCAAACACGATAGGCCATAGGTACCCTTTATTTACCTTACTTTTAATTCGTCCTGACCATTTATAGCCCTTAAATAGGTCTCAATTGTATGGACTCCCGGCCAGTAATTTCTACGGCGATATCGTCCGATCCATAACTTCACACATATGATATATATCGTAATTAAAATCAATGCACAATACATATACATATTACATTTCTTTACAAGTCCTTTTGGACTTTGTTATCACGCAGGCATAATGTCTCCTTTGAACTCATCTTTCGAATTGGTAATGTCTTGAAAGGAAATATCGAGTCTTGGCCGATTGTGTTTGTTAAACAAAATATATTTATAAAATTTGGTACTTTACCGGACTTCCAGTTTACCTCGACTTAACCACTCCTAGCTATTTTATAGACTTTCAGGATTGAAACAAAACTCTAGCTGGCACGATTGATTTTTAGGAAATCAAGAACAACACAATTAGATATCACTGTACAATTTCTCTCCAGCACCGTTCCTCGAGAGCTCCAGAGACAGAATCCCGTTTGTCCTCCCTTCTGCGATCTTCCCCACTCCCTTGTCTAGGAACAAACCCCTCCAGTGCTGTAGGCGGCTTTCTGAAATTTTAAAATTTTCCCGCGAATAAATCCGTTCATCCCATTTGCGGATGACATTCGTCGTCTCTGTGATTGGCTGTTAAGTATACTTTTGGCGTAGCCCCACCCTTAAATTCTCTGATGTTTGATTTTTTTTATGTCACTATGCCTTGCGGTCATTTATCACGTCTCGTTTGACAAGAAGGAAGTCATTATTTGTTGCTATTCCACGAAAGATTGCATAAGGGCCTTTGTTTACACTTGTTCCTTAAGAGTTGAATATGTCTATTTGTATTTTATTGCTTGCCCTTTTGGAAAGGGTCGAATTTCTGTGTCTAAATTGCCTTTTAAACTTTTTGTTAAAACTAAACTTTTGTCTTTACTTGGAATTCTCAGGGCCACGGGTAACTTTCTAAAACATGTGGACATGATCGTTTAAAATTTGATTCTGAGATTATTCTTTTATTTCTATCTATTTATAAGAGAATATGCGGGACGATCTACGTGAACCACCTCAAAACGTTCTGTATACATAGCATAGTTTACATCCCAGAAAATTGCAACAAATTTTACGCGGACGGAGTCACGGATAACGTCTAGTAATATTATTATGCGAAAGTATGTAAGTCTGTTTGTTAGTTACTTCATCACGTCTAAACTGTTGAACCGATTTTGATGAAATCCGGCAGGTATACAGATAATTTGAGTCCCGAGAAAGGACATATAGGTTTTAGTTTTTATCCCGAAAAATTACACAATTCCGCGACTAACGGCTTAACGACTAGTAATTTAATAATGAAAAATAATAACAAGTACAAAATTAAATATGATAGCTAACTTTATACAAGGAATGTGTTTCATGCAGTTCCTCCACTTTCAAACTGTAACACAAATTATTATAAAACCCGACTATCACTACGATCACACTACACTGACGCGTTTCAAACTCAAATTCAGAGCAACCTAGCTGTTCACCATGCTACTAGATGCTAGACCTAGACGTCAGATGTGAGTTTAATACTAGAATGCCTTAACTAACTGAATCACGTCTAAATTACCGCAGTGTTTGAAGTCAAAAGTCTTTGACCAGTGTGTGTTGCCAGTGATGGCATACGGATCTGAGACGTGGGCGCTAACGGTGGGCCTCATGAGGAAGCTCAATGTCACTCAGAGGGCTATGATGGAGATGTCTATGCTCGGGGTTTCTCTGCGTGATAGAATCAGAATTGATGATATCCGCAGTAGAACTAAGGTTACCGACTTACCGACATAGCTCGATGAATTGTGAAACTGAAGTGGCAGTGGGCGGGGCACATTGCTCGCATTACTGATGGGCCATGGGGTCAAAACGTTCTCGAATGGCGTCCGCGGACCGGGAGACGAGCTGTCGGTAGGCCTCCAACAAGATGGAGCGACCACCTGATTAAGATCGCGGGATCGCGGTGAATGCGGAAAGCACAAGACCGGTCTGAGTGGAGAGCCTTGGGGGAGGCCTGTGTCCAGCAGTGGACATCTTTCAGCTGACTGGATGATGATGAAGTTCTGCTCACGTCTCTCAAGTCATCAATATGTTAAGTATTCAATGTATTATTCCAGAGATCCAGCTATCTACTTACCAAAGCACGCCCACACACACACACACGTATTCACACACAAAATAAATATATCACTCATACACGTACGTACTCACACATCCACACACACGGCAAACCCCATTTCTATCACGATAATACCCAAGTAGCATGGCGCAGCTGAATATCAAAATGAAGATCTTAAATCGGCTGACAAACTTCGCAGAACGAGAAAATGAAACTAAAACTTTCAATAAAACTTGGTGGCGTTAATGCAAATTTAATGTCGTTCTGTTGCAACGCGCAGGATATGCATGGAAGGCAGCCTATTTGCAACTGGATTCTTGGGACATTAAATAGACGGTGCGAGATTTACATATATCTTGCTTCTTATCTTATCTTACTCCAAGGAGTAATAACGGATGAATTTCGACCCACAGGGATCTTTTGTGAAAGTTTTCTTAAATATGCCTTTATTTAACTTGCATTGCAATGTACGAGTATTTGTACTCGTTATGTACCTATGTGCGGGTAAAATCATGCAAGTTGAATTTGACCCTCTTCCAGAAGTCGGATTGACTTGAAATTTTTCATACTTAAGTAAATCTGGGAACAATACAATAATTTAGTAGTGACATCCTGATGGTCCAACCAAAATCGTCTCCGCAAGGCGGACTCCTCAAGGATTAATGGCATTGCCTTTATTGGTGCCGATGTAAGTCTAGATGACAATACAAAACTAAGTAAGTACAGTGAACAAAATGTAGAGTTAGCAAAAAACCTTGTATCAAAAATGTTTTTTTTTAACACAAACTAACACACTACACACACACACACACACACACACACACACACACACACACACACACACACACACACACACACACACACACACACACACACACACACACACACTTAAAGTAACACCTGATTCAATATTTTTTTTTGTTTGTTTGAACAACCTCATCGCGTCAATTCGGTATACAAATAGTTTATATTAAACGAGAAAGTGGGTCTCCTGATGGTATTTAAGATTTTGTTAAAGCCAGACATATTTTTTTAAGTATGTTTGTTTAGTAAAATAATATAAAATATTAGTCATGGCGAGGCACCCCAATTACGTTATCGAGTATAAGTTCATTATTATCTCCATTAAAAATGTTTATTAGGTCCGCAAACGAACCTGTTTATTAGAAAATAGTCATTTCAATCGACATTAATGAATACTTAGTCCATAACAGCTATTAATTAAAAATATTAGCGCACATCAGTCCTTGCTGAACAATTTTTCATTGTGACTTTGTTCAAACAACACGTTCCATCATTATGAACTAATATTATAAGTAACTAGTTCAAATTATCATCTGTTTTGTGCAAGTGAGATTCAGAAAAAAAGCTCATTTAAGTACATCGTTCTGAATAATGGATTCGCTACTGTGGAACAACGCATCTACAATAAGCACCGGAGGCGGACCCCCGTTATCTCCTTCCAAGTCGAATACTACGCTTTTCTACTGCAATATCATGTGGAACTTATCGACGGTGACCTTGGTGTCACACGCAACCAGCTTGACCTTTGGTGCCATATCTTGGATGCTCGTCAAAGAGTGGGGAAACTTCCAGAACTACGTGTTCTTGAATGTCATTCTCGCTACTTTTTTGGTTACGATCATAGACAACTTCAACCCTGAACAAACTCGAGTTTTTTCCATCATGTTGGTTAACTGGTTGATTGTGTTTTCATTGGTATTTGGAATAGATCTTGATAATCTTGAATATCATAGCACTCGTTATAGATACAAGGTAGTGAATATTTTCGGTTGGTTTTTGACCCTGGCCGAGACTATACTGGTAGACGGGTTCGATTTCTTTTTTTTCTTTATTTACTTCTTCTTATTGATTGCGCTTATTATAATTAACGTTGTTATATTTTTCAAAACACTATTAACTATAGCAAAGTTAGTAAAAGCAAAAAAATATTCCGTGGTATGTAAAATACTTTTGATAGCTAATATTAATTTGTTGTTGTCAGGCATGTTGCTCATTATGTTTTCTGATTGTTTACTCGACATTGGAGACGTCATGTATCCGTATTACACAATGAAATGTTCGTGTTTGTTATTTGATATATTAAACTGCATGTTTTTTGTAATTAACTTGGTATTCTTATCGATGAAAAGTCATAGAAAGCTATGGAGAGAGTATCTAGTACAGAATAACGCACGGGAAAATTGAGTTACTTAGTACCTACCTACCTAATTAATAAAAAAGTGCTATATTTGAGGAAAAAATCGTATTTCAACGGAATTTTAATATTTGTAGACATAATTTCTTGTGTTATGTATTAAATTGTGTACCTAATTTTTTAACCTGTTATGCGGCCTCGCAAGCAGAGGGTCGTGAATTGGAGCCCGGGGTAGCGTATCTGAATTTTTTTGGAATGTTTGTGGAAAATTACATTTCAAATGAAATTTTAAATTTTATCGTGATAAGTCCCGTAAGTAAGATAAGTCGATAAGTACCTTATTTATATTTACAAGTGAGGAAATAATTCAATGAAATAACGATACTAAAAAAAATTATTTTATTTGCATCTAGATATAAATAATAAAAAATATATATAAAAATTACCTTTTTCTGAAATAGCGATACCTTATTTGTATAATGATCAATCAGATGTCGGTATCGCATTCATAGATCAAGCCCACTTGTGCGACGGGCTTCATTATACGCTTCCGCGTCGATTGTCGCAGGGTACAGACGAAGTTGCCGGCAAAGTGTAAATTGGTTTGTTAACTTTATGCTGCGACAAAGAAGTGCGTACACTGGCAATGACAATTTACAATTGTACTTTATGTGACTCGTATTGTATACGTAATAAAAGCCCACGTGCAAAATATAACCATATAATGTCGGTTATCTTTGTATGTACCTGTTTTCTATATCGAGGTGTTCAATAAAGGGTCATTGCATTTTATTGTATTGTATCATACAATAACTGTCATGATATACGTAATTGCATATAATATGTGTGCAAATAAGTGCTTTTCGGCACTTTTCTAAATTTAATAATTATCATTTAAGATTGTGTTTTTACAGATTTTAAGTAAAAACTCTTCATTTCCCTTGTACTTTTCTTCATAAAGTTTCTATTTTTATCAAAATTTAATTCGCTTATATCAGATATGGCAACTATTCTCTCGGGTCAACTTTAACCAATTAAGGTAGCCGTGTCATAGCGTGAATATTGTCAGTAGACACCCCGAGACTCGAGATGAGGTATGAGTTAGATATGTATACAAGCTGATTCGTGACAACCTTTGCCATACTTACCATGCTGAAAATCAAGTAATAAAATAGGCAATCCAGTGGAAATCGGATAGCTATCACACTATTCCATTGTAGGGTGTTTTGTATTCGTTATAATATGAAGGTAGTTAGAAAGAGCACTGAGTATGATTTACGCTTCTCTGTCCTTTACACACATAACATGGCGCAGTCGGTAGGATAGTAAGTTGGTACATATTGTGTTACTTTCAATGTACCGAAAAAAAGGCAAGTCAAAATCCATCAGGAATATTTTCAGTCAGTGGTCAGGCTAGTTAAGCTTTTCAATTTTGTCTAGAAATTCGGCCAAAAAATGTATTAGTACCATTACGAGTATCATCCAAAAGTTAATGAGACAATCAGCCTTATTGTTTGTAGGGCTTCGTACACTTACGATATTAAAAGGATTAACTGTTTTTTATTGTGACTCAAGGTAGAGTAACTCAAGGCCGACCTAGAAAAAAAAAAGAGTTATCTCATCCAACGACATCAAAACAGAATAACTAATAGTACTTCATCACGATAGAAAAGCATAGTCTCACGTCTGCATCTCTACCTTCATTGGTTATTTATTCACCTCGAAAATACAAACTGAGACATGGATGCACAGAAAAACCAGAAAGAGACCAGCACTGTCGTCGCAACATATATGTCACATATATGTGCTGCTGCTTAAGTAGCATAGTAGAAATAAGCAACCTAAGATATGCATGCATATGAAAAATTCGTGTCTAGATTCCTGTCCAGCAGTGGTGTAGGGGTTATAGCACGCAGCACGGAATGCTGAGGACATGGGTTTGATTCCCAGTGCTGGTCTCTTTTTCTGGTTTTTCTGTGCATCCATGTCTCAGTTTGTATTTTCGATATGGTTTCACGGGATACCCGTAAAAGTAACAAATTTGGAGTTGAAATAAAAAATACAAAAAGACTCCAAAAAACCAATCAGTGTTTATTCACGTTCAAAGTCTGGAATGATTAAAAAAATAACGATGAAACTTATCGGCATCTCTTTAAAATTGGATGGTGCTTCATGAAAGTGGCTGCAAAGTTTCCATTGTGTCGGCGACAGAGCGACGCACGCGACAAAGTGGACATTATTGTCGCGTCGGCCGGTGAGTGGTCAAGCGCGAGCCGGCAGCTTACGAAGGATTCTGCATAATCTCATCCTAATAATATTGTAAATGAAGAAGTTTATTTGTGCGTGCGTGTGTTTGTTACTGCTAAAAATATGTAGACAGCTAAATGTCTGGAATAACACATAGGCTGATTTTTAACGCGCTATTCCTAACGAGATCAGCATACAATCCCAAAATTTCCACCGTTAGGATTAAATACATGAAATTCGGTGAGGTTGGCTATGCAACGTTAATAAGATAAGTGAACGATGTAGTTATTGAAAATTTTCTACTGTTTTTTTTAGTCGTAGCATCTCAATGCTTGGCTTAAAAAAGTAGCTAATAAATGTTTTTTTATCCATTTTATTTTGACAAATTATCCACGGCGTTTGGGTATCTATCCACCTAAATTTAATTTAATTCATACTAGGAAGCGTTTGGTGCTTTTTTACACCATTATTATGATTGTACAGTCAAGGGCAAAGATATCGACACGGCCAAAGTTGCAAAAATATGTATACACGGCCTTAATGTTAAGTGCATAGAGTCGTGTATACATATTTTTGTAACTTGGGCCGTGTCGATATCTTTACCCTTGACTTCTCCGTCTTATCACTGTACAGCGTCTGACAGGTAAAGAAAAGAAAATATCGGAGCAAAAATAGAAGTTCAATGTTGCCACTTTATTGGGAAGTATATCGGGACCCGGGACATCAACTTTGACGACATTTAAGCAAAATACAGAATTGAAGCATAGTTACCCAGTAGGGGGCAAAGTGAACTAATTTTACGGCATACGAAAAATTTTAAATTACAGACCTTGCAAAATTAACCAAATTGCAGTTTCATTATAAACGTATCCAATAAGTCACGATTTCATTCATCCTGCTCTATTTCCTACAGGCCCCTAAGTAGAACGAGACGCAAGATGTCGTAGTAGCGCATTTAGAATTCATTGAAAAACTCGCCAGTGAAAGTTATCTGATCGTAAACCGACGGGGGCGCAAACAGCGAACACAGAGCGGACGCCAAGGGAACCAACTTTACTGCCAAGTATTAAGTAGACCGCTTTTATTGAGTATAAAAAGGTTGATACCATCCATATTTCCTTTTTATTTGTTTTATTGGTTGCCAGTTTGGAGGGCTGTCGACGGAAGAGGCCGTCGAGTGGTTAATGGATTGCGGAACGAGTGAGAATGCTTAGGAAGCCTGTGTCATATCACTAACAAAAAAAATATGCTGAAATAATACTAGCCAAGCCACTATACTTTTTATTACGATATTTATGAGAGCTTTAGTTTATTTGAACTGTTAGCAGGTTTTATAATTGTAGACTCAAAAGTATTGCATTTTATATCTAAATATTTCAGACCGAAGTGGATGTTGGTAGTATAATGCAACTTAAGTAAATGTGGTCAAAATTGGTTAAAGAATGATAGCTAGATTGGGTTGTTACTTTCGATCGTTACTTTACACAAGGGTGAAGATCTCCTAACTGGATCCGTAGGTAAACCAGAGTTTTTTTTATTTATTTTTCATTCAATTGGGTGGAAAACGAGCAAGTGGGTCTCCCGATGGTAAGAGATCACCACCGCCCATAGACACCCGCAACACCAGGGGGATTGCAGATGCGTTGCAATCTAGAGGCCTAAGATGGAATACCTCAAGTGCTAGTAATTTCACCGGCTGTCTTACTCTCCACGCCGAAACACAACAGTGCAAGCACTGCTATTAAACCAGAGATGGATAAATTAAATCATACTCATATTATTCCCGCGCAAAGTCACCAAAATGTAACGTAGTATACTTTTGTATCCCGGAAAATTGCAATGCACTAGTGGAATCATCATCATCATCTCAGCCGTTGGACATAGGCTCCCCCATAGACCTCAAGTAGCTTCGGTTGGCAGCGGCCTGCATCCACCGTGAAGACGCAGCTTTATCCATTTCATCCGTCCATCTCGTTGGTGGACGTCCTACGCTGCGCTTGCCAATCCGCGGTCTCCACTCGAGAACTTTTCGGCCCCAACTGCCATCTGTTCTCCGTGCTAAATGGCCTGCCCATAGCCACATCAACGAGCTAACCCTTGTTCTTATACGTATCTCCTCATCCATTCCCCCATCCACACTCTCGCGAAATACCGATAGACAAATTTCTCGCAGACAACGCCACGGATTCGCGCTAGTTAGTATACAAATAAATTGTAACGTATTGGCTGAATGCAAGGATGTTAAGTATTCAACGAGTACCTAACATTTTCACAAATGTATTTAACAACAATGTCCCCCAAGTCCCAGCGAATGCTCCCGTCTGGATGTGTTCACTCTATCGAAACCCTAATCTCAAAGTCATGAGCACTTCGCAGTCGCCCCCACGTCTTAAAATGTTTGCCGATACAGTGTCGGCTTTCTGTTTAACTAAACTGTAACAGTTTCAGTATTTATTACTGTGTTTGTTTTATAAAGTTCGCCTTTAGTTAAAGGTATTATACAGTAAGATATTTAGTCACGAAGAAATTAGCATACATCCAACATTATTCAACCATTTGAAATAATTTCTACTTCAGTTTTTTTTTTTTATTCCAGCGCGCAAGAATCATCGCAAGGTTGCTTGCAACACTGGCCAGTAACAATGACTATTGGTTGGCGCTACCAATCGCCATGGAACGACTTCGTATTAAAATTTAACACTGGCCATGTAATACAAAAGAGCACGATTTTATTTAAAAAAAAATCGATCTTCTTTTGTTTTCTTTTTACAAACGCTGCAAATTTTGGTCATAATTTGATGCTGTTTGTAAAAGTGAGTTGATAAGTGTAAATACTTGCAAATGGTTTTTAAGAATATTATTCCCTTTAGTTATTTAACTTAGTGTGCCTCGCACGTTCTCAAATAAGGATTTATTTATTAAGTATAGTGTTTATTAATGAAAGTATCAAACGTGAGTGAGTAAATTTTACATTAACGAAGACATAGTTTATAAAAAAGTAGGTATTCAGAAAAATTAAACCGACTTCAATGCTGTAACTAAAAGGGAGAAATATAAGTTTCATCTTTGAAAAATCTACAGTAAATGGGCCAAAATTCTTTTTATTTTTTACTTATCCCTTAATATTTTCATTCGATCGTCAATAACTTTCTGATAGTTCTCACTAACTTCTTAGTCTAAACTAACTAAAATTACCTCGAAGTTTCGGCCAAATTGCAGTAATCGTGCTCACGAGTAGACTCAAAGTCAATATGGCTAATACGTTGAAGTTTGAAGTAAGTGAAAATCAGGAATTTATCAGAGGGATATGAAAAAGTTTTTAGTTAGTGGTGCTAATGGAAAAGGGGTTTCAAAGTATTTTGTAATCTTGTTATACAGGTGGCCGCTACATTATCGCAGGCAGCCGGGGTGACATCCTGGTGGTTCGGGACGCGCATCCCGACGACACAAGCTCCTACTCCTGCGAAGCTCAGCACGCCTTGACTGGCGAGAAGCGGCGCAGTCCACCTGCGTTGCTCGCTGTATCACGTGAGTATCTTGGATCTGACACTTTATTGTCTAAATGATGATCGTCTACACCACTTCTGCCTGTCACAGGGCATGGGATGAGGGAGATAGAGATAGTGAATGCAATTGCGAGCGCCCGAGCGCTAGAAAAAAACGGTCACTGGTTTTTTAAACTTAAAATCACAACGTTTCTTTACTCGTCCTTACTAAAATTCTAAATGTGACTCTGTCTGTCTGTTACCTCTTCATTCTTAGACCACTAAACCGATTTAACTGAAATTTAGTATGAAGGTAATTTGAGACTCTGGGAAGGACAAAGGAATTTTACCCCGGAAAATTAGATAATTCCCGCGAAATAGCCATACCTTGATTCTTTGCACACTGAGTTGGAACTCTACCCCGAATTTCGGTCATTGTCTATAGAGTAGAGAGACGTTGTAAAATGTAATGTAATTTTCTCTCTGAGTACAGACCTACATGTTAGTCTAACATCTGGTAGCATGGTGTTCGGTTGTGTTGCTCTGAAGATGAGCTCTGGTTGAGTTCGAAACGCGTCAGTGTAGTGTGGTGGTGGTGATAGATGGGTTTGTGTGATTTGTGTGTGTTCTTATAGTGTGGAGGTGGAGGAACTGCATGAACACGCATATCTTACATAAACATAGCTATCATAAGGTCGCGGGCTAAGGTCGCGGGTGAGCAAAGAAATTATTTTAGTTCATTGAAGACCATGACTGTAGATATACAGTATATTATTCTCTTCTTTTGAAAAAGCTCGTGAAAAACCGAATCAGCAAATCCGGTTGAGAGACGAACCGTAAACACATTACACCTGAACTCTGACGGATACGCTTCGCTGTCACATGTCTCGGATAAAGATTTCGGAAGATCGACCAATGCCAGTATCCGAAACCGAAACCAAAATTGTGTGTTTAAAATCTCGAAATGACAAGACAATAGACATAAGTATACTGGCTAATCAACAAATATTAAAAAGTGGTCTAGCGTGAGTCAGTCATACGGAAGAAAATTGAAATTTGTAATTTGTCTATCAATAGCTCGACTCGATCTTGGCTGGTTGTTAACCATATTTTGGTAAATATGTGTATAGTAGGTATAACTCAAAATAATTAAGGACTTTTACTTTGTTTTACCACGCGTAACTTAAATATCTTTATCCTTGATTATTTTTAAACAATAAAAGTAATTGACTAGTGATTTAGAAAAGTTAACTTCATTTCACCTGTTGATGTTCCCTCAAAGTTAGCGATACTTAAGAATAACACTTTGTAGAAATTATTACTCTATATTTATAACACGAAACTATTTAGTTTGATAGCTTTGAAATGAAATGAAAGCGTTTATTTTAGGCGAAACCCATACCATGGGCTAGTAACAATTTTAACGTTACACTTGTTTACTCTTATGTTACCTACAGTACGAATTACGAAATAACAACTTAGCCATTACAAATTAGCAGAAACGCAAGGGGCGGGCCACTTCACTACGCCAAGTACTTCCAAACGCCGCATGGAAGCTCTCAAAATCAATTACGGTTACAGCTCTAATTTGACAGATGGTCTATCTAAATCGAAATTTCATTTTTAACGCCGAAACCCGCCGAAACCGAAACCGAAAGTTTGGTTACACACTAGGTTTCGTGCATCACTCGGATTCTGAATCTCGTTCTAGTTACAAATCCCAATATTTTCCGAGCAATATTCGCTTAGCTCGATACGGGACCTGTTGCTTGATTTCTTTATTCGACAAATGTTCGCTTTGCGGGCTCGTTGGGGACGAATTTTACATTTTATCGTCGTTAACTTTAACAGCACTTTAGCTTGTGCTTTTGTAACTTGTAATTTTCTTCTGCTGAAAATTGAATTGAGTTTTCTTAGAGTTATAGGGACACACTTTGTAGCCTTACGCAGAGTCAGCTCGTATCCCGGAACGTTTGCACTGGAATATGAGTTGACTCAGCAGCTAGTACTTCGGACCGCGGGGCCCGCTTTGTAACCAGTCAGTCACGGAGCATACTGGAGGACGTAAAAGCCCCAGATTTAAGTTAGTGATACTCATAATGAAACAATGTGAAACTTACGTGTTAACAATAAAGTTATACAAATTAGTTAAGTGAACATAATCTTTAATTTTACCTCCACGCAACCACTCCTAAAGAGTAATAGCCGCGATGGCCTGGTACTTTGATCTATGGCCTCTCTAATCTGGCTGTTTTCAAATCAAGGGTAATTTAAATCTGGATTTTGTAATCCTACTAATATTGTAAATTCGAAAGTTTGTAAGGCTGTTTCTTAGTTTGTTACCTTATCACGTCTAAACTCTTGAACCGATTTAGATAATTTGTATAATTACTGCGGGATAGCGATAAATGATTTCTACAACGACGGAGTCGCGGGTAAAAGCTAGACTGTCGTGATGTGTTGTGATGCTCTCTGTCTCTCTCTATAGCTTTGATGCGACACTACACAAGCCGTCACAACACACTGCATCAGATAAGTCACGACACAACACGGCAGATATATATGAATTCATATTCATTTATTCATTCAAATTCATGTTCATTAAAAGATGGTCGTTTACGTTTAGAATTACGATTTTTGTCTGACTTTAAAGAGTATCAGACTCTAACCATTCAATTATATCGCTGGTCAGATTCTGCGGGCAGTATGGCTCCGAGGATGCTGTTGATATCAGAGGAGGAGACGGTGGCGGAAGGAGGTGACGTGAGACTCGTCTGCTGCGCTGTTGGGAGCCCGCCACCTACTTACAGGTAAGATGCACTTTTGTACAATTGGTCATCATTACCTTCATCATCAGACGTAGGAGGTTCACTGTTGAACATAAGCTTTGCAGTTGCTTCGGTTGGAAGTGGCCTGCACTAAAACTGTGATCTCGCTTTAACGAGGCCCGAGGTTATACGTCTATCTCGTTGGTGGACGTTCTAAGCTGTGCTAGCCTATACGCGGTCTCCATTCGAGATTTTTTCGGCCCCGACGGCCATCTTTTCTCCATTTTCCGTGCCGTACAATTACCCTAAAGTAATTACTACTCCTTCTGGCCTTTATTCACATTATAGAGATCGTGGTTATGAATCGACTGGAGAAAGGAGGTATCTATTTTCTTAGCAATTACTACGTTTGAAAAAATGGATAATAATGTCAGGAAACCAAGCATATGGGGGAGTTAACATTAGTTAGTATTAGTTAGCCTTCGTTCGGAGGGAAACATTAGAAGGGGACTGAAAGTTCTATAGCTGATTAAGTCTTTGAAGACAACATTTGAAAAAATATGTTTAATTTTCTAAAGTTTATTGAACGGTTATTAAAAATATTTTGAAACTTTTTTTCGTAATTGCTTTAGTGCAATTTTAAATTCAATTTCAACTGAAGTACTTACGTGAGATAGGATTGAAATAAATAATTTGTTTTCGTAATTTGAATTTACTTAAATGTTTCCATCGAAGGACCAATCAATTAAGATTTGCCAAAATTATGTTCCTAAATTAACTGTTTCAATTCTGCTTGGTGTGTAGAATGTACTTCGAAGATTTCGGCCATTCTCATTTTATCGTGCACCTGTCTAATTACCGTACCGCTTTTTCATGACAAGAAAAAGCGACACGGCACTGCAACTGAGTGCACATCTAGAAAAAGGGCAGCTGCCATTTACATTTAACTGTGCACTCAAGTCTAATTACCGTGTCACTAGTGCGGTAAAAAAGCGGTATGGTAATTAGACAGGTGCACAATAAAATGAGAATGGCCGATTTATGAAAACAGCCGCGGGAATATATTTAATTTTGAAGTTAGTTAAAACTATTTTGAACATGAAACTACCGTGAGACTCACTCATATTAAATATATTGACCCGGAAAGGCTACGGATTAGCCCAAACTTGTCGAGCTAAACTCGATTTAAGACGTGAGTTATCCGGGTTAATATATTTAATATTAGTTAAAACTATTTTATCTACACATCATAAACCCTTTATAATAATAATAATAATAATAAGATCTCAAGAGACTCTCGCTAGATGGCTGGATCAAGGGCCAGATACAGAAGGCGGTACTTCTGGACACGGCACGCATCGTCCGGAGGTTCCTCACTCTGCGGCCCTGACCACCGGTAGCTTGGGCCCTACCCGTTACCGGCGGCAAACTAGTTAGGTTTATAATATTTTATTTGTATGTACTTTTCTGTATTTTACTTCTTATAACTATTATAAAAACCTAACCCTAAGATAAAAAATAAATAAAGAGAATAATAATAATAAATTAATCTATTTCGGGCAACTTGGCCCATACAATAAATACCTTACAGACTAACATACATATTTATAATCAATATTTAAAACTAATTGGTGACAAAACGGCCTATATATGTGCCTACGAGGTAATTGAGCGGTGCGAGGATGCGTAGCAAAGCGAGGATGTAGAACGTACTGTATCCACCAGAAATGTGCAAGGTAGCTGAGCGGTGCGAGAATGCGTGTAGCAGGCTCTTTTCGAATATGCGAGCGGGGTGCAGTGAGGTGGATTAAGTACTTCGCAACGCATTCCTTGCACACATCCTTCCATTGTTAACCTTGCTGAAAAAAGCGTTGCTGAGCTGTTTCCTCTACAACTGTGCTGAGCGAGAATAAGCAAATAAAGCGTTTCTATGAGGGCTACCGTTTTCGCGCTCACATGTTGGCGCCACTGTAGACAAAGGTCCTGCCTGAAGTATAGTCATGAATTTGTTATTACGCGCGTGAAAACAAAATTTACACTCAAATCATATTTAATACCTTAAAACCGTACCATAAAAATATCAAGCATGCCACGGTGTCGCGTAGTCCCGTTTTGTTCGGAAAAAAGGGAGAACAAAGGTTTCCGAATGACAAAACTGTCTCAAATCCAGACATTCATTGCCATGTAAAGCATATTTGCCATTATTAATTTCAGGTATTGCATAATATGAAAATGAAAAAAATGAATGTTTCTTTTTATTTTTGCACTGCTTTTATAGTTTTTTGAGAGTTATTGTAATACATCACAATATCATTATTACTGAAATTAATGTAAATATTACACTACAATCCTGGTTAAACTGATCGAGTGTTGCCATTATTTCCGGTTGCGAACTTCCTTCCGCTGGTTTTCCTTCCGGTAGTTTTTAAATGGGTCCCACTGAAAAACAGCGTTGCGGGTTGCCGTAACATTATGCTGAGTGGGGTCCACTTTACTTTAATTATAAATAAACCCGCGTAGTTCACCCAAAAACAGTGTCATTTGAAATTTCGGAGACCTGTCGCTACACTAGTGCCTCTAGCGGTGAATAAATACGCGATAGCCCTTATTGTTTCACGACAAGCACATTCCTCATAACGCATTCTCGCATCAATATGGTGGAAACAAAGCCTTTGTACACACTAAAATCCTGGTCCTTCCAGCTGGTTCCGCCACATCAACGGGCGCCTCAGCCCCGTCTCCAACAGCATCCGCGTGTCAGTGTCGGACCAGGTCCTGATCGTGCGACGCGCGCAGCCGTCCGACTCCGGGCTCTGGACCTGCCGGGCACACAACCAGTACGGCGAGCAGCGCCGGGACGCGCGGCTAGTGGTGCGGGAGAGGCTAGTGGTCTCTGTGCATCCTCAACTTCAAGTGAGTTCCATATTCCTATTTGCCTATTAGGAGGCCTTAGACCTTAACATGTGAATGATATAGTTAATAGGTACAATTAATCATTATTATGATTATTATCCTACTTATATTATAAAAAAGAAAGTTTGTGTGTGTGCATGTTTGTAACTCTTTCACGCTGAAACGGCTAGACGGATTTGGATGAAATTTGGGATGGTTGTTTTTAATGAAAGCCACGATGTAATTTTCGGGGATTCCCACGGGAGTTTTGTGAAATCCCAGAATCTCAATTCAACCGCTGTATGTAATGTGATTTACACATGCAAAGTGATAAATATTTAAACTAAATAACTTGCATGCTTGCTTGCATTATTGCTTGCACCTTTGGGAGTATGCTTGCTTCTTTGAAATGTTTATGTTTCACGCGAGCGAAGCCGCGGGTAATAGCTAGTTATTAATTTTCCAGCTCTAACTGGACTGTAGCAGTACAATACTAAAACCCAGTTTAGACCTTTAATTTTAAGCCGTGGTGGTCTAGTGGTTTGAACTATGCCATAGTTCAAACACTAGACCACCACGGCTTACAAGCAGAGAATCGTGTTTAAATCCGCACTCGCAACTGAGTTTTTCAAATTTTTGTGCGAAATACATTTGTTTGTCACGAGCTTTATGGTGAAGGAAAACTTTGTGAGGATATCTGCGAAGTAATTCAAAATGGTGTTTGTGAATTTCCCAATCTGTACTAAAAAAAAATATTTGAAACCAATGAAACTGAAACCACGTGGGCACTACGACCATGACCCGACATTGTTGTGATACAAAATCCTACTACTTACTACTATTATAAATGCAAAAGTTTGTATATGTGTGTGTTTGTTTGTTAGGTACTTCTTAACGCTAAAACGCCTGGACGGATTTAGATGAAATTTGGTATGTAGATATCTGGATATCGGGAATAATACATAGGTTACTTTTTATCCCGATATACCCAAGGGATAGGTATAAAATCTCGGAATAACTACCACTGGGCTTAGTAATAAAATTTGAAAAACTACGATTTAATTTTTGGGAATTCCCAAGGGAATTTTGTAAAATCCCGGAATTTCAATTCAACTTCTGTATCTAATGATTTACGCGTGCAAAGCCGCGGGCAAACAATACATAGTAAAATATATAGTGTTTATTAGGGCCTTCATTAACTGATCTTAAAGTTTGAACAAAAATACACGCTGTATTAAAAAATAACTTGATAACATTAACTTCGATATATTTTTAAGCTTTTTAAGCATATTGCCTGGCTTAGCTCAAGGTTCAAACTCAAAAGTTTGAAATTCCGTTAACCTTCCGCAAGGTGGAAAGTTAAGCGGATAAAAAGTTCGGTGAGACAAAATGTTTATGGTAGCTACGTAACAGTACCTACACAATATAAAGAAACTTATGTTTTTTTTTGTTTCGCGGTGTTAAAGCTTTAATATACTTAAAAGAGTTCTAGACTACTTTTGTTCTTACCCAATTATTTTTAGTTTGTTTAAAGTTTTTAAACAGTCGAGTTTTTGATTTTTTACTTTTTTTCATTTCATGTTTTTTTGTTGTTCATGGAAAAATGTTAGTATAAAAGTAGTATAACATTATATGATTATTTGGAACAGGCTAAGCATTAGCTTTCATTACAAATAAAAAAACTTCCCTCAATATTTTTTTGTGGCCACAGTTTTAAAATATTATTACACATATACCCTTTGTCACTCCAACTGTTGTACGAATCTAATGATAAATACCTTCATAAGTTAAAAATCCATCAGTTTAGGCTACCTAGAAGACCAAAGAAAAAGACATACTTATAGATACGCTCGTTAAACATAACCCTCCTTTGGACAGTCGGATAAAAATCCCCGATCGTGGTCTCTACTCCTATTGTTGAATGTAAAATCCCGCACTCAACTCAACTGCCAGATCAAACGGCAGCAAATCAGCAGATAAAAGGTCTCAAATAAAATCTCCAGGACTTTGACAAAAACATCCGAACAGCCAGTTCAGTATGTGCCAACAACTGCTAACTAGTGAACCGTTAACCAGCACTTTAAACCGGCCAGATTCGGCCAGTCGGTACTTTGTCACAGTACTATAAGTCCGGCTAACAAGGCAAATGCTTCTCAACTCGCTCGCCCGGCAAACTCGAGTTAGCGTGCCTCGGTTAACCTCAAAGGTTCTTCTGACCATCCGAACCACGCCGACGACCCAAAACCCTGATAATTAGATTCTGCATCAACGGAAATGTAACTAGGTATTACTTTACTGTGGTACAGTGGACATGATTGAACATATGATCCACGCAAATTTGACCGAGTGCGAGCGAGGCGTCTCCATTGCAGTGTAGGCAAAAATACTTATGTCTGTCCAGCGGATGTCTCTAGGTCTTTTCCTTTCTAGGATGCATTTCTCAACCGATTCACATAAAATTTCGTAAGCAGATTCAATGCATTTATATAAAACAATACAATTAAATGCATCACTATACCAGATAGTAAGAAATAAGGGATTGTATAAAAAATGGATTGCTCCCAATCCCGTGGGAATATCGGGACAGAAGTAGCCTATGTGTTATTCTAAATATTCGGCTACATACACACCAAATTTCATTCAAAGTTAAACAGAAATCAAAGTTCAATATCTCAAAAGCGGCTGAAATGATTTTAAAGAAGAAGAAAGAAGAAAGAAATATTTTATTCGGACCTCGCACATTACATATAAAGCACCAGCATTTTGATACAACATGTCTAAGAACCATTGCTAGAAAACATGCTTTCAAATAAAAAAAAACCGCATTCAAATTGGTCCACCCGTTTAAGAGCTACGATGCCACAGACAGACACACAGACACACATAGCGGTCAAACTTATAACACCCCTCTTTTTTCGTCGGGGGTTAAAAAAACAAACCCTGCTGGGCACAGGCCTCCTCCCAGAACAAGAGGTCTTGGTTCCTAGTTCCCACGCGGTCCCATTGCGGATTGGGAACTTCACACGCACTATTGAATTGCTTCGCAACCAAACACAAACTTAGAAAATATGGTAGAATAAAAAATGTGTCATTTTTGGGATTCTCCTGCAAACATTGATTCACAATGCCTTGTCTCCTCGCTTCGCACGCAGCTCATATCTCGACTGTACAATTTTTACAAAATTCGTGATAAAAATATAAAACGTTCGAACACCCATCCACACTAAATTCAGAACACAACCCTCACGGTCTCCGGGAAATTGAAAAATAAATATTCAGAACGCATTCTTAGTCGAAAGACACATCCGACCGATGTCATACGTTCGTCGCCAGAATATAATGTAGAATGACACCTGACATGCGTGAATGGAGTTAAGATGGAGGGAAATAAACTGTAACACCGCGTGGAAAGGTCGCAAATGATGTTGAAAGACAGTTCGTTGGTGGTCCAAGTGATAGACGCTTTGATGATCTGCTCTTGTTTTGCTTACGCTTGTAATGTACCTTGCCGTTTTTGGCTTCAGTGACTCAAGTATCAAGTGAGTATTATTCAAATAGTCATGTACTGAAATGGTTAGCTATACCTAGACATACTTGATATTAGCAAAGAACGTTCTTTTCCAAGCAGCGTCTGTCAGAGTACCATTTACATTGTTGTAGAGTATGTTCGAAATTGGTCTTGCTTTTAGTTCGTCACGTTTTAAATCCAGTTCTCGCCTTCTCTCGCTTTCAAACGCATACATTCTCCTAAACGAAGAAAATATTCTCCACAGAAGTTGTTTTTCAGCAAGGGATTCGCAAGAAGAGGGATTATACTGCATCTATTCACGTGTCTATTCTGATCATTAAGAATACGCTGAGACCGACCCTAAATCGCTCAATATTCATGAATTGAGCCTGTCCAATTTTAAGTAGACTACATAATTTAAATAAGTTAGAAATTACTTTGTTGTCAACAAACATCTTTTAGCAAGTTCGGAATTCCAGCACTCTCAGATCTTGTTTTATTAAGGTAATAAAGTTCGTTAAAAGTTCCCGACTCGATTCGAACGAGCTCGTAATTACTTTGAGTTAATTACATGTGAGTCCATTCATTAATTTGAACTTTTATATAATAATAATACAATAATGTTTTATGTTGGGAGTGAGCAGAAAACAAATTAATGTAGGTACAATTGTCCCGAATTAAGACTAATTAAAATATACTAATTAAATTTTCGTTATTTTATTGTATTACTTTTTTTGCTTTTAGAAGCCTTTAACTTACCAATATTTTGAAAAACTTTGTCAGCATGATTTCATGCCATCTTGTAATGTTTTCGAGCCATATATTTCACTTGCGATTTCTGTAACTAGATAATTTCATTCGTTTTAATTCATTTAAAATTTTGCGATTGAGTAATTGACTGATCTGATTCGATACAGTGATTCGATAACTGAAATCATCATAATGGCTAAACCTTGTCTCATTTATTCAAGTTGGTCTACTTTGCTCGTAATGGGGGTTTCTCTGACAGGCTATCGTGAGTCGTGAGTACGTTTTACAACTTTGTTTAATTGTGTCATGCTTGTGATTTGATATTTATTTATCAACAAAAAATTACAGTATTACAGTTAAACACCAATGCGCTGTAAAATTCAAATTATATAAAACAAAAAGACATAGGTACAAAATACACAAAAAATACATACAAAAAAAACTAATTAGGGATTTAATATGTAACTAAATGAGCCAATCGTAAGCAAGACTGTAACGTTAAAAGGACCTTCTGATACTAACCGGCATGTAGCGATATTATTTTGGCCTGTTATGAAATCCTCATTTCCACTACACGGTCTTACGCCGTGTTGGCGTTCAGTTCTACTTCCTTCAGGTCTTTTTTGACCATCGTCAGCCAAGAAGAAAAGTGGTATTTTGCGTCCTCCCTCTAAGTAACGGTGCTTACGCTGCTTTTAAATTTACCTAATTGTACGATTGCAGATTTGCAGACGTTACAGTGCTCCGACGATCGAACTTTGATTATCGTCAATTTTCCATCGCTTGCACCGACGCTAGTAGAAACGTCACGTCCAAATCGTCGTGGCTGAATAATGCATGGCACACGCGGCGATCGGCTGTCAGACCCCCGCTCTTTTGTTTGTCTTAGGATAGCCCAGTGATTGGGGACAGTTTGACCGAGTATTTCAGAAGATTCCTTTTTCCAATTGGTTTGTTGTTTGGGCGCTTTGTGAAATAATTGATCTTGTAATCTTTTCTATCCTGCTGTATTTTTTTTGTCAACTTCAATTCATATTTTCGTCTTCCAACTCCACCTCCATAAAACGTTCTAACCCGTTAGCTGTTTTAACCCACCATCTGTGGCTGGCAGTTTTCGGGTCTTTGCGAGCTGGTCAGTGGACCTCGCGGACGGCGCATATATTAGACTGATCAGCGAACATTCGCGAACACAGCGTTTCGCTTCGGGCGACGGACCACAACCCACCAAAAAACGGGTTGGAACGACCAGACATCTTATACGTTATGCCTATCCAATTTATTAAAAGTGTAAACAAACCGATTTCATCTAAATTCTTGTATAAACACTCACTGGATCGAATCAATAACACATTTATCTATAACTCGTCTCTTTTAACTAGATGTCTAATCACTTTTTTCACCAAATTTCGCCATTTCTTTCTTAAAATTTAAAAGGCAAAATCTTCTTTTTAGAAATATATGTGCAAAAACTACAAAGTCTAAAGAGACGGATAAAGTTCAGTATCTCTGGCAAGCAGCCCAAAGTGACTACGTAGAGGTATTGTAGGAGATGAAGGTGCCCTGAAACGGTTTTACTAGGTCATAAAATATCAATGAAATTTGCGAGAATTCCTTTGTGCGTATCCCAAATCTATAAAAGATTTATGGAGTAGTTTTTCCGAGAAAAATATCGAAGCCGCAGCTGCGTAAAAACTTGTGAAATGATTATCAAAACAAAGGCAAACACCTTAACTATCTATGTGTATAGTATACAATAATGTTGAAGAAAACAGTGCACTCCTGCCTAAAAGGCCGGCAACGCACTTGGGACTCTTCTGGTGTAGCAGGTATCCATGGGGGACGGTATCCGCTTACTATCAGGCGATCCGTTTGCTCGTTTTCCCCATTTACCATAAAAAGTATATAGTTAGATATTATATTATAGTTTATTTATTATTATGTAGTAAATCTAACATAGGTACCTATCTAGTTCAATTCACGGTACTTTAGCTTTGTAAAACAGATAAAATTTCTATTAACGGTTAAATTAGATCATCTCCATCATCAACGCTGGACACAGGCTTTCTCATAGGATAGGAGGGCTTGGGTCCTAGTTTTCAAGCGGGCCCAGATCGTATTGGAAACTTCACACTTGAGTACACCATATGCCATTGAATTGCTTGGTAGGTTTGTGCAGGTTTCCTGACGGTATTTTTCTTCACCGTAAAACTCGTGGTAAATTCAAATGTCACACACAAAAACTCAGAGGTGCAAGCCCGAATTTGAATCTACGATACTCTGCTTTATGGGCTATGGGAAACCATTGGTCACTAGGGCTTTGAATTTTTTTTTTATGTCTTCGCTTCGAGGACATTAACCAGAGATAATTTTACTTGTCTTGAAACAAATAAATCGTATACAAAATATGCCGTAAAAACGTCCCAAGTTTTGGTTGAAATACAGTGTAGGTAATCTGCCTATACATAGAGAGGTAAAAGTAGGCGAAAATCTCATAAGTAGCCAAACCTAGAAAATAGAATCAGATGTAAGAAATAGAATAGTGTTTTGGCAGCTTAAAAGACGTATAAGTAGAAATCCTTGTCACATTGTTTCTTGACTCTGATATCAAATAACCTAACCATAAAAGAATCATTTTTAATACAAGCTTTTCTTTCTGAATGTACTTTTCGTTGACTATACTTGCATTGTCACCCAAACTACATTTGCATACCAAATTTCAAGTCGATGCTATTAACCGTTGAAGAGTTCCGTCCTGTGGAGAAAATCCTGGCTGGACTACCAGGATGTCACTACTAGATTATTGTATTGTCATGCGATACACGCGTACTACTGGAAGTTGGTCAAATTTAACTTGCAAGATTTGATTACAGACAGACAACGGGACAGGTGAAACTAAATAAAAGCTTGAAATAGATTAATCAAATGCTGTTTGTCTGCACTTGACTAAAAGCACGCTCTAACAGGTTAACACTTCACAACATTATTACAGAGTAACAGGTATACTTTAGCACTAATAAATCATAATTATTGATTGGTTAAGGACACGAGTAGCTGTACAGCTAACAGTAAATTTGACAAGGGTCATATTACCCGTACCGAGCCCGTACCGAACTTTACCGAACTATAATTATTAAATGAGGTCCTGGCGTTTATTAATGATCCCTCGGCATTGCTCAATCACTTTATACAGGGTGGCTCATTTAGATCGGTCAGTAGGAGAAAGTCTGAAAAAGACATACGAAGCTCTGTTCTTAGGAACCGTGTCAAATAGAAAATAATTTAATTTTTATTTTTCAAAACGTCCGGGTACGATTCCTGGACTAAGTGCAAGTTTTTTTTGAATGTATGAATGCAGTTTTTCTTGTTACTAAAATCAATGACATGGTTCTTATGAACATATATCTTTCTTATAGTTTCAGACTTTTTTGTATGAATGATAAGAATTTTTGTTATCGACTCTTGCACTTTTAACGTGTATAAGTATGTGTTTATCTATAAGAAGTTTATTTAATGTTTAGTACCATCTGGTACAGTCACCAGCATTAATATCTGCCACAGCGGAGCGTGCAAAAATATCGGACACGTCCTTCCGGCCCTAGAAATAGAGTCGTATCAGATATTTATGCACGCTTGTTGTGTCAGATATTGGTGCTGGTGACTGTACCTACTCAAAGTTCAAGTTTTGCTTCGTTTAGGACTACATCAAATAGTAGTGGCTGACCCATGATAGTTAAGTATACAATACAATGACTGTAAGCGATACAGAAATCAGGTGCACAGAGAAAAAATTACAAGGTAATCAATAGGCGGCCTTATCCCTTAAGGGCGATCTATTCCAGTTCACTTTTTTTTACAGAAAGAAAAGAGGACTAGATTACAGCAGTTGGTGCATTTATATTTATAAACACAAATATAAATAACACAAAATATAGTCAGTCAAATAAACCACTCCGCGTCATACCAAAGGTGCCCTTTTGTATTCCCTTGGCGCGACGCTCCGTCGAACCGCGATGGACAACCTTTTACATCATTGCATTGTACGGCAGGTGGCCAACTCCGGCAGCTCGGTGACGTTCAACTGCTCGCTGGAGGGGACGGCGCGCGTGCGCTGGCTGCACGACGGCGTGCCCGTGGGCGGCGGCGAGCGCGCGCTGCGCGTGCACGGCGTGGCGCGCGCGCACCGCGGCATGTACCAGTGCGTGGCCGAGCGGGACGCCGACACCGCGCAGGCTGCCGCCGAGCTGCGGCTGGGAGGTGAGCACAGCCATTGCCACAAGGCTGAAGGGTGTGGCGCGCGCGCACCACGATATACTTAGTGTATGGCGGAATGAGACGCCAACAAGACGCAGGCTGCTGCAAAACTACTGGAAGGTCGTCTGCTGGCATGGTCGCAGTATGTACAAGCTGCGGCTGGGAGGTAAGCAGGACCGCCATAAGGGCACTCCGGCAGCTCTATAGTATTCCACTGATTAGATTAGGGTGTAGCCTGTGCACCGCAACATGAGCTTGTTTACAACACAAAAAAAAGAAACTCTGGCAGCTCTATGGCGTTCAACTGCTAGGATAAGGGTGTGACGCGCGCGCACCACGATATACTTAGTGCCTGGCGGAATGGGACGCCAACAAGACGCTGGCTGCTGCCAAGCTATGGCGGGGAGGTAAGCAGAGTCATTGTCACAAGGGTGAAGGCTGGCAGCTCGACTGCTCGGGCAAGGGTGTGGCGCGGCATGTACCAGTGCGTGGCTGAGCGGGACGCCGACACCGCGCAGGCTGCCGCCGAGCTGCGGCTGGGATGTGAGCAGAACCATCGCCACAAGAGCCTAGCAGCTCTGTGACGTTAAATTGCTAGGTTAGAGTATAGCATGCGCACCGCAACATTATATTATAGGCACCAGTGCCTGGCGAAAGGAGACATTGGCTGCGCGCAGGCCGCCGCTGAACTGGGAGGTAAACAATAGAACCATTGCTACAATGGCAAACCCTGGCAGTTCTGTGACGTTCAACTGCTTGGGCGATACCAGTAGCTGGCTGGCATTTGTAGTGATGCAGTTAATTTTACCCCTCTCCTTCTAAGAGTTCGCTGCGGGATCAAGATTTATACGAAAAATTTTCACATCTGGTTCGGGCGTCTATTATGTAGATAATGGTAAAATTCACTTATTCATGTTTCAATTTCAATATGCCACTTCCTAAATATGTTCAATTCAACATTCAAATATTCAGCCAAGCGTTGCAAATGTTACGTCATACGCATTTAATGTTGTAGCAATAAATATGGGATATCCCAAAAGGATAATATCCCGGAGATACTATAATATTTATGTCCGTCGTAAGTGGCGAATAACCGTGTAATAAAATATGCATCATTATCGTTTAATATATCCCGGTGAGACAACCTAAGAGTAAATTTAAATGCGAGGAGGTGCTTACTTCAAAAATGCCGTGGTGGCCTAGTGGTTTCACCTACAGCCTAGTAAGCAAAGGATAGTGGATTCAAACGCGGGCTCAGATCTTTGAATTCTACGAAATTCATGTGCGAATGACGTTCGAAATTTACCACGTGCTTAACGGTGGAGTGAAACTTCGTGAGTAAAACTGCACAACTGTGGTGTGTGTGTTTGTGCGTGTGATGGTGTGTTGAAGTTTCTTATTTACACCGAGCCCGTGTGGGAAGTACGTCTCTAGCCTTTTCATTCTGAGAGAAGGCCTGTGCTCAGCTGTGGGACGTATACAGGCGTATATGATAGACTGAGCCAGAAAATAGGACACAAGGGACATTTGATACGCTTTTATCCAATTTAGGACAAAACAAACTAACAATAAGCCAGTGAGCTCCTGAGTGATTCACGAAACCGTCAGAAACTAAATAAAATAGTCTTGAAATAGTCTCAAGTCAGATAAAAAGGGAGGGGTTCCCGAAAATCTAATCCGAAAGTTTTTAACGTCACCGGGAAACAAAGAGGTTTCGTTACAAATTAAAATATTCAGCCCTTCGGGAAGGCATAAAAAGGCGGGATTAAACGCAGCGCCATCACTAAAAAGTGCCCCCAAAGTCTAGTTCCCTTTAATTGATTTTCTTTCCTTGGAAGCTTAGCTCTCCAAGCTTCATTTGATTTTATGGACACATTACCTTTTACTGTCTCTGGATTTTCGATTTTGGAGCTGTTTAACGGCACTCCATTTGCAAGCTTAGAAACGATTAAGCGTAATTTATATTTACTTTTATAGTCAAAGCTAATGACGTAATCTGTGCGTCATTAAATTAAGATAAGAAAAGGACGCGCATTATCTTCTGGGGGCCGTGTTTTTGAATTTTTGTTAACATATACAGTCAGGCGCAAATATACAGGGTGTCTCTGGCATGGGGCTTTAAATTAAAGGTTCGATTCTACTCACGAAACTAAGTTACTTTTGTTTTGTTACATATAGTCGAAAATGGTCAATTTTTGAAATCGTGCCTGGTCAGAAGTCCCCGTGGTGCAGTTGGTAGCACACTTGGTGCGTAAATCCAAAAGACGTTAATTAACTTATTAGTTTAAAAAAATCTTAGATATGGTTGAGCGAACGCACTGTTGATTAACACAAAAAAAAATGACCATCGGTTCCTTTTTTCGGTTTGCAACTTTAGCAATGTCACGAATAAATGCTACCATTTTCCTTTATTTCAAACCCATGAATGCTCTCAAGTCGCATGAATACCCGAAGTTTTAATATCCGCTTTTCGAAAAACAAAATCCGTGTATCGGCGTTCACCATTCATCAATCACTTCTGAGCGTATATTAAATCGTTACCAGCAAAAAACGGGCGAATCGAATCACAGTGACAAATAGAAATATCCTGTTAGCTGGCTCGCCTTTGCCGACGGGTTATTGGTTTTTGTTTGAGAGATTTATCGACTGTGTGCTAATTGTTGTCTGGCTTTCGGATCTTGTTTCACGAGAGATCTAAGGTAGCAATACGTAACTAATAAGGGAAACAGATATATCACGTGAGCTAAAAGCACGTAGCACATTTGGATAACAAGGTTTTATTAAAAATATAATTTTCACTTCTCATGCTCGTAAAGTTATGCTGAATCTAGGCGACATAAAATTACTTTTTATACTCCAGTGCGTAAAGTAAAATCTTCGTCTAAGACTAAAACAATTCAGGTATCAACAACCACAAATAAAAGAAAAATCTTTTAATTTTTTTAGTAGTTTTTATTTGTTGTTAAACTAAAAAATAATCAAAATAAATCAAACTAATAATTTATAATCATTTTTTTCCACTGAATGGCAAAGGAGTAAGTGGGTCTTCTGATCGTAAGAGATCACCAGGGGTATTGCAGATGCGTTGCCAACCTAGAGGCCTAAGATGGGCTATCTCAAGTGCCAGTAATTTCACCGGCTGTCTTACTCTCCAGGCCGAAACACAACAGTGCAAGCACTGCTGCTTCACGGCAGGATTAGCGAGCAAGATGGTGGTAGCAATCCGGGTGGACCTTACACAAGGTCCTACCACCTGCAAACTACAACTAAAATTCAGACTGTTAACTATTTAACAAAATTATAATTTCTAGCAATGTACAGCAAAGTAAATTGACAAATAAGTGTAAATGACAGCCGACAGACTCTTTGATTATTACGAATTTTAGTCTGAGTTTTAGTTTATTAATTAAATTAATCTCATGGTTAAGTTACGGAAATACGTTACTCTAACCTCCTTTAAACAAATCCTGGCTGCGGGTAACACACTGCTATGCGAAGATTTAGGTTGTACCTATCCTGAAAGTACTGCATCTGGCATAATGTCCATACACCGGGTGAATAATGATCTGACGCGCATTAATGACTGGGGACTGCCCGCGCCCGGCCGGTATTGATTGGCGCGGCAATAACCCGACAGGCCATGCTTCACCCGCTGCCGTGACAAGTGCGGCGGCGCAGGCGACGCGCGCCGGCGGGAACACTACACTCACTAACATACCGCCATCATTGTTTCATACATTGACCACATCATTTCTCGGTGAACGACTATAGGTATCGATGTACAAGTAAACTCGTAGATAATTTGAGCAAATGTATGAGCGATCTAACGAAGTTCGATTAATGATTCCCAAATAATGATAAAAATCAGCGAATAGTGTTATGGGAAACGATAATCGATGAAACGATTTTCTGTAAAATGGTGAATTGTATGGTCGCTCTACAGATGAAGGGTATAAAGACTTTACTTAAATATAATTGTGAACGATGATAGAGTGATAAATTAATCACAGGTCTCTATTTAGATGATGCAGTCTTTGATTTTTTGATGAATTTCAGTTAACCTGAACCTGTCATCATAAAATAACGTGGCTGCCGACAAAAAACGTCGAACCTCGATCATAGATTGAGATCCAAAAACAATTATTTAACTTACTAAAGCACCGAGAATGTTGTATAGATTTTACTTTATGTACCACCAACCAACTTAATCTAGTCTAGCAGCGATCACAGCAGCGTCAATTTATCAGGACCAGCTTAATAGAGAAAACACTTAGTTCTGAACAAAGCGTAGGCGGAATAAAATGTATCACTTCGCCGACCAAATAAATATACTGGAAGAGGACACTACATAGTTTGGAAAAGAACGGTCTAAGTACATAGATAGTATTACACAATAATAATCGTGCAATAAAGAGTATAAACAAACTAATTATCGATTAATTTTATTATGAGATACCTACCTGCCACTATATTGGCGTATTATTAAATCTCCTGCTTATATTCGTCCCAAAGGTGGGCACAAGCCTCCTCTAAAAAAAACCACCAATGCAAAATTGAGATTTTTGCACAGGAAAAAAAATTGCTTCGTCGGTGGATGCACTTTTCTTTGTGATATTATCCTTCACCCAACGAATACTTAGTAAAGTAGAAAAATAACGAGAATTTACAAACACATTTTGGAAAAAATCGTAAATGTGGGTCCGGGGCTTGAACTCACGATCCTCCGCTTGCGGGGCCATTAAAAACAAAGTATTATCATTATTACAAATCAGAAGTTTTATTTTATAAATCTACCTAGATTTAAACTAACTATTTGGCTATAAACTTTTTAATATTACGAGTAACTTTTTATTAACGTTGTTGTCACTTTGTTTATAATAATATGCCGAATAAACATTTTCTTTCTTTCTAATTGCTTAGACTAATTTAAACTACTACAACTTACTTATCAAAGTTCCGCTTCCATCTAAATCTAAATATATCCTAAATGTCTACCTAAATCAACATTCTCCCCCACGGGAAATGCTTAGAGCAAATAAAGGCAAACTATAAACGTTTACAGTACAAGTATAAACGTGTTTGGCTATTACACAATAAGCCCATCAACGGTATATTTTGATATTAGTGCGAAACTAACAATGCAACGTTTACTGGCGCCGAGCCAGGAACAGGGTGGTGGGTGCAAGTCATGAAAGTGAACTTAAGCTTGTACTTCGAAGCTAACGTATAACGACCAACCGATAGTCTTTTTCAACCTCGACATTGGCGGAATCATCGATAGTGTCGATGCTGATTAAGCGAAAGCTATTTTTGTTCCCAAAATTCTTTGTTACGTGGCTAAATATCTAAAAACGATATTTTGGAGGAATTTTGTTATGCAAATTACAGCCGTGAATAAACCGTACAAACTTTTTTTACAGAAATTTTGGAACTTAAAACTACATTTGGAATTATTAAGTACATAACGCATCAAATATAGAAACACGTCATCGATATTCTGGTTAACCTACTGCTACGAGAATGAACGCAAAATTACAGGTCCATCGAATTCTTTTTTTCTAATTTCAAGCACAGAACATTCGTGCTTTGAACGATTGTCTGAATTCACTAACCCTTTGATACTACGTGTTGATAAACCTTGAATGTCATAATCTCTTGACTACACACAAACTTTTGGATATAGTCTGGATTAATTATTATTAATCGCTCCCGTCTGTAACTTAAGCCACGCCTTAACATATCGCCTGTACGCCGTCCGGTAACAGGCCTCACAGTAAAAGCCTCACGAGCCAGCCTGATCACAGTTTAGAACCTCATAACTTGACCTATGTTTTGCAGCTAATTACGGTGTACATTCTGAATTTACTTTACAGAGATCCATCTTAAGTATACATACTTACATGTCTTGCCTATGAAAGAATTGTTATTAGAAAGACTAACAGACAACGCAGAGCCTAAACTACTGTAGTTAGTGACTTGAAATTTGGCAAACGTATAACTTGAGTGCGCATAAAGGTTCACTAAAAGATATGTTTTGGAATTCTGATGTGATTAGTTAAATGAAGTGAATTATTTTATATTTTATTATTCCAGCTTAGAGAGTAAGCTCATAAAAAGATAGACTTTGAATGTTTTTGCAAGCTGCTATAATATCTAAAAGTATCTAACCGATTTTCATCTCTTTCACTAATACAAAACTACTAAGCTTGCATTGCCTTGCATTGCTTACTTTTAGCTTGTATAGCACAGACGATATTGCGTCCTACAGCTAGTATTAAAACAATTGGATACCTAAACTTACTTTGCCCATCAAAACACTAATGCTTACCCGTCTATTTTTACAGCTTATTATCAAATCGCTTCCTCTTGTAACTCCTTCCAAGCCCTAACATATCGCCTGTCACATCGTCCGGCGACAGGCCTCGCAGTAAAGACCTCACGAGCCACCGCCCGCTCACAGTTTAGGACCTCATAACTTGCGCTCTGCAACTAACAATCACTCGATGATGCTTGGAGATAGTCGGACACGTTTCAGCACAGTTCGTGAAACAAAACCAAAATACAAATACAATACAACCCATCGGTCGCGAGAAAGTTTCAGAGCTATTTGCTGTAGTCACTTCAACACATTGTAAAAAAGACGTTTAGTGTCGCACACCGAGGGGTCCATACAAAATTTTAGGTAGGTATCAATGAATGTCCAGTGTTAGCAGAGCCTCTTTCCAAAGCAAAATGTACGCAGAACGAAATCATTTTCGTTAGATGGTTATTGACAAGTTTCTGTACAGACAGATATAAACAACTAAGATTTTCAGATTTTTCCTTCGGTTGCGTTTTCGATTACGGCAATTTGTGTGTGTGTGTTTTTTTAATACATTTTTCTATTGCGTGGACTTAGAAGTTTGATTTTCTACTACTTCAAGAGGTAGCTGAGTATTCGATATTAATTTTAGCTTGGTACCTTTATGGCGTTTCTGAGAAAAAGGGTCAGGATATAAGGACATACACACTGACAATAAAGTGATCTTATAAGGGCTCCATATTTCCTTTTGGGGTACGGAACCCAGAAAATACGCGACAAATAGTAAGCGATACAGAAACACCTACACAGAGAAAAAAAAACATTAAATTAAAAAAATCTAAAAACCCTACTGCCTTAAAAACTAAAAGGAAGAAAATAAGTCTAGTAGTCTAGAACACTGTCATGAAGCTCATTTAAGGTTCAACAGTCGGGACCCATTACCAATATTTTTTGAACTGGTTATGATTTGAATGAGTCCCGACTGTTGAACCTTAAATGAGCTTCTTGACAGTGTTCTAGACCACTAGACTTATTTTCTTCCTTTTAGTTTTTAAGGCAGTCGGGTTTTTTGATTTTTTAATTTAATGTTTTTTATTTATACTTTTTTGATATTTCTGTGATAGGCTAATTATTAGCTTTCATTTGATTCCCATATTATTATATTACGAAATATATATTTTTATTTCTTCGCCATTTTTTTTTTCGCAGACGCCATATTGAAATATTATATACCCTATGTCACTCCGACAGTTATGACAAATCCAATGATACCTCATATGTTACAATCCGTCGAGCCGTTTCGGCTGCAGCGAGGACCAAAGAAATGGACATACATACCCACATACATACCTACATACATACATACATACTTACATACATGCATACATACATACGCTCAAAAAACATAACCCTCCTTCGGGCAGTCGGGTAAAAATTACAAGGTGAGCAATAAGCGGCTTTCGCTTAAGAGCGATCTGTTCCAGGCAACCTTTTAACAGAAAGAAATAAGGACTAGATTACAGCAGGTGGTGCATTTTCAGCAATTAATTATACGACTAAAGTAATATATCAAAATATGATGTATGCATGGTGCTATGGTACAGTCACCAGCATTAATATCTGCCACAGCGGAGCGTGCAAAAATATCTGACACGTCCTTCCGGCCCTAGAAATAGAGTCGTATCAGATATTTATGCACGCTTCTCAGTTGTGTCAGATATTGGTGCTGGTGACTTTACGTCATCCTTCGTGTGTAAATTCAACTCAAACACTGTCGATTTTTTACCCACTGTAATACAGTTTTGATGGCACCTATTCACCCGCCGTATCAGCAGGCAGATCACCGTCGTTATTTGCGAACGCTGATTGGGATCTGTGGCGTTGTTGATATAACTAATAACGCCCGTTGTTGTGATATGATTGCCAGGGCTGAGAGCAGTAACAGAATAGAGATAAAAATAAATTCAAATTAAAAACTGGGAACCATATTTACATTGGTAGGTATAATGTTCCGTTATGTTTTTGTTCTACTAACGATTTGAGATCAGATCATACTCATAACACTTCGTTATTATTTTCATCAGTATTTATCTTTGTATTTATTCATAAATTTTTATAACTTAGTACAACAACTCTTAACAGCCAGTTATCAAATAATCTATTGAATCAGGCGTTACTTTGCGTCCGTATCAATGAACTGAAACAATTACTTTGCTCATCCGCGACCTTATGATAGCTACGTTTGTCCACCTGCACACTGTCAGTGTAATCACATAAACCCATCTATCACCACCCCACACAACACTGACGCGTTTCGAATTCAACGAAACTCTGGTTGAGTTTGGTATTAGTAGGTACCAAAATAAGTGACTTGTTACCAACAAATGGATCTCAATAAATTCTTACCGTGTCTTACTGTGTTTATTTTGTTTGTGGAATTAGAAGTCAGCGGGTAAACATTACCATCGTATGTTAGCGTACCTAACATCAGTCTTATTGTTTTTCTTGCCTTTTCCCCGTCATTTGCGGCCGACTTTCTGTGTTGATGGCTTGCTTAATGTTCGTGCCTATCTCGGCCCATTAGGGGATGAGCAGGGGTAATATTTATTTATGCGATATTGGGAAAATAGTACAGCTATACATGTACGTAATTATTAAGGAAAACGAACGTGTAACAGCTATTACGAGGATTAATATTTTGTCATTCGTTATAATCTCGAATCAGACATGCGATAAACAACGAGTTATTTTTGTTTGTTTATACTCTTTATTGTACAAAAATAAAATACAAGAAGTTTACAAAAAATTAAAGTGTTTGTACTTAATACTATTGTTGTGTCTTGTATTGTCAATAAATGTATTTTCTTTCTTTCTTTTAGTACAAAGGCGGACTTATCCCTGAAGGGATCTCTGCCAGTCAACCTTTGAGTGATAGAGAATAGCAATCAAAGTAAGGATCGACAAATAGAGCAAAACATTTGAATATAATATAAATGCATATGTAAACAATTTTCAATTGAATAATTAGATATGCCTATTTACCTATGGAATGTAGACCTTGATTAAAACTACCTTTAACGAGGTCCCGATAAGCGATATCTGACTCGATGATCACAGATAGAACCATACACGTTCAAAATTACATTTATTAGCCGTGAACTATTGAATGATAATAGGTCATCACTCACTTCGTTAATTCAGTCGGAATATTTTTACGTGAAATTTATAGTGACATTGCATTGCTTGGCGAAGCAAATTATTGTCAGTGCAGTCTATTAGCCAAGAGTCTTTAAGTATTATGATAACGTCTCTGAATAGCGACTATCGCTGCTGATGATCGACATAATAAACTTGTACCTATACAACCATGAAACCCTGAAATTTCGTGTAAGAAATTGGCCATCGATACTGGCCCCCAAGCCCTTTTATTCTTAGCAACTTCTGAAGCATTTCATACTTCCATACTAATATTATAAATGCGAAAGTGTGTGTGTTTGTGTTTGTCCCTCTTTCTCGTCAAAACGGAGCGATGGATCGACATAATTTTTGGCATAGAGAGTGACATAGGCTACTTTTTATCCCGGAAAAATGCACAGTTTCCGAGGGAACAGCGCGCGATAACCAAATTCCACGCGGGCGAAGCCGCGGACAAAAGCTAGTGGAATTTATAAAAGCCACATGATTACTTGTGTGTGCAGACACAGCGCCCGAGTTGCACTACACGTTCATCGAGCAGGCGTTGCACCCGGGGCCGGCGCTGACGCTGCACTGCGCGGCGTCGGGCGCGCCGCCGCCGCGGTTCACCTGGCTGCTCGACGGACAGCCCATAGAGGAGCTCAACACGCCGCAGAGGTCCGTCCTAGTAGACAAAGTCTAAGTCAAAAAACTCTATTCATAAGAAGTACTTATGAATGTCCAGAAAAATCTACCACCGTTTCGGAAAACCTCAGTTGAGAAGAATCCGGCAAGAAACTCAACGAGGTAGACAAGTTTAGTAGTCTTACCCCCTGTTTTACCACTTATGGATAAATTTTATGTGACAGATGTTAGTGATGCCATCTCTGTTTGTGGTGTCCGAATGAACAGAGACGGCATTACATTTATACGGCTTATAAAATTTAGCAATTAGCGGTGAAACAGCCCCTTAGACTTTGGTTAGGTGGTTCATTCCCTCATTCTGGTTTTCTGTCATTTACTTTGGATTGACGAATATTATTGAAAACATATAATTTTCATCAGTCTGGACTGTCAGTCCGTCAGTTTGAGAGAGTTACACGGTAATTCTGTTGTCATTCTGATCAGAATCACTCAGAATGATGCAACTGAGCTGACACCACTGATACCAGAATTACCGTGGAAGTAACCGAAGTCTTATACGCGCTGAGTACAGGGCGGAGGGGAGTAAAAGGGGGAGGGGAGTTGGGCCTCCGGATCTCTCACTCACCGTACGAAACACTGTAGCAAAACTACTATTTCACGCCGGTATTCTGTGGGAGTGTGGTTCAGTGGAGCCGGCCAATTCGTACTGCAGCCAGCAAGTGGTTACAGTAAGGCTCTACCACATGGTGATCTAGTATTTACTGAATGACTGTTACAGGACAATCACTCAGTTCATGGGCGCCAACGGTGACTCAGTGAGCTATTTGAACATATCGTCGGTGCGGCCCGAGGACGGCGGGCGCTACACGTGCCGCGCGCACAACTCGCGCGGCGCGGCTGAACACTCCACGCGGCTTAACGTCTATGGTGAGGCAGCAATAAATATGCAGCAACCATTGGCTAGGAGACACCACCGTAACGTTCACGTTCGGCTCCGGCCTTCTTGCGCTGATATTTTTTATTTATTTATTTATTATGCCGGCCGAAATTATCATAGCCACGAATGAGTATCACTGGCATAGAAATACGAATTCTGTGAACACTCATGCGTGTCAGCGGCATAAGAGTAATAAATATGTGGGCTTTTCGGATTTCGTACATGTTAAAAAATAGTGTAAACTTTTTGTGAAGGAAAACATTGCGAAGAGACCAGCATACACTCAAATTCTTAATCTTCACTAGCACCCATGTGGGAGCTACAGCCTTATCCTTCTCATTCTACGAGTGGACTTGATCCTAGTAATACATTTTACATGGGCTGGAGTCTAGAGAAAGATAAACTTGCTTTTTGTTGTAGCTCAGGCATGACTGTTTAGATTATAAAGAGTTTAATATCCTAATTTAACTTGTCCGCATTATTTGCAGGGCACCCGTCAATCCGCAACATCGGCCCCATCCGCGTGGTGGCGGGCGTCAACACAACCGTCTACTGCCCCTACTCCGGATTTCCAATCAGGTTGATGGAGGTGCATTTGCTTAGTAAACTTATAAGTTTCATTTCAGTTCACTTCTACTTCTATTTTTGTAATTTTCTCTTTAGTTACCCTATCATCTTTAAAATTAAATTTTCAATTCAGCCAGTACTTCAATTTTTATTGGATTTTTTCTTTAGACAGGTAGATACCTATAACTTTCGTTCTTCTGTTACTAAAAGTTGTCTAGGACACATTCATGTCGACGTATCCTGCAATTCCCCAGGTGTCCAAACCCCCTTCCACATAATTTTTGAACGTAACATACGTCACAAATCAAACTCAAGGTCATGGACCGGGAGCAATCAATTCTAACGTGAAATATTGACTCTCTTCTTTTGTACGTGTGGATGGTAATTCTAATGTAGCCAAGTCAGATGACAAATCGACTGGCAATCAAAGTATTTTGTGTGGATTGGGTTTCAAAATGATGATCATTTTCCACACCGTAATATCCTGATTATGTCTTCATTGCCTCATAACAAAACTGTGACCATTCACTGAGAAATCGCTCTTCTTCATTAACTGAAACTTAATAGCAACCCGTTATGTGCAGCGAGATAGTGTGGCAGCGAGATGGAATGGATCTAAGCGGGACGCGGGGCGCGGGACGAGCACTGGCGGGGCTGGGCGGGGAGCTGCTGCTGTGGCCGGCCGAGCCTGCTGATGCTGGGGTCTACTCCTGCCGCGTCACGGCGCCAGGAGGGCAGTACGCGCAGAAAGATGTGCAGATCTTTGTCAGGAGTAAGTATACAGGATATTTGTTGTTATCAAAGGAGATAGTGCAACATGAGGTGCAAAAACAGAGCAGTGGCGTTTTATTTTATTAGTCATTATGCTAAAACTATATTCAGAACAAAATCTTACATGACAAATTTTTCAGTCGAAGGAATGGCAATGAATTTTCATTCTCATCTCTATGTAGAGATCCTTATTAAAAAAAAATTAGAGCAATTGAGTAAAGTCGGAAATAAATTTTACTTTATTTCAGATCCGCCGAAAATTGCTGGTTTTTCATTTCCGACTGACTTAGTAGAAGGCAGTTCGATTCAAATCTTGTGTGGAATCACTTCAGGCGATAAACCTGTCTATTTCTCATGGCTGAAAGATGGACAACATATACCTTCCATATTACAGGTAACAGAAATATATCTATCTTTTATATGTGTAGTAAACCTTTTTTCAGTTCTTAACGTTATGTTGATACTGATTACCCCAGGTGTAAGCGTCGTGCTCTTAAATTAGCTAGTAATGGCTGTTGTTGCTTGAGGGGTCCTCATGCTGTGGCTGCTAGATACCGCACATTCCGTGGCGCATTGCGACAATCACCCAGCACACTTGCAAAATTCTATAATAACCTACTAGGAAATTAGGATGGCAAATTGAATTAACAGTATTACTATTCTATTGTAAGAATTGAAACTCACATCATACATACTAAAAACCTATTTCTATCACTCTCATACATCTCTCAATCTCAACTACCTTGCATCTCGCTCATTTTTCAGTATTTTCTCTCATTCTGTCTCTTTCACTCATTACGTTTCGTTCCACCTTACACTATTTAGAGAAAAGTTAACGCATGTAGACTACAATTCTAGGAGTGTGGACTCTTGATAACAATATGGAATGAGAGCTTTTTTTCCAGGTGCAAGAGAAGTCATTGGACGAGTTCAGTTTTCTGATATTCACACACGTGACTTCAAAACACAGTGGCGAGTATACATGCGTGGCAACCAACCCCGCCGCTGAGGTCAACCACACTGCGCGACTCGCTGTCAAAGGTGAAGTAAAAAACACTCAAAAATTCAAACCTTATCCAGCTTAATTTTTTAGCTTATTAGGTGTCATACTGCTGAGCAAAGGTCTTTCCTTTTCTTTCCATCCGAAGTATTTAAGTATAGAGATCTTGTCCATATTTCTGCCAATTTGGGTTGAAACGATCAAAAATCGTCAGGTCAGGAGATAATATTTATTTTTCTTTTCATTCTAGTGGCTCCATCGTGGGTGTACGAACCGCAAGACGTCTCTGCTCTTCTGGGAACGCAGATATTAGCCCACTGCGCCACTAAAGGCTACCCTGAACCCCGAATCACGTGGCTCAAAGGACATGGTAAAGTATTTAATTACAAATCTTTGTACAGAGTACAATACATATAATTATTATCTGTAAAGTACATGTTGTTTAAAGTGGAAGATGATGATGGTGTGAGGTATGTGATTATAATTATGATACCCATATAAAATGGGATTTTTAAACACCGACGCCAACGGAGGGGTACTGTTTGAAAATCTTTTTGTGATATTGTCGCTTTTATACAGATAAGACTGATTTTGATACGGGGGCTTTAGAAGAAAATTAATTTAAATGCAATGGTTTAAAGGTTTTAACTATAGTTCCTACGTGGCCTCAATGCGAATAGTTGTTTTCTCATAATGTTTCCCTTAACTGTTTTTTTTTGTTGTTTGCATTGGAATATAACCTAACCATAAAAGTTTCATTTATTATACAAGTTTTCTTTTCCTGACTGTACTTGCATTGTCACCTAAACTACATTTGTATACCAAATTTCAAGTCAATGCTATTAACCGTTGAAGAGTCTCATCCTGCGAAGACGATCCCGGCTGGATTACCAGGATGTCACTACTAGATTATTGTATTGTCACGCGATTTGCGTAAGTAATCTAAATTTCAAGTCAATCTGACTACTGGAAGTTGGTCAAATTTAACTTGCAAGATTTAGACAGACAGACAGACAGACAACGTGACAGGTGAAACTAAATAAAAGCTTGTAAAAACACTGAAACTAAACTAGTATTATTGACAGGTTCAGGGGTGAATGAGTTCAGGCAGGTGTCCAACTTGGAGCTGCAGTACTCCGTGCTGGCCAACGGGTCGCTCAGCATCGCGCCGGCCGCGCGCCACCACGAGGGACAGTACATGTGCCGCGCCGACAACGGCATCGGCCGCGGCCTCTCCAAGGTCATCAGCCTGGCTGTCAACGGTACGTGGATGATATCATACATGTGTTTGCTCTCTTCTCTTTAACTCCTGACGCAAAAAGAGGGGTGTTATGATTTTGATGCCAATGCGTGTCTGCGGCATCGTAGCTCTCAAACGGATGTTTTTTTTATGTAATGCTTAGCTATGTTTCATTAACCCTTAATAATCCATTTATTGGAGCATTCTACCACATAAATAAAAGCAGCTATCGAATACATACCTGATAAAGTATATTTTTAAAGCTAGTCGAATTTTCAACAATTCTAATGGATATTGTGACGTATCGTAAAAGCAATAAGGTTGAATTTCCAAAGCAATGCATGTGATCGATAAATCGCCTGTACCTTTTTAGGGTTTTTGGACACTGAAATTTGACCTGACAATGTCGGGGGGTTTTTCAACTTTTATAAGTTGGTTAACCTCACCTTTCTTCTTGAGTGCATCTGGACCCTGACATTGGAGATACGTCTCTCCAGTTTTCTTCTCTGGGCTGAATTTGCAGTAGATCTCCGCGAGATCAGGCTAGTGATCTAGCTGATGCCATGAGACTGCTTTGTCCACCATAGCAGCATGTAGCTCTCTTCGAAACCGAACACTCTTGACAGAGTGGTCGTGGTCATGAAGGAATCACTAATCACTGCGGTTGTTGCTTTTGTGATCTTTTGGCCCTTCGATACTGTAGCTACTTATAATTATTATTTTTTTGTTATACAAAACTGCCAATTCAGGTTTAAATAGTGTCAAAATGTGTAAAACCACCTCTAGTCCAGGGTTAACGACGAATTTTTAACCCATACAAGTGGCTCTTTAAAGATCACTTGACACTTTGCACAGAACCGGCCCACTTCGAGTTCTCGTCCCGCAACATGTCGGTGAAGCGCACGTCGCCAGCCGCGCTGCAGTGCGACGCGCGCGGCGACCCGCCCGTCGCGCTGCACTGGACGCACAACATGAAGCGCGTCGATCTCTCCACCTACAGGTCAGCAGCTTATGCCCTGAACAATCCAGGCGAGACTGAGGGTGGGCCAATAGGCCAAGCAGGAACTGATCCAGGGCGCAAAAATTTGAAACGACTTTTAGAAAATTCCGGTGGTGCTTCGACACCATCAATTTGAGCATGCACAGGAAGTTAAATTTATGTTGCCAGTGTTACTTTCATTCTTTAGCACAAGGATGGTTTTTGGTTTGAATATCTTGCATCACCTAGCCCTAGTGGAACCTAGTTATTAAAGAGATGGATAAACGCATGAGTGGCTAGCTTTGGTGACGTCACTCATCGTCTACTATCGCGCCATCAAAGTTACCAGACTAGAATTCACAACTACAATCCGCCATGGGCACTACCGTGCCCGTGTTATACGGATGATCGTCGTAACAGGGCCCTGTTATTCTCTGACAGCCGATACGCGCAGATGGCCGCTCCATAAACTCTAACACCATACTGGCAATTCACCCCACTTACTACGGTACCGTCGACATGTAACTCTCTATGTTCTATGATAAATCGGTCGTTTTCCAGGGTATCGGTGTCGGAGAAGCGTTCGGAGTCGGGCGCGAGCTCTCTGCTGAGCATCGCGCACGCAGAGCGTCACGACTCGGGCGTGTACCGCTGCCGCGCGGAGAACGCCTATGGGCGGGACGAGCTGCTCATATACCTCGCCGTGCAAGGTGAGAGATCCGATGATCCTTAGGTTCTTAATTCTTGTAGATCACGCTCAAACCTTGGAAAGAATAATAGCGATTTTTGTAAATTCGGTCCTGATATTTTCAGTAGTGGAAATCCTGTGTTTTCCCGAGATTTACAAAATCCGGTAGTTAATCCTAAGAAAAGTCCAAAAACTTGAGATCTCGGGGCAAATTGTGAGTCGTAGCAATCCGTCAGAGTTCCCGGAAGCCCCGCGCGGGCTGTCAGTGTCGCGGCGCGACGCGCGCGGCGCGTGGCTGTCGTGGCGGCGCGGCTACGACGGCAACGCGCGCGTGCGCGGCTACCGGCTGCAGTTCCGCGTGGTCGGGGACCGCCACCGCGCAGACGCCGACGACTGGACCGACGCGCCCACCAGGGAGGTGCCCGCTGACAGGGTCCTGGAGAAGTAAGTCAACTTTTATTTGCCAGTTACAAAGCTAAATGCATAATGATGTTGGGTAAAGTACCTATTACAGCACTTTTTTGGCGTGCAAAGCGATGTAGGCCGCTGACTGATAGGCGATATTGATGCAAAGAGCCCTTTAAAGCAACATAGATTTAATTATCAGTCACCCATACCTTCTACAATAATACTGTTTTCCGTTGCAAATCTATGTCGAAGATAACTACGACAGTGACAACGACAATTAATCTGATCAACAGCAGATCTCAGTTTGTATTAAGGGATATGCAACTAAAATTTATCAGCAAGAAAAATTGTAATTTTGGAAGTTTAAAGAAACTTTTCTACTATTTTCTATTAATTATTATATTTGGGAGCTAGAAAATCCCTCTCCAAAGGTACGTTTTGAGTTTTTATTTAATGTTTAACATTAAACGAAACATTTTATCTAAAATTGCAGAGGGAATAATTTTGCTCGTGCACGACACCTTGAAACTTCCAGTCTGAACTGCCATACAGTGAATTTGTACTTTACATCTTTAACTTTAAGGTTACTTTTACTGTAAGGTTAATTTTGGATAGATATTCCTGCCGTTTATAAAGATACGTTTCCCTCCAGACAAGAGTCCTCTGAGCCGGGCGGGGACGCGACTGTGGAGTACCGCGTGGAGGGCCTGCGGCCGGCCACCGCGTACGCGCTGCGCCTCGCCGCCGTCAACGCTATCGGCGACAGCGACTACTCCGAGCCTGTCATACTGCAGACCAAGGAGGAAGGTGAGCGCTTATGGCGACCAGCTCACCAGAGAATCAGCAACTACACGAACATTTTTGACAATCATTTTATGACGGCTCCCTTTACATGATCGATTATTGAATTATTACGTTAGTGAGCTTTAATATCCAAAAGTGCTTTTAAAGCATGTGGTTTATTCATCTTTTATGTATAAGTGAAGTCTGTTGTTCTTTCAGCACCATCAGAACCTCCTCAGAATGTCAACGTCCAGGCGACAGCTCCGGGAGAACTGCTAGTAAAATGGCAGGTAAGGTTTTTTCGAAAGCGCACCTGTTAATAAAGTTTCTCCAATATTGTCGTCTTCCATAATTAATATCAAATCTGGGATTTGATCACGATTAAAAAAGTACTTCCTTGATGCTTCGGCCACATCGCAGTGGTCTGAATCTACTCGTGACCATTCATGGTGAGGTCACAAGAGACGGGATATAATAGAAGCTGCGAAGTAGAAATGAGTCATAATTCAGCAGCGATCTGGTCCCCAGGCGCCGCCGCAGGAGTCGTGGAACGGCGAGCTGCTGGGCTACGTGGTGGTGTGGCGCGAGGCGGGCTCGGGCGCCAACGCGTCGCGCGCGCTGACGGCGGCCGGCTGGGGCGCCAGCAGCGCCACGCTGGCGCCGCTCCGCACGCACGCGCACTACTCCGTCCGCGTGCGCGCCTTCAACGCCGTCGGCGCCGGCCCGCCCAGCGCGCCGCTCACCGCCACCACGCTCGAGGGGGGTGAGTCTTGAACTCTCCACACCATCGCCGTCATCAGCCAGAAGACATCCAGTATTAAGCGAAGCCCTGATTGCTGAGGCTAAGTATCACAATGAGGAAATTATTTTCACCAATTTCTATTCTATTCCGTTTTGTGTCGTTCGGTTCGGTTCGATTCGATTCCTTTCCTTTGCTAAGTACCTACATTCCATTTTTTTTGTTTTTTTGTACACTTCTTTACTTCTTCTTCATTTTCTTCTTTTCTTTTATCTGGGGTTGGTTCTTCTTGTACGGCGATGTCAGACCGCTCTGTTCTGCGTTGTCACGGGATTAGATTTTCACTTTATTTTCATAACGCTTTACAAATTCTAATACTTTAGACAGCATTTACTAATAGCGTTGTTACGCAGTCCCGGAGGCGCCGCCGCTGCGCGTGCGCTGCGAGCCACTGTCGTCGCAGTCGCTGCGCGTGTGGTGGGAGCCGCCGCCCCCGCCACGCGCGGCGGCGTGCTGCTCGGATACGAACTGCTCTATGAGGTAACTGCTCCGATGCACCATCACTGTATACAATAGAGTAGATACAACCCCCACTGCTACCTTGACTCTGCTTGCTTAAGATGTATGGCAAGGATGTTTTTTCACGTGGAGGATAAAACAGCTGTGAAATTCCACACGAATATTCTTTCTATTTTAGCCCTCTGGGTTGATGACACTGCAGCAGTCCTCTGATCAGTTTTCGTCCGGTAGTGCCAACATCAAAGTGAATAGGTTGTAACTGAATCAGTGAGCTACGTATTTAACTCCATTTGCAATGGTCATTTTTAAATATAAAAATGACTTACTGTAACCACTTGCTGGCTGCAGTACGAATGGGCCGGCTCGACCGGGTTAGTACCACACTCCCACAGAATATTGGCGTGAAATAGTAGTTTTGCTACTTTGTTTCGCACGGTGAGTGGGAGATCCGGAGGCCCAACTCCCCTCCCCCTTTTACTCTCCTCATCCCTCCTCCCTTTTATGCCGGGAACGCACCCGCAGTCCTAATAATGCTGTAGATATCCATGGGTGGCGGTGATCGCTTACCATCAGGTGATCCGCATGCTTGTTTGCCAGCTATTTGATAAAAAAACTTTTTTGTCACCCGTGATATGGGATGACAAGTGTAGGGTCATAAGCTGTTTTTATCCTCTTAGACTGAAAATCAAGCAACAGTCCGTCAGGCTATGTGTGTCGGTACATTCCAGGCGGTGGACGACCCGTTGGGCGGCGTGGAGTCGCGTCGCTTGGGCGGCACGGAGGCGCTGGTGGGCGGGCTGCGCCGCGCCGCCAACTACTCCGTGTGGGTGCGCGCGCGCACCGCCGCCGGCCCCGGGCCCGCCTCCGCGCCCGCGCACTGCGCCACGCACGAGGACAGTCAGTACACGCTAACACTCACACTTACTCTTTAGGCATAGTAGTTAGTAGCTTCCTTCGTGTTAAGGTAGCATTCGCGACTAAATTCATACTAAGCAATGTCTCGGCCTATAATTAATTAGTGACTCGGTCGCTAACATCAGGATGATACCTTTACTCTACAACATCCTTCATCCTCTGCCACAGCCACTACCAAGAGTCCTTTTAAGATCATCACTTCCAAGTACGCTTGCCCATGACGGCGGCCGATCGTAAAATCCGCCAGATCACGAAATTCCTAGGAATATCATGAAACGCCGCCATTTCAAGATTTGGCCAGTTTAGGCAGATCATGACATTCCTAGGCATATCATGAAATGCCGCCATATCGGTGCTGGCACTTCGCCGGCAACTGGCGTGGCACGCTCGCTTCGCTCGCTCGACTCGTGCACTGTGGTCACAATTCATACTAACCACTCATCGCTTTGCTCGTGGCACCTAAATTTTTAATCGATCTGCCGTATTGTTTCTCAGGCACATCGTGGTATGCCTGGCCAACGTGTGTGGGTACACGCAATCTCTACTCCAAAACTCGTCGGCTCCAACGATTGTCTTTTATCTGCGCTATTAAGTACCACTGGGACACAATGACCATGGTCTTTAGTGAACCATTGGGGATCATTTTGTATGCTAAGGTTTGCACATAAACCATTTTGAAGGTCTGATCTGAAGGTCTCGTTTATCTCTGGTTATTATTAAAAAGATCTATGTGCCTAGCAAACACGCACCAGTTAAAACCTACTTTTTTCTTTTATTTATCTTTTAAGAAATCTGAATTAGTTTCTTCTGATTTCATATTGATACTTTCAGTTCCAGGAGCTCCTGCGGACATAAAAGCGCTGGCCAACTCAGAAGACTCGATTATTGTCAGTTGGTTACCACCTTTGCAGAAAAATGGCAAGATAAAACATTACACAGTGTACAGCAGACCACAAAGGTACTTAGCTACTTACATCTCATAGTCTCCTTCATACTATTATCAGTCATCATCTTCATTGTTTTTGCAGGTTTCCATCCATATTCCACTTACTCACTTGTCACCCTAAGGGTCTGTTCCGCCACTCATTGATAAATTTTATGTGACAGATATACGTGATGCGGTCTTTGTTCATTTGAACATAACCTAACCAACAAAAAGTTGGTAAACCCCTGACTTTATCACTTCAAAGTTCAATATTTCAAAAACGACTAAACCGATGTTGATAAAACGTATCTAAGAACCATCGCTAGAAGAACTGCTTTCAAAAAAAAATCATTCAAATCGGTCCACCCGTATAAGAGCTACGGTGCCACAGACAGGCATCACTGCTATCATGCCCCATCCAGACTCTCGTGAAGCGCCTTCTAGAGGCTCTCGGCACGATTCTTGGCGAGCGGAGGCTGCAGGAGTGCTAGCCATCCACACTCTCGATTTATTCAGTTTCCCGCTACATCTACTTCCGATCCTCTCTTCTTTGACTCGCGCCAGAAAAACCGACACAAATTGGAGCGGTAGTGAAGCCAGGCGAGGGCACACGAATGCACCGTCCTCACTCTCGCACTCGCGTTCCCTCGTGCAGCCTCGTGGAGTCTGGATGGGGCATCACAGGCCCTAAGTGGCCAGTCACCTGTTGCAGAACGGGCCAGCACTCGCAGCTGCTGGTGGCCCACTCGGAGCAGGCGGCGGAGTTCTCGGCGGAGCTGCGCGGGCTGCAGGAGCACGCGCTCTACGAGTTCTGGGTCACCGCCGCCAACAGCGCCGGCGAGGGCGAGATGAGCGCCGTCGTGGCCAGGAAACCGAATGCTAGGGGTAAGAGTTTTGCATCGATCATATGGTATACCAGCATCTGTGTACGTAGGCTTACGGTATATTTTAAATTGTTTTTTTACTATTCTGCTTTCCTAAGCCAAAAGGCGGTATCTCAAAAGAAAAACACTTACCATGTGATGCAGAATCTTTTAAGCTACACAATTGTACCTACTAATAACTCAAAAGTGTTTTTCTTTTGAAATACCTACCGCCTTTTGGCTTTGGATAGCAGTAATGCTTTTGTAATCGTTAAGTCGTCAATGAAAAGTTTTCCTCAAATACTTTCATGAACTTTATTTTTATGCGTCTGTTGTTCGGAATATTAATAAACAAATCAAGTTATGTCATACTTCCTTTCCAAAAAACAATTGAATCATCAACATATATCAAATTAGTACACGATTTTATTAACAGGTGATTGAGGATTTACAATGGCAAATTTAAATGTTTTTTTTGGTCCGTTAATCAATACCTGGTAGTTCTCAAGATGAGGTCTGATTGAGTTTGAACCCTGTCAGTATTGTGGGGTGGTGGTGACGGTTAGATTTGTGCAATTTGTGTATGATTCAGTGTGGATGCGGAGGAGTTGTACGAAGAAACATTGTCGCATTGACGTACCTATCATAAGGGTCGCGGGTGTGCAGATTGCTCATTTTTTTCGGGGCTTCCAAGAAAAGGGCTCATACGTTCTTAAAAGGCCGGCAACGGACCAATGACCTGGAGAGTTGGTAATCATGGGCAGTAGTGATCATTTCCCTTTAGATGACTCGTTTGCTCGTTTTCCTATGATAATAATAAAAAAATAATTTATTTATTGTTTGTTTGGTCAGCGCCGGCGAAGATAGCGTCGTTCGGTGTAGTGGTGTCGGCGAGCGTGGGCGCGGCGGTGCGGCTGCGGTGCGTGGCGGCGGGCGCGCCGGCGCCGCTGCGGGGCTGGTCGCGCGCGCGGCCCGCGCCCCCCCTCGCCGCCGACCCGCGCCTGCAGCTCCTCGACCACGACCTCCTCATACTCAGTACGTATCACCAATCATCATCATCATCATCATAACACAAGCACTATCTTGTGTAAGAGCGTTTTTAAGACAAATTTATACGCTCAACCATCCATACTTCCATACTTTATATACAATATTATATTTTATAAATGCGGAAGTAACTCTGTCTGCCTGTCTGTTACGCTTTCACGCCTAAACCGCTGAACCGATTTTGATAAAATTTGGTACAGAGATAGAATAGACCTTGGCAAAAACATAGGCTATTTTTATCGCGAAAAAGAAGCTTTAAGGGGTTGAAATAGGGGATGAAAGTTTATATGGTGGAAGTTCGTCGCTGTCAAAGATAAAACCATGAAACTTGGCATTTAGGCACTTAATAAGAAATATGTCAATATTTTGCTTGAGCTTTTCTGAAAATTGACCTGTGAGGGGATGAAATAGGGGATGAAAGTTTATATGGAAGGTCGTCATTATCGAAGATAAATCGATGAATCTTTATTAAACTTGCCATATCGGCACGTAGTTACGGCGTGAAAGCGTAACAAACAAACAAACTCACTTTCCCCTTTATAATAGTAAGGAGGAAGGATGAGTGAGTCTCACGGTAGTTTCATGTTCAAAATTTATACGCTACCTAGCCATATTAAACCACCAACGCCCACTATGACACGGTAATGAATTATGACGGGAACAGACGTCATAATTCATTTTTGAGATGAAAATTAAGCCTAAGACACACGTTTAGCTGTCTACATAGTTACAAAAATAGTTACCAAAGAGCACGACACGGCTAAAGAAAAAGAGATAATTATGTACGGTGATGACTGATGACGGTAATGGGACTTTTGGGATATAAATATTAGTGCCACTTGTCCCATGGGACTACTGGGACAAAATCGTCTCAGTTGTCCCATGATGGGACAACTCAATGGAAGGACAGAGAGTAATTTGACCCATAAATTCTATTGGAAATTCGCAAAGATTACATCGTGAGATTTAGTAGCGTTGTATAAAGAACTCGCGCCAAAATGTCTTTGATCCTAGCAATTGTAATTTTCAGAGTTGGACCACAGCCTCGCTGATAACTACACGTGCACGGCGCGCAACCCGTGGGGCGAGGACCGTGCCGCCTGGCAGCTGCTGGCGCTGGCGCCGCCGCCGCCGCCCGCGCTGCGCCTGGCCGCCGCCGCCGCCGCCAGGCTCGCGCTCGCCTGGACCCGCCCGGCCCCGCCGTGCGCAGTAAGACTGCTTCAAGTATCCACTGTTCGTCGATGCGTAGCAGCAGCAGCTGTCATCAATAAGACTTTGCAACTAATCGACCTGCTTATAGACTGCTATACGGTAAAGATATTGCCACCACTCTGTGGTAAATTTGAATTGCGAAAACTGAAAGATCTGGTTTGAATCCATGGTCTTATGCTCGACAGACCATAGGTTAAACTGCAAGGCTTCCACGGCTATACGAGTAAGCATCTAACTAAAGCATTTAGTTAGGTTATAGCATCACTATGCCGAACACACATCATCCAAATTCTGCAGTTCATTTTACGTTCCAACCATAGTTTTGTACCTATGCCAAGACATTAAGTAATTTCTGCAAATGTGTCACTATTAGTCTTGAAAGCCTTGCTGGAATAATTGCGCTGAAATTCAGTCGCAGAATTTGGCAAACTGTGACACTGACGGTAAGCGATACAAGCATCGCTTACGCGTAGCTCAAAGTCAAAGTCAAAATATCTTTATTCAATTTAGGCTACAACAAGCACTTATGAATGTCAAAAAAAATCTACCACCGGTTCGGAAAAACCTCTGCTGAGAAGAATCCGGCAAGAAACTCAACGAGGTATATATATATTTTTTTAAATAGATTTACAATATTATTAAATGACATGTATACATCACAAGTATTTAACACAACTTTATTTTTAACACAGCTTTATTTTTAACACAGTAGGTTCGCTATTTGAAGGGATCGCTAATGCGGATCGGAATTATTTCCAAATATCCCTGTCCATGATATAATCATTAACTTTATAATACGCCTTTGATATTAATGTCTTCTTGACAATAGATCTGAATTTTGTATCCGTTTCATTTATATTATTTTTTGGAATTTTATTATAAAAACGTATGCAATTTCCCAGAAAAGACTTTTTGGTTTTAGCCAGTCTGTAAGATGGAACTTTAAGCTTCCCTGTGTTTCTAGTAGCCTTTGGCTTATCGACGTTAGTGGGAAAATCACATATGTTCTTCCTAACATACATGATTATTTCAAAAACATAAAGCGACGGCAGGGTTAGGATATCTGTTTCCTTAAAAAAAGATCTTAAAGATTCACGCGTCTTCAAATTATAAATTGCTCTAATTGCTCTCTTTTGTAATTTCAAATCTCAATTTGTTGTAATCGTCGTTTTATTGTAATTTTACGCAATCTTTTTAACGTGGTCTTCAGGCTACACGCTAGAGCACGCGCGGGCGGGTGCCGAGGGCGCGGGCGCGTGGGTGGCGACCCGTCTGCCGGGGTCTGCGCGCGCGCACACGCTGGAGCGGCTGGCGTGCGGCGCCGCCTACCGCGTGCGGCTGCGCGCGCACAACGCCGCCGGCCCGGGCCCGCCCAGCAACGAGCTCGCCGTCTCCACTAAGGGAGGACGTGAGTCACCGCCTTTACGAACATTCCTGTATCTCTCCTAGACATACAATTTGGCACACATCGAGGTACTAGTGAGCGAGGAGTACAGTGAGCATAGTCGGATTTATCTTGCGATTTGTCAATCATTATCCCCACACAGATCGTTCACGGAATAGTCGGCGCATCCAAACAGTTGAAAGCAACTGATTCAGTAGAGGAGCGCGTTATTTTAGCTTAGAAACTACTGCCTGTTCATTTTAACCATATCATTGGCCTCACCAACAAAAAACAATGCTTTCCAGTATCCAAAGCGGCCCCCGAAAAGGACCTGATAACGACCAACAGTACATGCGTCCGCCTGAACCTTCTAACGTGGGACAGCAACGGTTGCCCGCTGTCCTCGCTGCAAGTGTCCGTGCGCGGGTTCGAGCAAGCGGCGTGGCGCGCGGGCGCCGCCGCCCCCGCCGAGCCGCTCGTCTGGTGCGACCTGGCGCCCGCCACTTGGTACCATCTCAAGATCGTGGCCACCAGTGCCGCTGGGACCACTGTGGGCACCTATTACTTTTCTACGCTGACTGAGGAGGGCGGTGAGTGCTTATTGAACTTTACTCCACTGGGCAAGCTGTTGCAATGTACGAGTACGTAGACGATCATGCATGTGTTAGTTTAAAAGTGTTGCTATGTAAGGCTAGGGGGCTTGGGATACTTTATGATGCCTTCTCGTCCAAAATTACGCTGTAACTGAAGACTAGTCTTCAACCAGTGTATGTTGCCAATCATAACTGACATTAATGGCTCTGAGACGAGGTCCTTGACTGTTGGCCTCTTGGAAGGGCAGAGTTACGCAACGAGCAATGGAGAGAACTATGCTCGGAGTTTCTTTGCGCAGCAGAAATCTGAATACAAAAAATGGCCAAACAGTTCACCGAACTCACCGATATAGCATGAAGAATAAATTATACAAATTCAAGTAGAAATGCACGGGCCATGTCGTTCGAAGAACAGATAACCGTTGGGGGAGAAAGATACTCAAGTAGCGACCATGGACCGGAAGACGAAACGTTGGCAGGCTACCCTCTAAGAGGTGATGAGTATTAAAATAGGTTAGATTCGCTTATTATTACGAACATTGGTACTTAATATTGTCAAATTGACCACCATTTCAACGCTGATACTCAATGCTAACTAAAACATTATCTGTAACTTTTTGGTACGTGGCCCAGAGCGCATCCCGGCGCCGGCGCAGTTCCCGCCGGGCGCAAGTGGGGAGCACTCGGCGCGGCTGCTGGCGGGCGCGGGCTGCGCCCTGCTGGCGGCGCTGCTGCTGCTGGCCGTGCTGGCCTGGAGGAGGAGGTACCTTACTCATCATCATCATCATCACCCTACAGCAGTCCTCTGCTGGACATAGGCCTCTTCCACGGCGCGCCACAACACTCTGTCTTCAGCCCCGAACGGTGAACGGTGGAGCAGACGAGTCCTCGAATGGAGACCATGGACGGGAAAACGTAATGTAGGGCGTCCTGAGGCACGGACGTGGACGAAAGACTTTAAGAGAATCGCTGGCAGCGGATGGATGCGAGGTAGGTTACTGGCCGGTTTTAATCATGACGAAGCTGGCCCCTGTCTCGCTAAGTGCGGAAGTAGATACTGGGCATGACTGATGGTAGGAGCCGGCTATAAAATTAGATCAATATTATACGATCCCAGTCAGCTTAATGCTACTTACTTACTAAATTATCAGGACGCAGTGACCCGAAGTGGGTCTTGGCTTCCAACGCCAGATACACCATACGCTACGGCGTAAATGCTAGACAACATAACAAAATTTAAATGACATTGTCGTTTCAATGTTTAATATCTTAAAAACGGCTAACACAATTTTAATAAAACATAGCTAAAAACTAACGCAAGGAAACTCGCTTTCACATACAAAACCGCATCTAAATTGATCCATCCATTTGAGAGTTAAGACGCTACAGAAAGATAGACAGAAAAATCAAGAATTAGTTTTTGATCCACTCCCTGTGGTCTGACCTGGTCTGACTAGATTCAGATACATCCCGACTACAATTCTGACAGCAATGCGATAGACACTATCGTTATTTGAAATAAAATAACATATTTAGGCATAAAAACTTGATATACGAGTATACGTTGTCTATGTGCTGCAGTGCGCCGCCGTCTTGCTTGCGCAAAGAGTCAGCGGCGGCGGAGGACAAGGGCGCGGAGTCGCGCGACAACCGGCGCAACTGTCAGCAAGTGTACACGTCCTCGCCCGCCAAGCACCCGCCCACCAAGGACCAGCAGGGTAAGGCTTAGTGGAGACGGTTCTTTAAAGTATCCATCTTCACAATCTTCTTTTTCTCATGGCTCTCTATTACTGGAGATCTGCCGTCCGCTCTGCGAACTGTTTCCGGTATCTAGCCAAGCTAAATAGCTTTTCAACGCTTGCTATTCCTGTCCATTCGCGTATGTTGCGAAGCCAGGACTTCTTTCTTCTTCCAGCACGCCTCTTTCCCTCCATTTTGCCCATCATTATTAATTGCAGCAGTTGGTATCGGGTATTTTTAATTAGGTACATGGCCCAAGTATTCAACTTTACGTAATTTTATGGCTTTAAATAGTTCTCAGTTCTCGGGTCTTCACAATGCTGACTGCATTTGAAATGTGTGTCAATTCCTATGTTAGCACACCAACTGCACTTAAAACTTACACAGATTAAGTACATATATATGAAACATTATCGGATTCGGTATCGCTGTCGAACGCATTACTATAGATTGAAAAAAATAGACATCCCCAATTAAGTCTCATGTAATGTCAAGTAAATCAGCCATTTAAGTAGAAACACTTAAAAATATACTTTTTATGCAGGAATGCGTTTGACCACAATCACAAGTGAAGATGTGGGCTAAGACAGTTCACGCTTGCCTAATAAATTTTAATACCCGTTCACCCTAAATAAAATAAATTGACAGAATGTAGCGATCAGAGATGCACGCACATAAACAAAAAGAGCCATTTGATAATATAATATTTTTTCTCTCACTCATCCGCGTAAAAAGTAAAAGTATGAAAAATAGTTTACATCCTATTCCCAAACCTACCGAATATACCTATACAAAAAATTATAAAAAAATAGGTCAACCCGTTTCGAAGGTTCTTGGTCACAAACATTTTTGACCCGAGAATTTTATACAGGTAATTAGATAGATGTCTCACGAGAGGTTAAGTAATTACTAAAGCTGCGCGTCCACTGCATCGGAATTGGAGCGTACGCACCGTACGAAGCTGACGGATTCCTTACTTTGTATAGATTTCTATGGCGCAGAAATACCGATTCAGTACCATATTTATTTGAAATATTGTTATTATTATTTTTACTTTTTTTTTTTCAATCTTTACCAGAGTAGTTGGTGACCTGGTGACCTGACACACAGGTTCGGCCTAGTTCTCGCACCATTCTCCCCCACATAAGTCTGTAAACTGCACTCTTAAATTTATTAAATATGTTTAATACATTGTAACTTGGTAGTCAAGAAAAAGAAATAAATAATAATTATTATTATATAAATCTATACAAAGCAACAAATTCGTCCGCTCCGTAGGGCTCGATTCTCATTTGAATGAAATGGTAATCATATTACATCCGTGTTGTATCCAGAGATGTACGAGATAAGTCCTTACGCGACGTTCAGCATGGGCGGAGCGGGTGCGGGGGCGACGGCGGGGCGGGGGCGGGGCGGCGGCGGTGGGCGCCACGCTGCGCACGTTCGGGCGCGCGGAGCCGGCGCCGCTGGCCGCCGCGCCGCCGCCGCACAAGCAGCGCTCGCTCACCAACGCCGGTGAGCGTCAATGTCAGAGAGATTTAGAAGTTAGGATACGTTCTTATCATCCGTTGACTGCGCTGAAACGTCTCAATTCCGAAATTAAGAGGCCAATTACCGTAAGGCAAAAAGATGGCACAACACAGTACCGTGCCGTAGCATCAAATGTTACTACATTTTTTGCTGCGAAGGCATATCTAAACTTCGAATTCTTTGGGTCTGAGATGTGCGAATAGGTTTGTACGAAGCTGTCAGTTTATACAAATAAAAAAATACTTAATTTTATTTAAAGAAATTTTTTTTTTAAAGAAACATGAGTGCAATAAATAAAGTTAACGGAAATGAAAACTGACACATTGTGTTATCTTTCTTGCCAAGTTTAATGTCAATAATATTATTATAGAGCTGCAAAATGAGTGAACATTTTCCATCGGCCATTGCAGACGAGTACACGCTGTCCCGCGCGATGACGCTGCTGGTGCGGCGCGCGGAGTCTGACTCTGAGTCCAGCGGGTCGCCGTCGCCGTCGCCGTGCGCCGAGTGCACCTCCGGGTACCGCCTGCCGCAGCCCGCCGCCAAAGGTGACCCGCGACCACACTGCCGGCGTGCCCGTGCGGCCGACTCAACTCCTTACCCCCTTATTCATAAAACTTAACAAGCCTATGTTAACTAACAAATGCTTTGTCCCTTTCCAACAAATACAAATGTCGAAGTGACAGATAAGGACAAACGAATTTTTGCGGCATTTTAACTAAAATAGGTTTGATTGTCGTTTATGGATAAGGGGGTTAATGTTTGAATGCAGTTTTTCTTGTTACTAAAATCGATGACAGATTCCTGAGAACAGATCTTCGTATGTCTTATAGTTAAAGATTTTCCCATACTGACCGATCTAAATGAGCCACCCTGTACATATAGGCTGGGAGGTTAACTAATGTTTCGGCAAAAAATATTTAGCACATTATTAGCTCTCAAACTAATTAGGTGTCCCCCCCAGGTGGAAAGGCATGCAGTACACCAGATTGGGATGATGCACAGACCAAAATTTATTGTCTATATAAAAAAGTTATAGCAGTTCAAAAATTGTCCATGTCACATTGGTCCAGTGTCTGAGGAGGTGTTCCGCGCGGTGACGGACTCGAGCGCGGAGTCAGCGTGCGCGGGGGAGCGCGCGCCGCGACACGACAAGCGGCGCCGCGCGCGCAAGCACCACGCGCCGCTGGCCGCCAGGTATGTACCACCGGCCACGACAAGCGGCGCCGCGCGCGCAAGCACCACGCGCCGCTGGCCGCCAGGTATGTACCACCGGCCACGACAAGCGGCGCCGCGCGCGCAAGCACCACGCGCCGCTGGCCGCCAGGTATGTACCACCGGCCACGACAAGCGGCGCCGCGCGCGCAAGCACCACGCGCCGCTGGCCGCCAGGTATGTACCACCGGCCACGACAAGCGGCGCCGCGCGCGCAAGCACCACGCGCCGCTGGCCGCCAGGTATGTACCACCGGCCACGACAAGCGGCGCCGCGCGCGCAAGCACCACGCGCCGCTGGCCGCCAGGTATGTACCACCGGCCACGACAAGCGGCGCCGCGCGCGCAAGCACCACGCGCCGCTGGCCGCCAGGTATGTACCACCGGCCACGACAAGCGGCGCCGCGCGCAAGCACCACGCGCCGCTGGCCGCCAGGTATGTACCACCGGCCACGACAAGCGGCGCCGCGCGCGCAAGCACCACGCGCCGCTGCCCGCCAGGTATGTACCACCGGCCACGACAAGCGGCGCCGCGCGCGCAAGCACCACGCGCCGCTGGCCGCCAGGTATGTACCACCGCCCACGACAAGCGGCGCCGCGCGCGCAAGCACCACGCGCCGCTGGCCGCCAGGTATGTACCACCGGCCACGACAAGCGGCGCCGCGCGCGCAAGCACCACGCGCCGCTGGCCGCCAGGTATGTACCACCGGCCACGACAAGCGGCGCCGCGCGCGCAAGCACCACGCGCCGCTGGCCGCCAGGTATGTACCACCGGCCACGACAAGCGGCGCCGCGCGCGCAAGCACCACGCGCCGCTGGCCGCCAGGTATGTACCACCGGCCACGACAAGCGGCGCCGCGCGCGCAAGCACCACGCGCCGCTGGCCGCCAGGTATGTACCACCGGCCACGACAAGCGGCGCCGCGCGCGCAAGCACCACGCGCCGCTGGCCGCCAGGTATGTACCACCGGCCACGACAAGCGGCGCCGCGCGCGCAAGCACCACGCGCCGCTGGCCGCCAGGTATGTACCACCGGCCACGACAAGCGGCGCCGCGCGCGCAAGCACACGCGCCGCTGGCCGCCAGGTATGTACCACCGGCCACGACAAGCGGCGCCGCGCGCGCAAGCACCACGCGCCGCTGGCCGCCAGGTATGTACCACCGGCCACGACAAGCGGCGCCGCGCGCGCAAGCACACGCGCCGCTGGCCGCCAGGTATGTACCACCGGCCACGACAAGCGGCGCCGCGCGCGCAAGCACCACGCGCCGCTGCCCGCCAGGTATGTACCACCGGCCACGACAAGCGGCGCCGCGCGCGCAAGCACCACGCGCCGCTGCCCGCCAGGTATGTACCACCGGCCACAGGGCGGCCACGTCGTACAAAATACGCGTTCTTGAATCTACATAGGCACGACGACGTCTGTACACGCGTCAATGTGTGCGTAAGCTGTACAGGGCTGACTATTGCAAAACCGTTACGAGTATAAGTGCTACCAATAACATTTAAAGGTACTCATACCTATGTAGGTATGGCTTAGATATGTGCAAATAAATGTAATCGTTAATCTTACCTATTTCGAGGGTATTCTGGCAAAACAGAATAAGTGCAATTTTTATTAAGTTACCATAGGCATACTCAATGTTTTCCTGCTTTTATTTATCTAACAAAACCGTATAAATAAATATTGTGCACTTATCCGGTTCTGCCAGAATTTCCTCGATTTATTTAAACCTACTTAAAAATGTGTCTGTCTGCGTATTTTAAGCATTATTATTTTCAATTACAATAGATATACGTCACAAACATAATAATTATTCAGGTAGCTAGTTATTTCAAGTAATAATCGCGTTAATTTTAGAAATCACTAATTTATTTAGAAAAAGGAAGTAGGTAGGGTAACGTTACGATTTCGCAAAATGATTGCTCCCGAACTTAGTGCCGTGCGGCCGACATACATCGCGCGCCACCCGAACTGCTTTCCTGCGGTTCTCCTGCAATCTGCGCGTGAGGGGTGGGGTAACTCGAACCGGTGCGGGGGCGGAAAGCGTGGCCATTCTGTACGTTAGTAACTATTATATATTCTGTGCCACCGGCCACGACGACCAAAGACGGACGGACAGACTAACACCAAACTGATCGTATTAGGATTTAATTTTTCAATTTGAGGTAGGGAACTCTAAAAATGGAACACGATTAGCACTAATTTCCATTTCGTGACCGTGAACATGTCGGCAGCCGATCGTAAAATTGGCTAGATCACGAAATTCCTAGGCATATCGTGAAACGGTTCCATTTCATGAATTGGCTAAGAGACATTCGCCATATCGTCCAAAACTCATCGATTAACGATTTGCCTAGTGACATTTAGGCAGATGATCATGAAATTCCTAGGTATATCATGAAACGACGTCATATTGGTTCTGGCACTTCGCCGGCCTATACCGCTGCACGCTCACTTGGCTCGGTCGGCTCGTGCGTTGTTGTGGTCACAATTCATACTAACCACTCCTCACTTCGCTCGTCATAACGTCACGATATGCCCGGCATAGAGCTAGGAATATCGACTAATCGTATCTGCCTTATTGTTTCTCAGGTACATCGTGTTATGCCTGACCAACTTTTAGGCATATCATGAAATGCCGCCATTTCACGGTAGTATGCCTAGGAATTTTCGTGATCTGGCGGATTTACGAATCGCCCGCCAACCATACACACATCAAGAAAGTCTTGGGAAACTCATTATCCCTGTTATCGCTAGACAATTTTGACTTAATGAATTGAAATATTCAAAAACTGTTTAGGGATAAAAAAATATCTCAAGGCAGTTTGATGTGTATTATCTGTTTATTTGATAACTTTGTCTCTTATGAATATTGTCACAATAAACGTTTTCTCTCTTCTAATTTTGTCTTTATGGGTTTCGTGCCTGAAAAGGAAAAAACAAAACGTTATTAGAATCTCTTTGTCGTCCGTCTGTCTGTCTGTTAAGACGATTTTTTTACGAATGCATGGAGATATCAAGCTAAAATTAATATCGAAGACTTGGATGCGCACCCCTTAAACAGTAAAAAAAAAAACCAAAGCTTCTAAGTCAACCTAATCATAGATACAGTAACCCTAGTGTAAGTTTCGGTTACAAAATACGTCTCGATCGCGTTCGCGTAAATCTCATTTGTATGGAAAACACGAACATCGCAAACGTTCCGCTAGAGGCGCTGTTCGTGTTTGCATCAAAAATTCGATTTAACGCGAACGCCATCGAGACGTATTTTGTAACCGAAAAACTTACACTAAGGCACTGATACAGCCATTAGAAAACGTGTTTCAAAACAAAATGCCGTAACGGCGTAGTACGAAAAGTTTACAATAAGAAATGACCCATTTTTCATACGTTTTTATGCCAAAAATGTCTGCTTTTGATACTTATATAAATCAGTGTGTTCTATTTTCTGTATGAACGAACACGTCTACGTTTGATTTGATTTGACGAAATGACCTCGTAGCGCCATCTAGTGACTGCCGCCTAGACTCTGTAGAACACAACACAACGGTCGGCTTCTGCCAACGTTCATTTTGATTCCCCTACTTTATGATAGATGGCAGTGTAATAAATAAACCCTTTCTTTATCCTACAGGTACCAACAACGCCAAGAGCAAGAAAGAAGAGATTTTACAATACACGTATGAAATAAACGACAATAAAGACTGCTTAAAGCAAAATCAACTAAAATAGTATAGAATGTTAACTAGGTAGGTATCTAAGTCAAAATACTGTAAATAATTCGATGAGTTTTGTAAATTTTAATAAAATTTAAGGCCTATTTGGAGTTAAAATTAAAGGGTCGGGACTCAAAAGTATCATCGTTAAAGTTAAATAAAGAATAATGATTAGTTAATGTTTCGTTACTTAGTTGTTTAAGTATTTGATACGTCTTATACATAAGAGTTTTATTTGGTTTGAATAGGTATTTAACTAAATGTAAACAAAACAACGTCAATTGGCGCATTGAAAATACAAACTGAGACATGGATGCACAGAAAAACCAGAAACAGAGACCAGCGCGAACCCGAGTCCTCAGCATTCTGTGCTGCGTGCCATACCCCTACACTACCAGTGGACAGGAGTATAGACACGATGCACACATATCTCAGGGTGCTTTTTTACTACGCTACTTAAGCAGCAGCACTAGCAACATCTATGTTTCGCTCTCATCGAGAACGAAACGCGGACGGAATGCTGAGGACTTGGGTTCGACTCTCAGCGCTGGTCTCTTTTTCTGGTTTTTCTGTGCATCCTGTCTCAGTTTCTATTTTCGATATGGTTTTACGGAATGACCGTAAAAGTACCAAATTTCGATTTGAAATAAAAAAAATACAAAAGTCTTAAATATTAAAAGTCCCCCATTAAACTATATAAATATTTACATTTCTGTATTGAAATACACTAGTCTAGTTTGTATTTCAACGAAAGATAAGTAAAAATAAAATGTTTAAAATCCTTGAATGAACCAAATCGGGCAGCTGAAGTTTGTTTACATTTAGTTAAATATCTATCCAAACCAAGTATAGTGACTACTAATTTTAAATGTGGGGGAAATATTTTCGATATGAAATAGGGTAATTTCAACTCGATTTTTGACACTAAACCAAAAACAAAAATATCACGAGTTTATTTTAAAGATTTACTAGTACTTATAGTACCGAAAATTAAGAAAATAATTGCAATCTGTGTTCATATAGGGTACTTATTTATTACCTATGACCTGTTAGCCTTGCAAAACCTTTAAAAATATTGTTTTGTATTAAATTTGTCCTTTTGTGGAAAATTTATCACAATGCATATCTTCTAGATTATACCAATAGTGATGAAACTGTTTATTTCTTCAGAATATAGAGAATAATAATAATTAGCAATAGAACAATAAACTAATGTTGTTTATTTCAATATTATTGTGCCAAATGTATTGTATTAGAAAGAAGAAAGAAAGAAAGAAAATACATTTATTTAACGCCATAAAACAAACATAGAACAGATAAAGACATACATGACGCTAAATAGCTAAATATTACCTATTTGTTTTCTTATTGTAATGTAATAATTTAAAATTTATTTTAGAAATTTTGTAAATTCTGAGCGAAATGTTTGAGGTAATGAAATCCGTACCTCAACATTCGAATTGCCTAGACACAAGTACTGTTAAGGTGTTTCGACCGGTAATAAACACAAATAAGTAGTGTTTTGAAAATAAACACAAACCATTCCCTTGTTGAAACATCGCATTTTTTTGTATTTGAAGGAGCAATTGTAACAGTTCATGATTTTATCTTAGAACAATCACTGCCGGAGAGTTGGTTTATTTTTATGTGTAAATATGGTACATAAGTGCAAACGAAATATTTAAAAAGATGGATGACGATCAATAAAATAAATTAATATGACCTGCCTCGTTTTATTCCTGAACAATTCCTTGAAAACATCTCAAGCAATCAGTTTTTTTAACTTTACCTTTAAACTTATACTATTTCATTCAACTTTAAATAGGTTAGTTAACAACTTTCATTATTGGAATGACAAAAATGAAAAATACTAATTACATTACTACTCATTATTGTTAACCTTTTCGCCGCCACGTCAAATACAAAAAACATCACCCATACGCCAGACTTCTATATTGCAATGCCTAAAATTGAACCTTCACAATCGAACGATGGTTGCTTTTGCATTGAAGTAATGGACGTATATATAGGTAGTTGACGTGGAACCTGCGGTGCGTATATATGAGTCGTTGTCATCGAAAAGGTTAAATCATCGAAGTTTCCTCTTTTTAAGAAACCTTTTGTGTCTCGAGTTATTTTTGATCTCGAGTCTCCAACAAAGTAATGTTCTTCTTCTAAAGAAACATTTCTTCTAATGTCTTCTTCCTAATAATAAAATTAACGTAATTTTTAATAACGTCAAAGAAATCGAAACTTTCTTCAATGCTACGCCGCGTAGCGCGACGTAGTTTGCTACGCAGCACGGCATAGCGCAACGTGCTACGCCGTAGACAACATGCACTTGTGACAGTCAAAATCAAGACAAAAGATAGTAATATGATAAATGTGAAAGTTTATGAGCGTGTAACGTAGGTGTAGACGTGCGTAAGTATGTGTATTTATGAAGCGGCAATTTCGCCGAAGTAATTTGAAACAAGTTCGGCGGCCGCGTTAGGTGAACGACTCAGTGTAATCGCCGCTTTACTCTTTTACGCTAAAGCTGCGTTCCCATCAGAGATGTGCGAATATACGTTGCAAGGAATATCCACGCTCCGCCGAGCTGTTTCCACTAGAAACGTGCTGAGCAAGAACAGGTAAATAAAGCGTTTGTTATGGTTCATAACAAACGCATTTATCGCATCACATCTAAGAATATCTTTGATAGAAACACAGCCTCAACCGGCCGGATGGATTTGAATAAAACTTGGTAGATAGCTGGACGCCTGACATAACCAGATATTCACCACACACGCCACACCCCGATATTCCAAAGAAATTTGCATCAAATAACACTGCAACTTGGCTTAGAGACAGACATGTAATACGTAGACGTTGAAGTAGGTGTTTCTTTAATGCATGCACTACCACCTGACTTCCACACGTGCCACCGACGCACATGTGCGTTCAAAATGTATGAATAATTATGACCGTGGCACTGGGCAAAGTTCCGAAAACGCATATATGCGTCAGTGGCATGCAGTGAATGCGTTAAGAAACGTAAGAAATTGTTATGCAACTTGGATTAGGGACAGACAATATGTAAGTTGACGTAGACATTGGTTTAAGAAACCTGAGAAATTCTTATGCCACGTCAATGAAATCCACGATGTAGTTTTTTACAATTTCCTATGGTTTTGTGAATTTCAGAAATTTTAACAAAACTTAGTAGATCTAGCGGTTTCGTAGGTAAAGGCTTTTCTACATAACATAGAAAAAGTAAGTACGGCTGCTGCCGTACGTAAATAGTCTGTCGTATATTTATCGTTATCGGTTATTTTTACCGCCAGACTATTAATAGCAAAAGGATACTTGTACCAATAAATTCCCTTAACCATTAAAACTTTTCATTTCAGCGATCAACTTACCAAAGACGCAATAAACATGGAATTCAACCGAGTGTTTACTGGCGTGCTTCCAGCGGGTTCGAATTTTACAATAAATTGTTGCAAAGTAAGTTGCAAGGGGCAAACGATTGTTACAAGTAGTTATTGGAAAACTTTGTAGAGCTGCCGGAAAACTTAACATTACTTAACTGGAAAGCTGCGTGATTATAATCTAGTTTTTTCTGTTAAAACAATTGACTGAGTTAGTGTAAGGTGCGATCGAAACATTTCCATTGAAGGATAAATAAAAACGGTCTTCGTGCCACTGTGGCCTAGTGGTTTGACCTAAGGCCTAAGTGAGACCAAATTCGAATTCGCACCTCTGACTTTTTCAAAGTTCTTGGGCGTACAATACAATAAGATACAATAACTCTTTATTGCACACCAACACACGGTAAGTAGTACAGAAACCACAAGTAAGTATACACAGAGATTTTCTAAAGTAAAGTTGTTGAAATGACTTTTTTTTTAGATTGAATGAAAATTCGCTTTCCTACTACTCAGAATCAGGAACACTTTCGATTTTGATAGAAGATAAACAGTGTCCCAAGATTTCTTATTCCACTACGTTACCGTTTTCATACACGTTTCTATGGCGGGCGGTAGTGTAATGGAAAACACTATAGTTATTTGTGTCACAAGGGAGCAAAATGGTGTATTTACGGCGAGGGCGTACATTGAATCCAGAATGTAGCGAAGGATTCTACAATAGAATCCTGAGCAAGATGAAAGTAATTTTGCTCCCGAGTGGCTCATACAACTTTCCAGACCGAGCATTAAGAAACTTGAAAAAAAAAATATTTAAATATAATTAAAAAGCAAACAGCATAGAAAATGGCGTGGCTTTACAATTATCAACTTCAAAAAATTGCATTTGCAATAAAACACTTAGAAAAGCCTTGAACAGAAAAGTTGCACTTTGCTCCCTCTCGTCAGGGAGGAAAACTTACTTTTCTGAAGGAGAGGTGTGAAAAATTATATTAAAAACCTGGGACACTTTTTTTCTCCTATAACAACCGAAAGTGCTCATCATTCTGAGTAGGAAAACGAAATTTCATCCAAATCTAAAAAGTAATTTCAACAACTTTTTCTGAAAACGCCCAATCACTTTTGAAATTTGCCACAGCTTAACAGTGAAGGAATACAAGGATACCTGTTCAAAACTTTGAAGCCTCCCATTGGTGTGACGTTCCCGATCCGCACTGGGCCCACATGAGAACTACAGCCCAAGCCTTCTTCTGTATACATCCCAAGTTAATACTGGTTATTATCAAAAACTGGGGCCTTAATGTCCAACGCGCGGGCTCTTGCCATCACATTCACCATCCCTTTCTGTCACCATCTTACACCGTTACACAGAAGAAAATAGTTAATGCAATAGCAAGCGTCCGCGCGTATAGACACTACGGCCTCAAGGTACGCGGAACCTTTTGAATTCACAAAAAAAAGTACGGCCTCTGTTCAGAATATCAGTTTAACAAGGTGTCCCCTATATGGCAGACCCATGCCCCTATATCACTAGATCATGGGGCATACCGCAAGCACTAATTGGTTAGCCGCAGCCGCAGTGATGGATCGTCCACCTGCGCACAGCGCCATCTGTCTTGGAGTGAACCAACTGTTTGCTCCTGTGGCCGCGAGATTACGGTCTGTAATAAATAGCTTAAGATCCCGCTATGAAATTTAGTAGCTATCTGTTTTTTGATCAAAATGTGATTTATTTACAAAAGAACCTGTGTCCTTGCAGTAGGACGTACATATATAAACTGAGATTGTAAAACAAAATAAAATTAGTAGAAGGTGTAGAATGTTTTCAGTGGGATTAAATGTCAGTACCTAGTTATCGAATTTGTATGCTTTTCAATTTAATGTGTGACATGGTCTAGCATCAACATGATGTCTAGGTTCAAAGACTTTTTGTTAAAATAATAGTAAGGCACCTAGTCCTACCGCCGGTGAGTGGCAAAAATAGTGTTTTTTAGTATGAAGATTTTATCACCTTTTGTTTGCCGAGCGAGAAATTGGTCACACTAAAGAACACTCTCTTCGTGTTACTCGCCAGTAGTGGAACCAGTGCCTAAGGTAAAGAAATTAGAAGAACATTTTTGAAGCATTAAATTAGCCGTTTTTAGGGTTCCGGAGCCAAAATGGCAAAAACGGAACCCTTATAGTTTCGCCATGTCTGTCTGTCTGTTTGTCTGTCTGTCTGTCTGTCAATCCATCCGCGGCTTTGCTCAGGGACTATCAATGCTAGAAAGCTGTGATTTTGCACGGATGTATATGTAAACTATGCCGACAAAATGGTATAATAAAAAAATCTAAAAAAAATTTTTTTAGTGTACCTCCCATAGACGTAAAGTGGGGACGATTTTTTTTCTCATCCAACCCTATAGTGTGGGGTATCGTTGGGTAAAGTGCAAATTTTCATTAAAATCGAGCGTCCCCCCCCTATAAAATCTAAACCGGTAGGTGGGAAATTTTGAAAAATTTCAGGATGGTAGTAAGCATATCAAACTTTTAAGAAAAACTATAACGGCTAAGTTTTCTTGAGAAAATTAGTCGTTTAAGAGTAAATAGCAGCCTAAGGTATAAAATATACCTTTACTTAGAAGATTCCGTATACCATACGAAATCCTTAGAAAATGATTACTTATTTTTTTCGTAATGGCTACGGAACCCTATTTCGGGCGTGTCCGACACGCTCTTGGCCGGTTTTTTATCATACGACTAGCTCTCAATTTGTAGCTAACACAACATTGTCATCCCAACGTACACTCAACTAAATCCTCTTTGTCCCCCCTTACCCTCCAGCTGACACCGCTCTCGATGACGGCTCATGTCACGCAAACACCTCCATCCACCAAACACTAGCACTTCCTAAAATCCACTTTAGTACTACCACATAGCGACTAAAACAACCGCATACCATATTTGTCCAACGGTGGATATTTTTGGCAATGAAATTACTGGCATTTTGTTTCTGACGGTTGGAGATTGAACAAAATAAAACAATATTGGATTTGCTGGGTTATGGAATGATTTGCTTTGTATATTTACGGCTATGATATAACTAGTAACTACTCGGAGATGAATAGTTAATGCGTATGATACGCGTCGAGGACAGATATTCGCTTAATTGTCTCAGAATATCCTATTATCCTACAATATCATAAATAAGACAGTTTGTAAGTATGTGTGTGTATGTCAGTTGGATCGATTGAGGTTTAATTGGGTATGTAGGTAATGTAGACCGCTGGCTGGACGTCTGAAATAATACATTATGCTACTTTTTATCCTGATATTGCCACGGGATCGGGATAATATCTCAAAATCTCAACCTGAGAGCCTACGAGGCATAAAAATCGGGGGGGGGTGTTTATAAGCAAAGTTAAAAAATTTAAATTCTTCATGTAGGTATAAATATCTCTGTTTTGTACGCTGCTTACTAAATGTATAATTATACCTAGAGGTAAAGTTTGTGAGGTTGTAGGGGGTAATCTCTAGATCTGCTGTTCCGATTTAGATGAAATTCGGTACACAGGCAGAATGACTCCCGGAAAGGACATAGGATAGTTTTTATCCCGGAAATTGCATAGTTCCCACGGGATAGCGGTAAACGAAGTCCACGCGGGTGGAGCCGCGGGAAACAGCTAGTTGTGAATAAATAAGTCAATAGTAATTAAAAAAGATGGGAACAGAAACGAACCGTCCAAAATGGATGATCTTTAATATAATGAATAGGTATAAAGTTGTTCTCAGCATTTAAGTATGTCTGTATGTAAACTCTTTATTGTACAAAAGAAAATTAACAAAATACAACTGACAAACTTTAAGATACTTGTACAAAGGCGGACTTATCCCTTTAAGGAATCTCTACCAGTCAACTTTTGAGTGGATGAGAGGAGAGGAGCAATACGTTAGGGTCCGACAAAGAGTGAGTTTAAGAGTTAAAATAGTGGAAGCTACTGTACAGTTCTAAGTCAGTGTCAGTGTTAAGTGTTAAGTCTTGTATTTTCAGGTCTGAAAGTGCACGTTGCCGCGGTTACCGACTAGATGAATAGCGGCCTGATCCCGCGCCGAGTGTCCTTTACCTTCCTCAAGCCTCAACTTCAAAAGCGCGCCGCGTCTTGAACCATAACCCAATCTACCACCGCCGTAGACTCAACGCCCTATCACAACGCACTGAAACACAAAATGCAACCGAAAACAGATGACAAAGAGAAAAAAACGTTCAGGTTCCACGCATGCGTAAACCAAGCGGCAGCCATTTTCAGGGGAACTAACACCAACAAACGATGTCGCTACACGTACACGGACAGGCGCCGCACACTTACGCAAATGTAACAAATCAAGAAAGGATGAGGGTGCGCGCTTGTGTGCGTGCGTGCCTGTGTGCGAGGGATGCTGGGTAAAGCCGTGTTTACATTGGCTGTAGGGTTGCTTGGGACTGTTTGTTTTACGGTTGAAGAATGAAGGAACTCTTTTATGTTTTGACTGTTCATACAATCATTTAAGTTGAAATAATGGATAGAGTTAACCGTTTTATAGAAAGGTCCAAGAATTTGACAAATTTAGATAAGTGTATTCGTTCAATATTTTTGTCAATTTCCAATTATAAAAAAAACATATTGCCCGACGACATTGGATTATTAAAAGAAAGGGAAGAAAAAAAGAAAAATGATTTATTTACTGTTCCAACGATTATTTCAATCAATTATATTCACATCAATTTCTTAGACTTAAAAATAGAGATACCCATACAAAATTCTTATTGTTTAGGAAAAAATAAGTACACTGGAATGCCGTTTACGGTATATTTAATCAATGACAAAAAATAGTAAGTAGTTGCTCCAAACGTCCAGTGATCCCTCGGTTGATAATAATGGTGATGATACTCTCTCTCTTTACCGGCTGTGACTTAACCGGCTCTGCTAGAAAAACCTTTACTTTAGGTTATTATTTTTTAATTACAAATGTGTCAGTGTTCAATGTTTCAAGTGTTGTCATTCAATATTTGTTGCTGCACCGCGAATAATACGGTAGAGCGGATTTGAAAGAGATTTGGTACACAGTAGTACATAAATAGATCGCATTAACACTTAAAATAATTTACATCCGGATAGAGAAAAATTACTGCGCAAACGTACCTGCTGGTATTTTTCTCTATCCGGATGTACCTAAATTATTTTAAGTGTTAATGCGATCTATTTATGTACTACTGTGTACCAAATCTCTTTAAAATCCGCTCTACTGTATTATTCGCGGTGCAGCAACAAACATTGAATGACAACACTTGAAACATTAAACACTGTCACATAACCTGAATTGAACCTGTCCATAAAAGCTATTTCATTGCTTTTTCCAAAACATTACCGCATCGCACGTCTGCAACGCACGTCAAAATCATAACTCTGGACCAATCAGAGTCAACAAAAATAACCGTAGCTCCCCAAATCACAGGCTGTGCATTAAACATTCATACAATTTATTCAATTGTGGACGCGCCCGAACACCTGACCTGACCTGGCTCTTGAGGCACAGATTTAGTCAGCTCGCGTGCAGCCGCGCGCGGACGTGCGCCGCGTTCCGTCCCACACCCATAAACCATAACTACCGCTTGTGCGAAAGAAACAGTGAAAAACACCGGGTACGTAATTTAATAGTGGTTAAGATAGTGCTGTGCTGTGTGGCCTGGTCCGTGAGTCGATTGCGGCCACGACGGCTTTCGTAGACACGTGCTTTCAGGTGATGAATTGTAGAAGGTAGAAGGCATGAGCGGGTGCATCCACGTGATACAAGATTTAATCACGATTGATCTGAAATTGTCTATTTTGTTTTAATCCTGAATGTTTTTAGAATACGATTATAAAAAAGCGAGGAACGACAGGAAGTGAAATAGGATAAAGCAATAAATAACGTTTTGTAAATCCTCACGTAAAGTTGGTGTTATTTATACGCAGGTTTGTGAATACGTTGTTTGTCACAGAGGGTTTGGTGCAAAAATGAGTATATAAGTATTTAAATTTTAAGGCAGCTGAGAGAAATTTTGTTAATAGTTTTTTGATTTTATCAGTGTTTTCCATAGTATTTGCTTGTTGAAGCTGTATTCAATTGATGGGCTTAAAAGAACAACGTTGCTAATTAGGTTTTATAATTCATCACCACATTACGAAACTGAATGGACATGGACGTTAAACTTCATTGTCTATTAGAGATACAGTATTTATCCTAAATTTGAAAAATCTTGACATACAAACATTGGCACTTCTGAAATTACAGTGACAAATACTTACTTAAATGCAAATTTTATCGTAATTTGCCACAAATTTCAGATCCGTAGATCAAAATTGGAACTAATGCAGCCATCGTACCTACGCCAATTGGGGGCACGAATAATTTCACCAACCAGCAAAACTTCACCGTATAAGATCATTGCAAAGTGTGGTGTAGTATGAGTGTACTTAAATTAAACGTGATAAGGTGATGTGCATTTTGTTGCACATTGATGTGCATGCATTTAATTTTGAATACCAAGATTAAGTGAAGTACAAATGAGAAGTTATGACAACGCTATCACTATTATTATTATGGAAGTTGACGACGTACAACGGAACGAAGTGAACAGTGTGTGTTTTTCTAACATAATTCTTACGATTTGTTAATTTAATCTAATTCGTTTGCCAATAAAGGTTTTAAACCTCTGATACCTCTCATTCACAAGTCAGGTTCCCATATGTACATTAAAGAGATATTCCGGTACTGATTTTCCCCAGTGATTGGATCGGCGAAGCAAGATGTTCACTGCATCGAAATCACCGGCGTTTCCAATTTCTTTTATATGACTTCCGTCCTTTGGTGCACTCAGACAACAGGAATTCTTATTGTTTCCAATTCCAAAGCCATTCTGGGATACTAGGCAATGTGATCTTGTGGGGCATTTGATTGTACCGTCAGTCAACTTGGAATCACTAAATTATTATAATGGTTGAAGTTAGTTTGAATGCAGCGTACTTTACGGACCAGTCTTAAAGCGTCGTTGAGAAAACATACACATACACATTTATTTATATATAAAAACTAAAACTCAATTCAATACTGCTATTTAGACACTGCTCATTCTGTTGTATTTCGCTTCTCACTTGCATGTTATATTTACGTTTATGTTTTGTGATTGTCATAATAATATGGATTCACTGATAATCAGCGTCATTGCACTATCTGCGGCGACACATGCTGAGTGGACTCCTTTTTGAGACCACAGTCAACACTGTAATATGAATTAATATACTTACCTTACTTAGATTAAGTAATTTCTGTAAAAATGTGGTTGCATTGTGTGTTTCATATAAATCTTTCATTCATTTATTCAAAACTCTATACTTTATGTCAAAAATGGTTTATACAACAAATCTGGCTTATAGGTATATCAGATACTAGCTTTTGCCCGCGACTTCGTCCGCGTGGAATAATAACTTTGGAAAGTATTTAATTATTTAGGATAACTATTCTGCCAATAATAAGCACATAGAAACTTCCACAGTTACTGAAAATAACCTATTTTAATACATTGCTATAAATATAAACTATTTATTTTTGTTCTTCCGTCCATCCCATACATCCATGTTCTTTTGTAAAACAAAAATATTTGCGGGTAGCCACATTTTAGCAATATGACGTGTATTATACACTTACAACACAAAAGGACTCATTATTATTCTTCATACTGAACTCTTGACACCTTACGTCTTTATTGTAGGATTATAATTAACTAAGGCATTTTTACTAAGCATAGCGACACATATTTTCGATAAACATACTTATAGTAATTTGTTTGGAATTTCCTTAAAAACTATCATCCCCATATTTTCAAGTAGGTAAATAGGTCGAAATTGAAAAACGCCGGAAAAAATGTTTTTTAGGCTCCGTAGCTCAAGAGGAAAAATGGAACCCTTATAGGATCACCTTGCTTACCGTCCGTCCGTCTGTCTGTCAAGATCTTCTATCTCGTAAACGCGCGGAGTATCGGTATCGAATTGAGATTATTGAGATTAAAACCCTAAACTCAGGTCAAAAGTCCCGAAAGCTGTGAAAAAATGAAACTTCTAAGTCAAGGCAATCAAAAGCTACAGTCATTAAAATGTGTGTCCATACAAATCGCCTAACAGAAGAAGTTATAGAGCACTTCCGGCTGTCCTAAAACTTGGATTTTTTTTTTGCATAAAGGCAGCTTTTACATAGCACAATAAATAAGAAAAATCTGAAAATCATAATTTTTCATGTCTGACTGTCTAAGTCAATAAGCCATCTATAATGACCCCACATTGCGTACATTTTGCTATGAGTTTAAAGGGCACTGCATAATCTCCTCTGCTAACATGCCCTCGCCGGTAAAATTTCAAAAACGCTTGAACAAATATCTATTTATTTCTTATAATGTCCAAATGCCAAGTTTCACAAAAGAACCATCGATTTATCTTCAACAATGACGATCTTCCATATAAAGTCTGCAATACCCTGGTGTTGCAGATGTTTATGAGCGGTAGTGATCTCTTACCATCAGGAGACCCACTTGCTCGTTTGCCATCCAGTCGAATAAAAAAAAGTTTCATCCCCTATTTCACCCCCGCACAGGAAGAATTTTAAAAAACGCGCGAACAAAATATCTATTTATCTCTTATAACGTGCCCAAATGTCAAGTTTCATAAAGAACCATCGATTTATATTCGACAATGACGATCTTCCATATAAACTTTCATCCCTCACAGGTCGAATTTTCAAAAAATCTCAAACAAATATCGATTTATTTCTTATGAAGGGCCTAAATACCAAATTTCACCGTTTATCTTCGACGGCGACGAACTTTCACCATATTAACTTTCATCCCCTATTTCAACCCCTTAAAGCCTTTTTTTCGCGATAAATGATAGCCTATGTTCTTCCCAAGGTCTATTCTATCTCTGTACCAAATTTCATCAAAAATCGGTTCAGCGGTTTAGGCGTGAAAGCGTAACAGACAGAAACAGACAGAAGAGTTACTTTCGCATTTATAATATTTATGGATTACATTGTTTTCCGACAACATCCGGTCAATTTGGACCAGTTTCGAGAACCCTCAATATCAGTTCTCAACCTTACGTGCCTAACACAACTTGCTTTCAATAAGTTTAATAAGCTGTTAGAGGTCATCTTGTCGATAAACGACACTGTTCTACCTCAGATTGATGTCAGAACTGCTAATAGTGTTTAATTTTTAACATAGTACAGCCTCCCGTCGTCTGTTCTTCTGTATTTATAGACATCGGATCAAACTTATGACACCCATGTTTTTGCGTCACGGGTTAGTAAAGGAGATTCCGTAGAAATTAGCGTCACCAAAATACGTATAGGACTACTGAGGTACTTCCGTTTGTCTTGCTTGAAATTTGATATGAAGGTAAGAGTAACTCTCGTAGCACAACCAATAAGAATTAAAAGTGAAATAGAATTACTGACTTAGCAAAACATATGAATATTTTTGGAAATAGTTGAGATATGTAATTTGTTAATATATGCATTAAAGAAAAATATGGAAAATTACGATTTGGGTGTCTTATGTTTTCAGTTTAATAATGAACATCTTCCAGGTTCAAATTAATTGGCAGCAATAGAGTTAAGTCAGTACTCGTAAAGGATGTTCAAAGTTTGTTCATTTGATTGTGTCAGCAATGATTGGCCCGGGGCGCCTGTCAATTGTCAAGCTTAGCAGTTAAGGAACCCCCGAGGACCGGCTAATGCGGTCGCACGCTGAGAGATGATCGCTGGAGTGATCGAACCTACTTATTTGTGGTTTCCTGGTATAGACAAAATATACATCTAATGAATAGTAAAAGAACCGGTCAAGTGCGAATCGAACTTTCATACGAGGATTACTTGTACGTTTGTAGGTATTGTATTGTAAAACTCTTTATTGTTACATAAAACACATTAAAATAACAGAACACAGAAAAATAAGATGTACGAAGGCGAACTTATCCCTTAGAGGGATCTCTTCTATTCAACCTTTGAACTTTTGATAGGATATCAAACACAAGAGTAGACACTACAAGTACGTTTGTACGTATGTCTAAATTTATCAGTGGCAAAGCGTTCATAGAACCCTATTCCCACCGGCTTTCCCAATATTTACAAAATAGGACAACAAGAGATACAAGATTTGTGAAAGATGGAAGCGATCTTTGCTTTGGCTTTGTCACGGAAATATCTGACGCCATGCCACTGAAATTTATACGCTATAAACGGCCGTGAATCTACAAACATCCAGTGTTTGCGATTTCTACTTTCAATCAAAATGTATGCAGTGTAGGGACTTTCATTATTGATTAATTGCACTCCTCCTTTATTGTTTGAACGATTGTTATCGATCCTTTTGTCTATTCTGAAGAAACTAATTTCAGCTTTTCAGTTATTTCATTAACACCTTTTAAAGAAAAATGCTGGCTGCTGGCTGGATGCGTTGTGCCGAGGACAGGACGCAATGGCGCATATTGGGGGAGCCCCACACGTCCATGGTTATGATGATATTGATGATGATGGGTTTTTCCTTACGCCCACAACCGTTTTGAATGCCCTTGTCAAAAACCTTAAACATTTTTTTCTAAAATACCGAATAGTTGTATGAAATCTAATGATGTGACGTAATAGACGAGAAGCATGAAATATTCTACCAACGCACAGTTTTTGAGAACTTAAATAGATTCTTTTGATTTGCCCACGCTAAGAACAGATAAACATTTGTAAGTCAATAAAAACATAAATAAGGAAAATAGAGAGGTTTATTTCAAGAACAAGGCGAAGTATTAGCGTTAAAATACACAGTCATACTTTTTGTACAAACTCAACATGCCAAATATTAAATATCTTATATTGAAGTTGAATATTTTAGGGAAAATTTGATAATGGTCATTTTTCTACTAGTTTTGAACAAATAAATCTTTGTCTTTGATTTTCTTCAAAAAACGGCTAAGCGCAACAAACAAGTACAAATTACTTCTTTTTCGATCTAGTATTATCTTCCGTCATAATGTCATTCAGAATGGTAACATGTGCCTTGCAAGTCTCGCAACGTGTAAATGATTTTTTTTGAAAACTGGTCAACCTTCTCATTACGTCACTGTACTTATAGAATTAGATATGAAGAAAAATTGCTGATATATTTTTTTGGAAACCAAAATGTATTTTTATGTTTACGTATTAAATTAGCTTAAAATAGTAAAGACAGTTCAAGTGTCTGAGAATTTCAGTTTAATAATTAACACGTTGCATAACAAAGACCGGTTTTGGATTAGTTTTGACTAATCGGATCAAATATTATTCCCTATTATCCTGGCGATTACCACCAATACTAGAAGTAAAGGAAAATCCGCAACAACTTTGATCAAATTTGACCCAGCATTACAACTGTCTCTTTCATAAAATTTTACTCTAAGCATGTTTTTACCAATACGTTTTGAGATGGTAATGACGAAAAAATGCTGCAAGAACGCTGTTTATTGAAGCTTTGATGCCTCCGACGTGCATTAAATATGTAAATGAGCTTACTTTTAACCCTACACGCGCCGGATTTGGGACAAATCGGCTCGCGCTATTCCCAAAGCGCGAAATGGAGTAATTTCATAAAATATCTGAGCACGTTACTTTTGAAATTGCGTTAAACATTTAAATTGCACGAAATAAAGAAGGTGACTATTTTGTAATAATATCTGATTTTGTTATTGTTTTTAGGTGTAATGGTGTTGGCACAGTAATTTTTCGTGGATATTAATTTTAATACAGGGAACAATCTCAATAAACCAAAATTTTATATCAACATTTTGTGAAAACTTTTTATAATTTGAAAATCGTTTTAGAATATATCATCATAATATCAGATAAATAAAAAAATATATATATCAAAAAACATTTTCAGATAAAACATTTCAAAATATCTACCCAAAAAAGTGTTTGTTTTTTAATGTTTTAAAGTCGTATTAAGCACAATTTTATTTTTTTATCTCTTTTTACTTTTAAATGAGTCGTGGCGCGCGTCCAGCGCAGTATCGCGGCAATACGTCTTCGTGTACGTCAGCTGTATCAGATAGCCATGGAACCTGCGTCCCTGGCTTCACACAGATTGCTGAATTTCGCGTGGCATTTCACTAACTCACAGTCAATATGCACGTGAACTGAAAACATTCTGTTAAATTCACGAGTATGTTCATTTGAAGTAACTAATAATAATATGTGAGAGGGTAAAGGAATCATTAGGTAAATCAGCCAGCATTAAAATCAATACAGTATGTTTATTTGGAAATAAAGTATCTAGTTTTCTCAGAAACGCGTGGAGATACTAAGCCTAAAATAATGTGGGTTTTCTACTTGACGAAGCAGTGAAAAAAACAAACTTCTAAATCAACGCAATCAAAACATACAGACATTAAAAAAGTGATTCTATAGAAATCGATCGAACCGATAACCCACAAAATTATTAGTACAACCTTTAAAAAGTATGGTTTTTTTGGCTGTTTTTGTCAGGAGCCATCTAAAATGATCCCACACTGCTTACATTAATCTTAAGATAGGGGCTCTGCTATAACTGGAACTTAAAATACCTATTAATTTGTAGGGAACTCTCGGCGCATGAGCCCGACTCACACTTGACCCTTTTTTAAATAAAATGAATTTGTTTTTTTTTACATAATCTGAATTACCGTGGACGAAATAAACAAATTCCAAAGTTGTCAATCACAATGTTTCGACAGTTCTGTTCTGAAAAACATTTCCCTCTGGGTAAATTACCGGTTATTGTGTAGCGCGATGATTAATGCGCTAGGCCCTGATTCAATTTTGTCATGTTCTTATTATTCAAGCTGCTACGGCTAATGACTGCTACGAGCTACGGCGTAGAGTGTCTACGGGTTCCGTAGGCACGCTACGAAGCGATTGAATTATAATTTAATTTTAGTGACGATAGCTCAACTACTATTTTGAATTTATAATGACATTAGCTGTTGCCTGCGACTCTGTCTCTGTACAATTTGTTTATTGCTATCCCGTGGGAACTATGCAGTTTTTTGAGACCAATAAAATATCCTATTTCCTTCCCAGGATACTAATATCTTCAAAGGAAATTTAGTTATACTCGTAATAACCTAACCAACAAAAAGTTGGAAAACCCTCGACTTTGTCAATTCAAAGTTCAATATCTCAAAACAGCTGAACTGATTTTGATACAACATGTCTAAGAAGCATCGCTAGAAAACCTGCTTTCAAATTAAAAACCCGCATTCAAATAGGTCCACCCGTTTAAGAGCTACGATGCCACAGACAGACATACAGACACATATAGGGGTCAAACTTATAACACCCCTCTTTTACATTAAGTCCTGACATTATTACACAAATTATTTAAAATAAAACAAATAAATTATCTAACGTAAATAAAATCTTTTTTGTGGTATACTTACGCATGAAGAGATAATGCTTTGTTACACATTTGATCGATGTTTGTTTGTTTATAAAAAATAATTGGCAATAAAAAAATAATGACTAGTAGAGGAGTATTTCTTTTACGACAAACCTTATGTGTACTCTAAATTACGTACACTTTTAGGTGAACTTTAATAATTGGTGTAAAATTAACCTTATTCTCCTTTTCCAACCATTCTGTTGGCTAAACTTAATATTACAAAAAAAAACAAAGCGTACACAAATAACCTGTTACCAAAAAAGTACAAGTGATTGAACAAAAGACAAGTTCTTCTATAACTGCGTTATAGATCCAACTCTGTCACTCAACAAACTTGCGGAGTGTCTCGAACAAAGTTCTAACCTCATTACATCGCACCAACTCACTCTAAACCTTATACTCATGTAACAGGGATTGATCTGGATTAACGACCGACAAAAATAGGAATCTTTATGGGTAATGTCGATAAATTATTGTTATTTATAACTGAATTATACGACTGTGATTAACATAGACATTAAGGTCGAATTCGGTTGTAAAAAGGAATTGATTTTATCAGGTAAGGAATAACAACGTACATGGGTGAAATCGCTGCGTATAAATAGTTGGGATTTACGATTGTGGCACACGGAGTTGTAATAAATTGTTAGTCTGTTAAAAGCTTTTGATTTTATGTCATACAAGCCTTAAACCGTTACGTCTAGCAATCGAATTGAAATTACAGTGGGAATTCCCAAAAAATACGTCATGAAATTTCCTGAAGTTGCATTAGAATGATATTATTATGTACCACCGCATAGTAACGTTTCATCCCATTGTCCTCATCATCCCAGCCTGAACCGTGTGGTCAGGGTATTTTGATCCATTCAAGAGTTACTTTGGACCATGTGATAACCACATAAAGACATAAAATAAAACGTAAAATATAAACATAAAAACCGGTCAAAAGCGTGTCGGACACGCCCAAAATAGGGTTCCGTAGCCATTACGAAAAAAATACGTAATATTTTTCTAAGGATTTCGTATTTGATACGGAATCTTCCAAGTTTTCGTATATTTTATACCTTAGGCTGCTATTTACTCTTAGGGCTGTTTCACCGTCCATTGATTAGTGTTAACTGGCGGTTAGGTGTGATGCCGTCTCTATTTGTTTTGTTCAAATAGACGGAGACGGCATCAAATTTAACCGTCGGTTAACGCTAATCAATGGACGGTGAAACAACCCCTTAAACTACTAATAATTCTCAAGCAAACTTAGCCATTATAGTTTTCCTGAGAGTTTGATATACTTACTACCATTCTGAATTTTTTCAAATTTTTCCACTCACCGGTTTAGATTTTAGAAGGGGGGGGGGCTCGATTTTAATGAAAATTTCATAATTCATTTGTTTATTGCGTTTCATGTTGTAGGTACATAAGATTTTACATTACTTTATAAGACCAGGAACATGAACCCTGTGTAGATATACAGTACAATTAAATTATTAGGTATAATAGGTTAAGACTAAAATAGTATATATGTCAAATTTACATTAAAAATAACTTTCTAAAATAATACAGGCAGCAATTTACACTTTAAAGTTAAATATTTTGCAAACAAATCAATGAATCGAAAAATCGTTTTAAAATACCTATCCAACGATACCCCACACTACAAGGTTGGATGAGAAAAAAAACACCCCACTACTTCTATGGGAGGTACACTAAAAAAAAATTATTCTAAGTTTTATTCTACCATTTTGTCGGCATAGTTTACATACATATTCGTGCAAAATTACAGCTTTCTAGCATTGATAGTCTCTGAACAAAGTCGCGGACGGACAGACAGACATGGCAAAACTATAAGGGTTCCGTTTTTTCCATTTTGGCTCCGGAACCCTAAAAACGTGATCGATCAATTAACATACACCAACCACGTGGCAAAGAGACAATTCTCAAACCGGACCTACTCGTAGTTAATCCCATGGGTCAAAGTTACCCTTCCGGGCCAAAGTACCTCGACCTTACGGTATACGTCCCACTGCTGGGCATAGGCTTGGGGCCATAGTTACCATGTGGACCCAGTCCGGATTGAAAACTTGACACATCATTGAATACACGCCCGTAATAACAGACTTTGAAAGCAACACTTAAAAACCTCACGCAACAGTGGCGCCATCTAGAAAGACAAAAAACGATAGCCCTCATTGCTTCGCAGGTTTGTGCAAGTAGTCGTGGTAAATTTCGAATGTAAGTATGCACATGAATTTTGAATCCACGATCTTCTGCTTGTGCTTGCTGCTACCACTGTTTATGATCGTATAGTTTTCCAATACAACCATAGATATAAAGCAATTAGATAGCTCCATCGTGAAGTGAGCCCAAACGTCTCCTCGAATAGTATCCCTCCATTATTAACCGTCGTACTGACCTGCATAATTGATCCCAGCCGTGCCAAGGCATAACACCGAACTAACCCAATACAGGCAAACCATTTGAGACCCTATCGAGAGCCAGTAAACACTTGTAGCGCTGCAGCTGGCGGTGTGAGCTGGACAAATAGACGACGCTTCGCAGGGAGATTGGCAAGGGAAGAAAAAAATTGCAGTGAGCGAGTGTAGGGAGCATGTTGTGAATCAGTCGCTTTTTGATGTGTAAAATACTGTTTTGACTTCAAGTGTTATTCAGTACGTATTTGATAGTGATAACCTTGATCATTTTTGAAGTTTCCAATGTCGCTAAGCTGTTAATCCCACCATCACAACCAACCACCATCAAAAAGCGATTAAGTACAATTTAGTAGTTTTCCATTGCAGCTACAACAGTAAATACTTAATAATTTTAGGTTTTGGTTTTTAATGATGTACACCATAAAAAAAGAAGCAAGAATAGATACGTGTCTATTCTTGTTTCTAATGTTCTATCAATATATAATACGAAGGTTAACTGGAAGAGATGCCTTTGTGGGATAGGTTCACTTTTTATACGTCTATTCATCATTGTATTCTAATGCAAAGTGCAAAGTGTCCTCTGCATCAATCAATTATATTTAAGGTCTTCTTATTAGGTGAAAAAAATCATTAGTACCTACATAATTTTATGTAATAATTATATAACAGTAAATAAAAAACAATAAAAAAATTAAAAAAAATATATTCTGAAATGTCATAAATTTGAAAAACATTGAGTTACTCACACAACATTAAAAAAATAGACGGCCTCAATTGGATAATTGGAAAAATTGAATATTCCAAATGAAATTCGTAGAATACTGTCAAACAAAGCAATCACCTTTTTACTAGCTCAAATGGTATTATTATTTATTTATTTTACGGACACATACAGTCATACACTAATGAGTATACAAATAAACTAAAAACAATATAAAGACCTCGAGGTTCATAAATATTCATAGGTACTAAAAGTCAATTAAAACTAATGTGAGTACTTCAATAAATTAAAAGTAAAAAAAAAATTGTGAACCTATGTGAAAAGTGGACCTATAGTCATCTACCTCACCTACGCACTATATATTGGGCTTCAATCACTCCTGCTGGCTCGTGCTGAGGCACCGACCGACTTCAGACTGGTAGAAAATTATTTTCATGGTTTTTTGAAGTCGGTTCAATTTTTTGTTATAATTTTTTTTTCACGCTTTTTAGTGTAAATAATCTGAGTCAATAGTTTAATATCAACTGCTCGTCACCATTTACAAAAGATTGCTTTTTTCGATGCAGAGGCGTTCATTATTGAGGAGTCCTGGTGCTTCACCACCCATTCCATTTCACCATATGCATTACGAGGAGCATAAATTGCTTAGCAACTGTGTCAAAGTAATTAAAATTCAACCCGTGTAATATTTGTTATTGAGTAGTAACTCCGATGGTCAACTGTGGTATTCATCATCAGTTCCACTTCACCAAATGATGATTTTCAAGAGCAAATGCACGAGTTACTACTAAATATATCCAATTTTCTATAGGTGTTCCTACAACATTTGAAAAGCTCTCTCGATTCCCTTAAGATCCAATCATCAGATCCCGATTTGGTGCCTTTGGGACCTAAATGAAGACATTCCTAGACGAACGCAAAAAAATAATTTCAAATCGGTTCATAAATAACGGAGTTCTGAGGTAACAAATTGATAACCTCCTCCTTTTTTGAAGTTGGTTAAAAACTAGGTTTGGTGGAAGATAAATGTTGATGATAACATTTTACAAAATGTTGCTTATATTATTGTAATAGACGTGTTTATTTTTATCACATTACGTATACAGGTTTAAATTAGTAAACACGTCTGAACTTGAGCATTTTCTAAACATGTCTCGGAGCGTTCATTGAATGTAAAGTCATTAGAGAACTTCACAATGAACCAACGTTTCAGCATTGATCAAGCTTTTATTTATTTACCCTGTTATTTATTTTCTGAATAAAAATATTAGTCCATTTGCTGCTTTAAGTTCGTTTATACAAGTAATAGTGTAGGTACATAATAGAGAGTGAAATAATTTATTGAATTTTATTTACAAGCGAAGTTTGTTATATTGTTTCTATTTTCTGTGTGGAACTAAAGATTGGAAAGCACAGTCTACTCCAGGGTTTTCATGCCGAAAGTAAAATTTAAACTCTCATTTTAAGACAAATTGACTAAGTACAAAAATTACCTTGAAACTACTTAGCTAGGCTTTCGAAAGGGCAGACGGAATATTATAAATATTTTAGCTTTATTAATTTTAAGGCCTTTTACTCCGAAGGAATAGTGAAAAATATGAAGCAATATAATGAAATTAAAGTTTGTTTGTAAGTATGTAATAAAATATCTACAAACAATAAAGAATTGTTATATATCTCAACACATAATCGCGATTTTATCACAATAAACCATTAACCTTTATCAATAAACTATAAAAAACAGAGAAAACTTAGGTCTTATAATGTTAGCTCTCGTTATTTTCACTCATACTCACGTCGAGGTAAATATGATTCGTGTGTATAGCGAACTGTTTTGTTATTTTAACTACACATGAACTTAGGTTTTCTTAGATCTTAAGACCTAGGACGTCTTGTAGGCTTTTTTAAATCTGGATTTAAGGCTTAAAGTGACAGTTCTTGTATGGATCTGACAGGACTTAAGACCACTTAAACATAGATTAAAAAGCCTGCAAGTGGACGTAAGCTGCAATTCCTAGTTTTTGATAGAGCCCTAAAGTAGCCTGAGGCCAAGCGGTCTTCAATATATTTTTTTAGGGTTACGTAGTCAACTAGGAACCCTTATAGTTTCGCCATCGCCAAACTGTAATTTAGCGTGGATATACATATCAGTCACGCCAACGAAGTGGTAAAATAAAAAATAAGAAATTCAATGTGAAAATTCTCATTAAAATCAAGCGTCCCAAATCAAATATCTAAAATGTTGGATGGAAAAATGTGAAAAAACTCAGGATGGTAGTAAATACTTATATATATATTTTTGTACTATCTGCTGACCGTGGTCCCATTGCCTCAAAAATAGCTGAACTGGTTAGGCTAATTAGGAACCAAAATATTGCTAATATTGCAAAACTGATTCTTTAAGACATCACATAACATAGCTACTAGCAGGCCTTAGTTTTGTACTCACTCAAGTTATGTTATGAGCAACATTTTTTTTGTTACTGTTAGCAAAACTTTTTTTTTTCAGATCTAACATCTGACATCTGATACGTGTGAGAATAGTAAATCCTGCAACACTCACTGCAAAACCATCCGTAAACTATGCAGCATAATTAATCATTACTCACTCCAATTTCGGGGTATCCTTAAGCAAATGGCAACCCTGGTGTGGCCACTAATTAGAGCTAGAATATTCTATGCGCGAGTGATTTGTGCGGCCCTTTGTCCTGTTAAGTGAATTACCTGGACCCTTTTCGGGGCAGTTATGAATGAGCGAGCTCCAAGTGGGGGTTGATAACGGTGATGCCTGATGGTGACGAAGTGGCGTTAGTGGCAAGGGAGATACAGGGTGATTTGGGAGATGAGCAGGACCATCCCTACTGAATTCAATTGGTTCAGGGTACCTACAATATCATACCAGTATTCACGATCTTACAAGTTACAAGCTTTTATTTTACCTATGTATGTACTCGTATGTGCGGGTCAAATCTTGCAAGTTGTATTTGACCTACTTCCAGTGGTTGGATTGATTTGAAATTTGACATACTTATGTATCTCTGGTGACAATAATCTGGAAGTGACATCTTGGTGGTCCGGCCACTTGGAACTCCTCAACGGTTAAAGGCATTGACTTGAAATTTGGTAGGGAAATGTACTTGTAGTATATATGAAAATGCAAGTACACTCGGAAAAAAAAGCTTGTATTAAAAATGGAATTTTCAACAAAAAAACTCATTTTAATGTTTGAAAACGAAAAGTATTAAATTATTTACTAAGGGCATGATCACTGTATTTGAAAAATTGGGGGTTTAAGTTAAATAAATATGATTGTGAACGATCCACATCGGTTACTGAGGGGGTAGGGTTGGTACTACTCGTCTTCCGAATCACCTAGTAGATAAAGTACAGTCGAATCACTGTGGAACCTTTTCGTAGAAGAAGTCATAGTGACATCGCATTGCTTGATAAGGGAATTATTCATTATGACACTTACTGTGAGAACGTTCTATGGTGGGTCAGGAATCAAGTGGTCCGACTATATACACAAATGTGATATGTGAAAAAAGAGAAAGAGAAAAAGCGAGAGAAAGGAGTGTCAACAATAACAATGACTCTTTGTGGTACACCAGAAATAGTAAGCGGTACAGAAAACAAGGTACACAGAGAAAAAATTACAAAAAGTGAGCAATAGGTGGCTTTATCGCTTTAGAGAATCTCTTTCAGGCAACCTTTTTCAGCAGAAAGAAGTAAGGTCTAGATTTAATAGGCGGTGCAATTATTACATCTGAATCAAATACTATAAATAGTTGGCAATAGAGAGCCCTCATGACAACTCTCACATTAGGCCCTCAGTCGCCTTTTACGACTCCCACGGGCAGAGACGTATCCGTCCTATTCTACTATGTCTGTCTATATCACAAAACTGGCTATATATCTTATTTCTAAAAATGTGCATATACATTTTCCACCTAATCACACCAAACTCCCAAAACAAAGTCATAAACGTCCAAAAATCATCGAATACTTATCAACACTTTACGAGATACTAAAGTATGGATTACATCATCGCGGGGTATGAATTACCCGGTCATAAAAGAGGAAGTAAAATTAAGTTACTTTGCCCGGGTCGGAGCTTCCGTCGCGATCATTTGTGATGTTTTGCTTCCGTGATGTCGGCTGAATGTTTTGATATCATCGAGTGCTTTCATGGATTGCTGATTTGTTCAGGAGAGTTTTGAGAGAGAGTTTTGGAAGGTTTGTATTTGAGAGGCACTGGTTGGAAATAAAACTATGATTGTTTGAAATTATGTGTATCGTTTGTTATTGTTGCTCTAAAAGAGTAAGTATAAATTAGATAAGTGAAGTTAGGGAATGAAATTCTAGTAATAAATACTCTCCTCTGACATCCTTTTAATTAGTAACTCGACACTTTTCTATTAAACTCATTGCAATCTTGGTTTAAATTTGGTCTGGAAATGAAATGTTAGACAAACAATAAATTTTCTAGATAGGTATCATAGGTTTGTGTCAATGTAGTTTTTAGTTTTGATCCCTTTCGACAAAAGTCGAGATAAAATATGCCGAGAGTAAACTCTAAAAGATCCTGCAGTAAACATTTTTAATTTAACAGAGTATGTACATACGTGTCACTTTACAGCTGCTATAGCAACATAATGCCCTAAACTAGCAATACATACTTGTATATTTATTTCGGGTATCTCTGACACGGAAGTATGTCGATGAAATTTCATATGAGGAGGTTTTCGATGGTGAATACTCGTAATCGATCTAGCTTACTTTTATCGCGAAGAAAACGTGTGTTTTAAGCGCAAACGTAGCTCTGTTACTTAGGTACTAAATAAACATAATATAATACAAAATTACTCTTTATTGCACACCAACACAATATAGTACGCAGTACAGAAAGCACACACATAATCTTAAAGATCTTCATGTTAGTCAGATATAATATTTTGCCGATCCTAACAATGATAATGGTAATACGGAACCTCCCGTGTGAGCGTCCAACTTTGTAGAAAAGGCCTCTGAAAATTTAAACGTCGGATAGAAGCTTTTAGAAGTCTCTTTATCGACATACAACGTACTTAATGGAGTCATTTTGGACGCCGCTTTATTGATGGAGACATTAGTGGTTGTTTGTAATGATTTCCATCGCAGTAAATATCGCGATAAAATTGATGTGTAATGACGTTTACTAATGTCTAAGGAATAATGATAGAAGAAAGTTATATATACCTTGATATAGAGAGTGACTTTGAGATTGTGTGCACTCAGAACTGACTTTACCGGACGGAAAATCGTGATCTTTGTATGACATTCCTAAACTGATAATAATGGCGTGATAGTGAAAAGCCAATCAATATTTCACCTCACACTTTTTGTGGTTGCGCGTCCAAGTTATTGCATTCTAAGTAATTTCTTGTATCAAAACATAATGTATGTACTATAATTTTAAAAACTTTCGTGATTTTCACTCATAATTAAAATACCACAAACGGGACTTATCACGCTAACGGCTAAACACACGAGTAATATTTACCTCGACGTTTCGACCACATTACACTGGCCGTGGTCACGAGTAGTCCCGTTTGTGGTATTTTAATATCTAACTACTAGCGACATCTAGGGTATGTAAACTAAACGTCTGTAATTAAAATACGATTCTGCACTGAATAACCGACTAGTTTGTTCAGAAAATCTTGATCACTTACACACTTACGTCTGGTATTATCGTAATTTTTATCATAATTCACTACTCCTAACCTTGTTTACAAAAGAGCCATATCCATTTGCTTTTTCGTAATAAACACAGTAAGTATTGCAAAAACGCCACCAATTCGAAGCTTCCAGTTGCTTCCACAGCTCAAACGAGCACCGAAAAGAAACGTGCCGTCAAAATCATTTATCATGACGCGTCCACGGGTCTTCCCGGAGCGGCACAATACCCGGATGCGAGCTCCGACGGTTTATCAACCCCTAGTACTTTAAAAACTCGTCGCCACCATTTATTATCGAGGGAGATTTATATTCCTCAGGATTAATTGTTTTTTTAATTCAGTTGCCCGGGCCGTTGCTCTGTTATGATCCAAGTTCTGCTAAGGCTAATTTATGTTAAGAATCCAGTTTCCCCGAGTTTTGTTAATGGTTTATGTTTAAGCGAGATGAAGCGCGGAGTTTGGATGGCGAATATAATTTATAAAGGTTGTTGACCTTAGTACGATTTATTTGGTAAAAATAAGGTTTAAGAACTATAACGACAAGAAACGAAATTTAGAAACGATATCTCTTGTCCGGGTGAGCGGTTAGTTTGAGGGCTTACGGCATAGATGTCGCTAGCGTCGCTGCTTAAGTGACTAAGTAAGAAACACAAGCTGAGATATGAGGTGCATAGGGAAATTATCGGGTTTTAGTTTTTGAACTTATTTTTAAAGTTTAGAAGTATATATCACATCATCGTACAGCAGCATCAGCAGCAGCCCTGGCTACTCTTGACTTTGAAACAAAAACTGCCTGTGTATAAAATATCTTTAAAACTTTCTGACAATGAGACTCTAATTATGTTTTTAAAATAATCATGTAAGTGTGTTAAGAAGACTTTCCCACTAACGTTGATAAGCCAAATGCTACTATAAACACAAGGAAGCTTAAAGTTCCATCTTACAGACTGGCTGACCAAAAAGTTGTTTCTGGGAAATTAAAAAACGTTTTTATTATAAAATTCCAAAAAATATTACCAATGAAACGGATACAAAATTCAGATCTATTGTCAAGAAGACATTAATATATAAGGCGTATTATAAAGTTAATGATTATAATCATTGACAGGGATATTTGTAAATGATTCCGATCCATTTTTTATCCGCATATTTGTAATTATTTTATTATTTGTAATTATTTTATGTTGAAAAAATGACTTTCTGCCAAGTTTCTTGCGGCGCATTCTTCTTGGCAATGATGGTCTTTCCGAAAGCGCTGGTAGTTTTAAAAAATGACGTGTAAAAGTGCCCATTGCGCCTATTTACTGAATAAATATTTGATTTTGATTTTTTTGATTTGCATTAGCGATCCCTTCAAATAGCGAACTTACTGTGTTAAAAATAAAGTTGTGTTAAATACTTGTAGTGTATAGATATCATTTAGTAATATTGTAAATCTGTTTAAAAAAATATATATAGGTACCTCGTTGAGTTTCTTGCCGGATTCTTTTCAACAGAGGTTTTTCCGAACCGGTGGTAGTTTTCTTGACATTCATAAGTGCATGTCATAGCCTAAATTGAATTAAGATATTTTGACTTTGACTTTGAAAATTGTGGCCAAATTGGTGTATCCCCGGATCAGCAAGCGCGGCTTAGGACATCCACCAACGAGATAGACAGATGGCCTGGTTAAAACGTCACAGTTCCAACTGGAGGTCTATAGGGAGGCTTATGCCCAATAGTGGACGTCTTACGGCAGATGCGATGGTGATCAATACTATGAATGAGTGTGTATGTATAATTTTTAATCTTATTGCAGATGCGCGCTGTCCGATGTGAGCTGAGCGATGTGATCAGACCGTGACGTCACCATGTGCTCGTGGGTGGTCTCCGCCCTTCTCATCCTGTTTGCCATGGGTAAGTCATTCGAGTCTTCGATTCTTCATCTCGTGGGGATAACTTTTTGGGTTGATCACTGGGATATAAATGTTGAATGCAGTGGGTAGATAATATTATTTAACACACTTGACTAAATCTAGTTTATTTAAGAGTTGGCATTACAAAGGGGAGCTAACCAGGCGGGAGCCGGGGCACCGTATATAGCGCGTGTCCTGGAAGTTGACTAAGGGCCGACTGGCTTGGTTGCTCTGCTCCCGCGTGGTTACCTCGAAATGCTGACACCCACACAGCCTTTCGGCGGTATAAGGCGTCAACCACAAATATGGCTAGTGAACCTACTGGTGTCAAATCCAGTGTCTATCTTCGGTCGCCTGCGAGATCAAGCCTGTGACGGAACCCGTTTGGCGAAGTCCAGCGAGTTACCATAGTTACTACCAGATAATGATTCAAAACCATCCAATTATGAATAAAATATTTGTTTTTCATTATTTATCTAGCCGATAAAAATACAAAAAGAAAAACAAACAACTAAGCAAACCAAAATTGTCAGCTCCAAAGGCTAATTATGGCAAACAAAAACCTGTAAGCACAGTTTTTATGAAGAACAAAAGTGTCTCCATATTTTCATGTATAAATCCTTGTATAAATTCATTTTTATTCGCTGGCGCTGGCCCGTGCCTGCATCGACCCCAATTTCCATTTTAATTGACGGAGCATCGATGAACCTACCTATATCTTTGCTGTTTGTATTAGAGACGAAAAAATTGGCTTTATTTTAATTGCAACGTGCACTGATTAGTTTTCCCGAGATAATTTATATGGAATTTCAGGTACGTACTGAGATTCTAGTGCCTCCTGTGAAAACTAATACAACTCGGAAAGTGATATTTTTTAGGAAAGCGATTCTATTTTTGAAAACTCTCTTCTTCAGTGTAAACAGCGCTCCCAGAGTACTTACTGAAACATGATGAAAGATATGTACTTAAAATAATCATGTTTCCTATTCGTATAACTTTTAGTATAGTTTTATTTTCTTATTAATTTTGTTGTATTTGTGTGTTTTGTGAATGTGAATAAATGTCTTCATTCTTTCTTTCTATATAGAGTAGTATTTGAGATGATCAAAGATTTCGGTGAGGAGCGATAAGAAGGTCGTAGTTCCCTAAAGGACACAATGCAGATTGGGATCTTCACATATTTATTTATAACCTGCTTCGCAAGTTTTGCAAGTTTTCTCGCGAAATTTTGTATCATGATCCTCCGATAAGCTAAAAAGCTGTATTTTTTTGCTGCGTAAAATGACTTTATTTTTTAGTTGATATAGAATCCAGAGTATTATTTTCAAGTTGAATAATTAGGTTATTTTATTTATGAGACACTCAATTTCGATGAAATTAATATCAAGTATTTAGTATTCCTTCAAGTTTCTCGACTATTTTCTTTAGTCTTTGTTTAGTCTAAGGAGAATGTTGGCATTTTATTATGACTAAGTTACTAACAATTTTCTTGATACTGCAAAGAAATTAACAAAAACATTTGAACAATATTATACAGTACGATGACTATTTCGTCACTACTTTGAAAAAATCTATCTAAAATCAATATGTCAACTAAATTGAACCTTGACGTAATTTCATAAGGTCCACTCAGAAAAATTATTTACTTTGAGATACGAGTTTTTTTTAAAGTAGTGACGATTTATTGAACTTCACAAATAGTAGCGATACAAAAAACAAGTACACAGTGTGAAAATTACAAAGTAAGCAACAGGCGGCTTTATCATTGCAAGCAATCTCTTCAATGCAACCTTTTTCAACAGAAAGAAGTAAAGGCTAGATTTCAGTAGGTGGTTTGGAATAATAAAGCAAACATATACAAAAAGTAATACGTTATACACTTTTAAAATAAATATAAATTATTAAGCGGGAAAATATCTGGCCCTCGTTGTATGCAGTAATAGGTAATTTTGTATGTAGAGTGGGCCAAATTTTGTATCGCTGAGTATAGTTACATGCACTGCAACATAAAATATAAATATAAACTTTGTTAATTATTAAAAAAGATTGGCGTATAAGTCCATCAGTAAGGAGTTCCACGACGACATCTTGCGACGCAGGTTGAACAATTCAGCTGATACCCAACTCGTCGCTCTGACAACTCATTCTTTATCCAATGTTACCCCAAATAGTCCCAATTAACAGTAACTTCGCCTTCAATTTCCCCCCGTAACTCCAATGATAACCCTTAAACTGCCGTAGTTAACCCCCCGCCCTTCGCACCCCCTTTATGAACCCGTAATGAGTTCGTTGGCACTTTCATTAAACGTCGCGAAAGACTTGTTGTCTCTTGTTTATATGCTAATGTTTTTGCGTGTAAGATGAACATAAATTTTGCCCAGCTAAAGTTAACCTAAAAGTAAGGATTTACGGTTGAATTTGGGGCAAGCAAGTTGTAATGAAAATGCAGGAGTACATAGGTTCGCGCGGAGTTGTTTGATGAATGACTTATTTTAAAATTTACGGTCAAAGTTCTTTGTTGGACTAATAAAAGCTTTTTATTCAACTGCCCGAAAGAGGATTCTGTTTTTCGAGCGCATGTACATTTTTATGACCATTTCTTTGGTGCTATCTGTAGCCTAAATGAATGGATGACTTTCAACATCATTAGTTATCATTAGAACCGTTTAAATTGACAGAATTACATAGGGCATGTAATGTTTCAAAATGCCGTCCACAAAAAATGAGTTCGAGGAGATTTTTTTGTTTGGCGTTAGATCGGCGGTAGGTATAGTTTGGTAAAGGAGACCAGTGATAATTCTATAAATTATAGTGCTCATTTAATAAGTTTTACATTTATTTATTAATAAACAAATCAGAAAGCTTAAGCAGGAAAAGTCCTATTTAAAAGCTATAATGCTATAAAAATAACGTAAATCCTAGAGCTTGTTTCAGTTTTAAGCTAAGCATTTTAATTAAACGAACATTGACAACGGGGTGCGCGTAATCCCAGCTTTCGTCGAAAACGTTTAACGAACGAACTCACCGTAACTTCATTAACTTGTTAATTTTTCAGTTAATACGCGAGACATTTTTTTTTAGTCTAGGGTGGTTGTTGAGTGTACCTAACGCTAGCCATCAATAGATTTCATAGGCTATCTTGTATTGCATGAGGAATAGCTGTCACTGTCCACTAGGATTGTGGTTTTCTAGAAGCGTGTCATGGGAGCGTGCATTTTGTATTTAGCGTTATTTTTATACGATAGGGGAGAAACAAGTAGGTGGGTTACCTGACGGTACCCGTAACATAAGATTAAGTAAGGAGGCGTTGCTGGCCATTTGAGAAAAGGGTAAACTCGTTTTTTTGTAGACCCCTAAGTTGTACCGATGCGGAAATACTGGCGCTGGTTGCAAGCAAAATTCCGCAAGAAACGAACTGTAGACCACCAACTTATCTCACTAGTTACTGCTACAAGAGCCTTAACATGTTCGGCCCCGGCATCGATCAAATTCAAATTCAAATTCAAATGATTTATTCAGTAAATAGGCCGCAATGGGCAATTTTACACGTCATTTTTTAAACTACCAGCGCTTTCGGAAAGACCATCATTGCCAAGAAGAATGCGCCGCAAGAAACTTGGCAGAAAGACATTTTTTCATAATAATATAATTACAAATAAAATACTTAAAAACTATATTATACAATTAAAGAAAAAAAATACAAAATAATAATAATAAAAATACAGGGATGATCCACTAAGCTCTTACGCTATGCCTACGCATATCCCACAGCAGTCACTTCTATGCCAGTGACACGTATACGTCTCACAGACGTAATACATTCCGGTGCCAGTGACACAACATTTGTGACTTTTTAGTTCTTAATCCCATGCCAGTGACACGCATATCGTGTCAAAATAATTCATACTTCCTAAAGGCTGGCATAGCGTAAGGGCTTAGCGGAACGTTGCCGGAGCCGAATGTGATCCACAAAGCTCTTACGCTAGGCATAGCACATAGCCCACAGCAATCACAAATACGTGTCACCGGCACAGGGGGCCTACCATGCTCCCTTAATACGATTCAGTTTAGGCTCTAAACTGAACTGCATCACTATTTCGTACCACGACGTTACTTTTGCGATTCAGTTCAAGCACGGTTCAGCGACAGCGATACAGACATTTTCATTCACTCACTTCAAGCGGTTTTCGTACCATGACGCTTAACTTGAGTGGGAATTGAGTCGCTTCAGTGTCAAATTTAGCGATTCAGTATAAGTTACTCATTCTGTCAATTCTTTTGGATCGCTTTTTTCAAGTAATGAATTTCAAGAACTTTAAAACTTTTATTCAAGTTCTATAACTTTTCATAGGTAGGTACTCACGACATTGTGCTTCTTAACTCCTCATTCATAAAACTAATTTTTCAGTGAGAAAAGAGACTTAGTGACATTAGTGACAGCGTAAACATTTTATTTGTAATCAACACAACGGTTGCTAAGAACACGGAATGACATAGAGTTATGGTTTTTCAAAATAAAGAGGTTTTAGTATACAATATTTGGTTTGCATATAGCGGTATCCCTTTCGCGACTTAGCGTTTCAGTTTTGGACCAGAGACAATATCGGTCTTTCATTCACTTGTAAACCATTGAGACTCAGCTCTGAGGAATGAACGTCGTGGTACCAATTTCGACGATTCAGTTTAGGTGCCTAAATTGAACTGCTCTGCGTTTGGATCGTTTATGAAAAGATCATGGTAGGCCCTCAGGAGTAAGAACTAAAAAGTCACAGACGTTGTGTCACTGGGGCCGAATGTCAACTGAATTGGTTAGAGTTGGTTGATCTGATCACATTTCTTGAATCGCCCTGTATTTTTAACCCGAATTTGACTTAACCTCTAAAACTGGCTTAAATAAATAGCAAACAAAATATTTCTTTTGTTCGGTCCGCCATTCACGCGATGGCAAACAATGCCTCGTCATAACTCTAACGTTAACTTTTGCGTTTAACTCACTTTTTGCAAAACAATTTGAAACAAAGGGGAGTTCCGTAATTACTGGCCTCTATTTATGTCAATAATTTGCCAGCGCTGGTTGCGTATTGAGAAAATATGTTTGTTTTTAAACAGGCTGTTTGATTTCAGTTTTCCATTATTTAGTTACGCATCATTGTGGAACTACAAAAGCAGTACTTACCTATTTAATTTTTATTTGTTTAGGCTCGCTTTGTATGCAATATCTGCCTAACATTTTAATATTCTTGACTGAATGCGACTGAAAAAGAAAGTGGATTATTGGGGGTTTACAATTAATTTGAACGTTTTTTTTTGGTTCGTTGATGATGAACCATTGTTGAGTTCGAAACGTTTCAGCGTAGTTTGGAGGTGGATCCAACTATCAAGTTGGATTATTGTGTCTAGAGCTGTTCTTACGTTGAGACGTAGCTATTTTGGCCTCGTAAGACCCAACGTCCTAAATTTAAGCCATACGTCAAAGCTAATGTCAAATTTCACTAATTGACGTTAAGTTTCAAATTCTAATGATCAGTGACTCAGGCCTTAGGGGGGTAAATTCGTGGTGAGCAAAGTGGACCCTCGCTAAGTAACGCCTGATTCAATTAATTAATAAAAAATTGAACTAAACTTCTTTTTATTAATGTAGTCTTACCCTTTTTGTTGTAAGCCGTTAAATCTTGGAATATCCGTCTAATAAAGCATTTAAGTTCTATATCGTCCGTTGTTTTAACCCCGAACTCCGGCCGCTATAAACGCCTGCACTCCCTTGGCGAAACTGAATAACTTATAAACTTTAGAACTCGAGCAATTGAGATTTCCATCAAGTTCCGAGTTGAGGCAGTTCCACCGCTGACGTGACGGCGTCGTTGAGATTTAAAATTTAAGTACACGTTCTTTATCTTATTTTTGTTTTTTTTTGTGCGCATCTTGCAACTGCTACGTTGATTTTTTGAATTTTTGACGGTGAATAGCCGCACTAAGTTTTTTAACAGTAACGTTCAAAATTTGTAACTTATAAATTGGTTTTAATTTTTTTTTGCTTGAAAAACAAATACAAAAATGTATTAATTCCAAATACCACAACCGAAAAACTTGATACACTTAAAACTAATCAATAATTTAACAAAAACGTGATTAAATGTATCGAAATTGGTGACACATTTACGAGGTTTTATTTCGGAGCCCATACCTTAAAAGGAAAAAAACGGAACTGTTATAGTATTACTTTGTTGTCCATCTCTCTGTCTGCCCGTCTCTCCGTACATTTCTGTCTGTGTGTAAACTAAAGCTTGGTACATTCACCTGTTCTCGAAATGATTTCAACTAAAAAAATCGCATTTAAATCGGTCCACCGGTTTAAGAGCTACAGTGACACAGACAGACACACAGACACACATAGCGGTCAAACTTATAACTCCCCTCTTTTGGCGTCGCGGGTTAAAAAAGTTTCTTGACAGACGGATGCACAGACAGACAGACGGATTCACAGACAGATAGACGGAAAACAAATTTACCTTACAATGGTTTCGCTTTTCCTCTTGAGATACGAACCCTTAAAAGATACTCATTTTCGTCGCGGGTTAAATAGATTTTCCTCCACATGTGAATGTTTTTCGCAACCTCAACACTGTCAGGTAAAGTTTAATGACCCGCAGGTTCTACGGCGTAGCGCGTCTACAAAATGTCGTAGCAGCTACGATTCCTTACAACGCGCTCGTATTTTAGCAAAATAGTAAACGTTATTTCGAGTACTGCTTTTATTGCTTCCTTGTTAAAATTGGTTTTTGAAGTCTTTTTTTATTTCTTATGTCAATTCGAAATTCTGTTACTTTTACAGTCATCCCGTAAAATCCACATCGAAAGACCGGGATAACCGTAAAAGTAACTGAATTTGGAGTTGGAATAAAAAATACTCCAAAAACCAATCTTAATTTGATTGCATAACTAGCCGTTATCCGCGACTCAGTCCGCGTAGAATTCGATTTTCGCTATCCCGTTGGAACTATGCAATTTTCCGGGATTAAACTATCCTATGTCCTTTCCCGGGACTCAAACTTCTGTATACCGAATTTCATCTAAATCGGTTCAGCGGTTTAGACGTGATGAAGTAACAAACAAACAAACAGACTTATAAACTTTCGCATTTATTATATTATTATTAGTGAGATTAGTGAGATAGCAGATTTGCAGGTGGTAGGACCTTGTGCAAGGTCCGCCCGGATTGCTACCACCATCTTGCTCGTTAATCCTGCCGTGAAGCAGCAGTGCTTGCACTGTTGTGTTTCGGCGTGGAGAGTAAGACAGCCGGTGAAATTACTGGCACTTGAGGTATCCCATCTTAGGCCTCTAGGTTGGCAACGCATCTGCAGTCCCCCTGGTGTTGCAGGTGTCTATGGGCGGTGGTGATCTTTTACCATCAGGAGACCCACTTGCTCGTTTGCCATCCAATCGAATAAAAAAAAAAAAAAAAGATAGCAAAATCTCTTATGTTTCAGTTTGTATTTTCGTTGCTTCCTTGTTTTAGTTAATAAGAGAATATTTTCATTACAATGTAGGTATTTTGTTTTTTTTTGTTTTGTATTTGAAAAAACAATAAGCGAATTCCACGCAACAGACACATTTCTTTTGGGAATTGTAAATCATCATCATCTCAGCCTATTATTATTATGCGTCCCACGGCACGAGCTCTCACAATGATAGTTTTAGGCCGTAGTTCCCACGCGGGCTTAGTTCAAATTGGTAATTTCACACACATCATCAAATATGTTCGCAGATGTGGGTAGGTTTTATCAGGGTGTTTCAAAAACGGCTAATGCTACAAATGCTGACTTAAGAGTTTTTGAATTTAGGGGTTCCATTCTAGTTAATTTATTAGGTTTTCACATTGCAAACAAAATAACACGTGTTTACGTTAAACAAATCTAGAGTTACTAGTTTTATAATGAAGTATTTTAGCAGATGGTTAAGTTAGTTTGGCTGAACATTTCTGTAAATTTTTTTAGGACTATTTCTAAAATACTTCATAATATTAATTTTATTCAAAGTCGCGTGTCTAAACTTACATCAAACATTCACAGTCTTCCCAGTAGCTTTCAAACAATACCAATACTTATCTGTCTCCTTTTGGAGCCCGCAGCAATTCTGGTCCGTCAAATTCTAAGTCACTTGTCAAAGCGAACTATATCAATATAGAGACAAAGGCGCGAATCCTGTGGAGTTCGGGAATTTCGGGGCAAAGCCGAACACAGTAGAGAGCTCTTTTTACGCGCGCTCCATTTTGAAGGTTTCGAAAAGGCGATTTTGACTTTGATTTACTAAATCTGTACAGCCAACAGCAGAAGTGGATGATCGGTTACAGTGCTCAAAATAAACGACTCCACTACCAAGTAATAAATAATAGAGTGTTTAGATCAATTCTACTTCTGCCCTACTCTACTTGTGCCGTAAATTTTACTCTCGTGCCATGAGACAGCGATGACACGGTCGTGCCCAACCACTGCCCAACCCAGTACCTTTAGTGTAAGAATAGCACCTCTAGCGGAACGTTTGCGATGTTCGTGTTTCCATACAAATTTAAATTTTAACGCGAACGCGATCGAGACGTATTTTGTAACCGAAAACTTACACTAAGGCTACTGTTTTAACTTTTCATGACGTGTCTACTTTCGTTTCTGTTGTCATGTCATTCGTTGAAAGGTTAATTGGAAGAGATCACTTTATCGGATAAATTTGCCTTTGTACATCGATTTTTTAATATACCTTAACTGTTTTTTTATGTACAATAAAGAGTTATACAACCATCGTTATTTCACTAAATTGTTTATTTTAAAAATAAATTGTAGTGTTACCTAAAATACATAAAATATTATCATTCAAAGCTAGTGACTTCTCAGCGGTTGTCATATTCAGCTGAGAAGCCGAGAGGGGGGTAATGGGGGTAAATTGTAACATTCCATCTGACAGTCGCAACGAGTGAGTGCTGGCTCACGTGCCTTTGAGAAGTCTATTTAGCTCTATGCTTATTTGTACGAGATGTGGGAAGAACACGTTTCGTAAGCCATTATATCCGCTAGTTGAATCAAAAATTCGGGATTTTACTGAATTCTAATGGAAACCCCTAAAAATAACAACAGGGCTTTCATTAAAGTTGTAAAGCAGTTGGTTTAACCTGTGTTCTCTCGAATGGAGGATAATGTGTTCAAACCCCGGATTGCGCCTCTGAATTTTTCGAAATTCAAGTGCGAAATTACATTTGAAACTTACCAAAAGCTTTATGGTGAAGGAAAACCATCGCGAGGAAACCTGCAGAACCTGCAAAGTAATTCAATGGTGTGTTTAATGTTCCAATCCACACCGGGCCGCGTAGGAACTACGGCCCAAGCGCTTTTATTCTGAGAGGAGGCCTGTGCCCAGCAGAAGACGCATATATGCTGGGATGATGATGATGATGAATGTAAAGCAACTGCGCCAAATTTCATTTCTCCAATCCTAGTGGTTGAAAATTTGAGATTTGATCCCGATCCCGCGGGAATCATGAAATTATGAATAATTATCAATCACTAATGTGACACAAACGTCAAAGTCAAACGTTACGGATGGCATGATACTACAGATCTGTTCACTCACGAAGGTGCACTCCACATTTTGTAATTGTAGTTTTAAACGTATCCGTACGACAAGTCTATGTGTGCGTAGCTCGAACGTGTCCTCAGTCGCAAGCGTACCGTCAGTCACGCACACTGAGACTAAGACAACGTGTAAGTACGAGGTTTACTCGTGCACATTGATAATTAGCTGCGGAGGGGCGCGCCTTCGTGGGTGAACAGATCTGTAACATCAAGTGGCCTCTAAGAGAAACTCTCATTATGAAAATAATAAACTGGGATAATCTCCAACACGGGTTGCGAGAATGCAGCAGGAATCCGAGAACAAAGCACTTGCACTAAACTAAATGAACTCGGCGCCTTGTTATCTAAACAAGCGTCGAATATTAAATTTATCCAAGTTCGGATTATCTGGATAAACCGGGGAAAACCATTTATCCCGTTAAGATTACCGTTTACGCTTTCAATTTAAGTATTATGACATTTTAGAGCGTAAACGCGCCTGTACGTTTTATCAGTTTTTATAAGTGCGGGTCAGACTCGCCCATTGAGTGTTCCGTACTAATTTATAAGTAAGTATGTCAAAATATACGCTGCGAATGGCTGCATCAATAAAAATCCAATATTAAGGGCGGTTTTCTTTTCTTCGACCCGGTCCAGACGGAGCGTTTTGCGTGTGAGCGCAAAATGCGCTCGAAAACGCCCGACACGCCCTTACAGAAAAACCTTACTTTCAGGGACAAGCCTCACGTACTTTCATGGGTCTTCACGAAACACTCAAACAATTAAACTAACATAACAAGTTTTGGTCTTACACATGTTTTAACATAATCCCACCTATTAATGCCTCTAAACCGTCGACTTAACCACGAAATCAATACTGCCCCAGAAACCAATCCCGCCACTCCCGAGCCGAGTTAGCCGGGATTCGAATTAGCTGCACCGACAGACGGACGCGCATTTGCATATCAAACCCGACATCAATTAAACTTGGGGGTAGATTATAGCGATACTCGATTGTTTTAGACGGTAAAACTGCAATGGAGTAAAATTATAGTAAGGTCATGATAAGTCTTACTAGATGGCACTGTAGTCAAAATGTTAAATTTTTCTCCGTTTTTGAAATAATCTTTTAACTGGAGGCACTGGCAACTGGCAACGTCAACTGGGGGTGGTGCCCCCGCCAAGTCGAGCAAAACAAAAACAAAGGCACGGCCGTACCATAGTTTTCTCGAAGCCATTCAGGCTATTTTCAACATTATAATTACTTGATTAGAGTTATTGCGAAAACAATTTGGTGCGGTAAATCTTCTTCTTTTCACCCGACTGCGAGCTGGACGCTTTTAAACGTATACTAGTCAAAAAATAAAATAAGGGCCACTTGAACGTATGCCTGAACGGGTACGATGTAGCTGAACATTATTTCAACATTGTAACTACAACTGCAGTGTATATAATATTCATTGATTGATTGATTGATTGATTTTAACTGGTAAAATGAAATTAAATATTTGTATCGTGTTAAGCAGTATTAATAAAACCATTTTTGGGCACGGAATGTTATTAAGAATTATAATATTTATTGGTATTTTCGTTTTACCAATAAAACTCCGTGGCCCTTTTTTTCTTTTGAGTAGTAAATTATTAGGTATCATTCGATTTATGAAAACTGTCATTAATTTCAAAACGAACAATAAGTCTCAAAGAGACCAGCGTTGTGGCTTGCCACAACACTATGCTGAGTGGTGCCCACAACTATTCGGTATACTGTCAAAATGTTTACTTTCTCAATGTATTTTAGCCTCTGTATATAAATAGTTAAATTCTCTCTATCTCTCATACAGTATTTCAAAATGTCGTCCGGAAAATACAGAAAATAATAGACATAATAAACTAAAACTAGAAAGAAAAAATACGTAGTAAAATCAGTTAATGCATAATATTGTCCAGCATTATCTGATCTTGAAACACTAATTTCGTATGACGTTATTCCACCTTATATTCTCATACTTCATTACCAAGCTCACAGCTTCCCAAGATAGGGTTCCGTAGCCATTACGAAAAAATCAAGTGATATTTTTCAAAGGATTTTGTATTGCGTACGGCTCCAAGTTTAGGTATATTTTATACCTTAGGCTGCTATTTACTCTTAAACTACTAATAATTCTCAAGCAATCTTAGCCGTTATAATTTTCCTTGTAAATTTGATATACTTACAATACAACAATCATGATTTTTTTCGAATTTTTCCACCCAACAGTTTAGATTTAAGAAGGGGGGGATCTGGATTTTAATGAAAAATTGCACTTTAAAGTTGATTATTTCGCAAACAAATCACTGAATCTAAAAATCATCTTGGCAACCCCTTCTTTTAAATACCTCTCTTTTTTAAAAAAACCTATCCAACGACACCCCACACTGTGGGGTTAATCAAAAAACAAATCACCCCCACTTTACGTCTATGGGAGGTACCCTAAAGATTTTCATTTTTTACTTTTTTATTTTACTACTTGTCGGCGTGACTGATATGTATATTCATGCCAAATTTCAGCTTTCTAGTACTAACGGTCTCTGAGCTTAACCGCGGACGGACGGACAGACAGACCCACGGACAGACATGGCGAAACCATGGCGGAACCCTAAAAACGTCTAACCATGCAGCGTTTGTCGAATTAGGCGGCTCTGTGCCAGCTAATGCGCTGGCGGGTGTAATTCGCGTTTGCATTTCAAACTCAGTAGTTGAACCGACCGTTAATAAGATAATGAATGAGGGGGTGTTTCGTGTATTATGAGTTATGACTTGTGGTACTGTTGGGACTAAAAACTAAACTTAAAAGCTTTTATTGTTAATGTACATTTGCTTAGAGTTAAAAGTTTAATAAAAAATAATTAAAATCCTGACTGTCTTAGTAAAACTTAGAATGAACCTAAATTAAAATATAACTCATTATTTTGTTGCTGATGATACCTTTTTTATAGTGATCCTGGCTTTTTGCTAATTTTTTTTTTAAGTAGCCTGTTTAGTGTCCCACTGCTGGGCAAAAGCCTCCCCTCTTGACCTCCACAACTCTCGTTCTGACGCAATGTCAGGCCAGTCCTTTGCTTACATGTCCAGATCGTCCCGCCATCTCCTTCTCGGTCTGCCTCGATGTCGCTGGCCGTTCTCAGGCACCCAGCAAGTAACTGTACGAGCCCACCTTTGTGGGTGCATGCGACAGACGTGTCCAGCCCAGTCCCATTTTAGCTTAGCAGTCTTTTTCCCAACGTCGGTTATGCGTATTTTTGAGCGCAGTATGGTGTTCCGGATTCTGTCCATCTGTTTCACACCTAATATGCTACGCTCTATCGCTCTTTGGCAAACCTTAAGTTTGGACTTTTGATTTTCAGTCAGGGACCATGTTTGTGCACCGTAGGTTAAGACGGGCAGGATACAGATGTCGACGACTTTTCGCTTAAGTGTTATTGGAAGGCTTCCCTTCATAAGGTGTGTCATGGACCAGTAGCTCTTCCAGGTGTTTTCGACTCGTCTTTCGACTTCTTTATCTTGTCGGTTGCTGGAAGTGACAATAAATAACTTTCGCAAATGATTCGTTTCCCAACTGATTCACAAGGAAAACTTTTGCTGAAACTGCACACCGTTCAAGATAAATTACAGGACTATCTGGTCGAACCCTGAAGGTTAGGTTAGCTTTGTTTTATACTTAACGAAAGGGAATTTTCTGGCCGGCCTGACCCACTGTCCTTGCGAAGAGATGTTGTATCCTTATGTATTTTATACTGGGTTTACCATGGGGAGTGCTCTGTGGAGTTGTTTGATCTATTGCTTGCTGCTAAATTTCTCCATGGCACCAGACGTAGGTCTCGTAACCGACGTTCTTTTCACCCTCGCTACCTCATAGCTGGCAGTCTACTACAGCTCGTTTCTTACGGAACTTTTTGCCACGCACGACAAAAATTTGGCATCAGCTTGCAGCGCCAGTAATTCCGGACCGGTACAACTTGGGGATCTTTTAAAAACGAGCCTATTCATTTCTCAAGGGCCGGCAACGCATCTGTATCTCAGCTTGGGTTGATGTCCATGGACGGCGGTGGTTGTTTTCCATGAGATGCCCTCTTGCTTATTTTCCCCATATAATAATATTAAAAAAATTACGAAATATAAGAAAACGCTTGTTAAACATAAACTGTTGTTCAGGCGGCGAGGGCCAAGAGCACGGGCCCGTGTTCCTCCTGGAGCCGCCGGCGCGGCTGGTGTTCGGGAACAACTCCGGCGCAGCGGTGTCGTGCGCGGCGCACGGCTTCCCGCCGCCGCAGCTGGCCTGGCAGTTGCCGGACGGCGCGCCGCTGGACGACGTGCCCGGCTTACGGTAAGTGCTGTATCTGGTCACTGGCAACTTCAAATCTAAGCAAAGGCCTTCCACTATTGAACAAGTTTGAGATGATGCTCCTGCTGATGACGAGTGAAAAGCAGCTGGTTCGCATATAAACGAATAAAGATTAACACGGTATAATATTAACGAGATGTTAACGGCAAGACGGTCTGAATGCAACTACTGCGCGGAACCGCTTCGCTCCCCGCGCCGCTCTCTGCTAAACCAGTTTTGAAGTGCTGATGGCACTCCTTGTGAGGTAAGGAATCGGAAAATGTCTCGTGTTACTAACCGATTGACTGTTCTCAATAGGATTAGTTAAGCTACCTGTTCTTTGATTAAATTTCCAGGTTCCTATACATATATCTATGGACATTAGTACGAAAAAAACACAAATCCATGATGGCATAATATCTTATAATTTGAATGGGAACGCGTCAACATGTGCTATGAAATACATGACATCATTGTTATTCGATATGGAGAGAAGTCAACTGACGTATGGACCGATTCATAATATCAACCGCCTTTTATAAACTCAAACGACGCAGAGCTCAAAAGAAATATTATGTGTTAAAATAATTTCGCTACGTAATAAGTAAATACTTCCTCGAGCCCCATGTTTTTCCGCGCACAGTTCAATTTATTATAAAAACAACGGAAATGTTTGGCGAAGTTGGTGCAAAAACAACCGAGGATCGTGAATAAGTAATACGAAATTCGAATTGACATTCTCCTTTCTTTGAAAAACAGCGTGCGTCATACATTTATAAATATGGGCTCAGGTGGCGTGCACGCTTTATTACGGGACGTACGTGCCCATCCGACGGATCGCGCTTGACGCGCCGATTGGCTTGTGACGCCGGATTCTAAGGGGCTGTTTCACATTGATTAATTCTATTTGACGGATAAATGTGATGCCGTCTCCGTATATAACCTTCCAACAAAACAAATAGAGATGGCATCACATTTATCTGTCAGCTAAATTTAATCAATGGATGGTGAAACCGGAGGTAAAAAAGATATTAGAAATTTTAACTGAAGAATTTGCAATACAAGTTTTTTACCGACTGTTGTTTTTTGTGATTGTTCTTGTATTGTACCTATAGGGTATACGTAATAGCCGAAACTAATGTTTCAAGTCGCTTCGATCCTGGGAAGTATGTAGGTTCGATTCGACTGCCAACATGCATACAGACAGATACAGACATATTTATTTACTTAACCTAAATTACGAAAAACTTAGAGGTGTGAACCCACGATTCTCTGCTTGAGAGACAATAGGTCGAACCACTAGGCCACCACGGCTTTGTTAAATAAATATTAGAAGAGTTTAAAGACATTATAGACACAACTAAACAAAGTCAGTAATTCTCGGCTAGCGTTACGTGGCGGTAACTATATAGTGAGAGTCGTATTCATCACAGTAAAGTTGCCTGTCACATAAAATTGGGAACTTAAAAGAGAATCATGAACCTAACCCTAAGTCTCATTCAGTACTGAAGTAAAAAACTTACGAAAGAAAACTTGTTAACATCTAAGTTAAACATCTATTTATAAATTCTAGCTTCAATCCGCCCTCAAGAACCGCCTCAAAAACTTATAAATTGTAAAGAACGGCCAAGCACGAATGCGTCTCGCAGAAAAAGTTCAACCTACCAATTTTTGTACGCACCCTTTTTCACTTCCCGTTAGTAAATTTTCAACTAAGTGGCAGAATAATTGTGATGCCATCTCTGTTTGTTTTCTCCGAATGAACAGAGACGGCATCACATAAAATTTATCTATGACTGGTGAAACAGTCTCTTAAAGTGATTAAAATCTTTGTATTGCTACCAAATAAACTACAGCTCAGACGATTTTTTTTTTATTAACATAAAAGTAAAAGAAGTTGACAAGATCAATTGGAGCTGTAATTTTCTACTACTCTAAAGTATGTTCACAAAGAGTAAGAGTCAAATTATGATTTAAAAAAACCATTTCTAGTATTGAGATTGACTTGAAGTTTGAAAATGTGTAGGTATATATATTTCTTTAGCCCTGATTTATCATAATCATCGTCATTAGTAGATAAGTGTCCTAGAAGCTCTTCAGCAAACTCATGTTCTACGAAGATACAGAAAAGTTATTGATTGTATTAAAATAAACATAGATTTATAAGTTAGTACTCGTAGTGTTTATGTTATTTGTAAATTTATAATTGTGTAAAACGCCTTAATGCTAAAATAACTTCCTTTCTAATATTTAGTAAGTGATAAGATATTAAGTTTAATCAATAAAGGCTAAATCTACACTGAAACACAGAAATTTTCCTAGTTCAGGGTAATGTTTTATGACAGATAAATAAAGATTATTATTATTATTACCTTTTAGCCTATACACGACCCACCGTACCCATAGGAGCATTCTTCTGGATTCGTTGCCTTTCTAAAACGGAACCCTAAAAGCTATCGTCGAACATCGCCGTATAAACGATGAGCGCATGGAATATGGATCAGCTGTTTTGAATAGCCCCTGACGAGTTTAAAGACACCGTTGAAGTTACTGCTATTGTTTCTTTCATTTGTGAGTTTTCAATGAAATTAGTGAAAGGGACAAGATAATACAGATGATGAAACTTAACTAACGAATGAGAATATAGTAAGATCTAAGTGGATCTAAGTGGTATATAGTACTTTGTCGTGAGTAATGTAAACGTTCTAGCGTGTGAAACACTAGTGTTTTTAGTAGAAGATCCGAACTTGAAAAGATCTTCACCGGTCTGATATTAGAATGAAATGTATTTTATAATAAATTTAGTATATTAAAAATATATATTAGATAGATAGATAAAACGTTTATTTGTTACTGCAAACGCACACAATCAAAATTACAGAAATAAAAAAGAACAGTCCTAACTTTAAAGTAAACTATTTTCAATTGTTTGTGTGCGCTGCAGTAGTGAAAAAGGGCAATGGCTCAGTGGTCATGGTGGCTCATAGTTTTGCTAAAAAAATCCTGGATAGGCTGTCATCAAGACTAGACCCAGCGGTTGAAATTTCAAGATTTTATCGCTAACCCACTGGAATATTGGGATAAAAAGCAACCTATGTACTCTCCAGAAGTCCAGCTACCTGGGTACATACCAAACGAGTCTAAGCCCAGCGAGATTTTATCCCCATCCCGTGGGAACATCGAGATAAAAAGTATGTTATGTTTTAATCCAGGTTATAAAATAACTTTTTGCCAAATTTCTTTCAAATCCGTCCAGCCGTTTCGGCGTGAACAGTAACAAATATATTCACAAACTTTCGCATTTATAATATTATAGTAGGATTAGTAAGATAGGATAACTTTAGTAAAATACAACTGATAGTTACAAACTTTTGATAGAAACAAAGCAGATGATTGTTCAATCAGAAAATAAACGTACCCATACAGGGCGACAAGGTTAGATTGCTCACACCAATTCTTCAAAGATCCTCTAATAACATTACGTACCGGTCCTGCCAAAGGCCTTTCAGGCGAACGATGCCGTTGACTGAAACACCTTCCTGTAAACGCGTCCATGCGTCATCGCCTGATTTGAGGCGCGTGCTTTGCTTTCCAAGTACTTTGCCATTTTCAAGTGTTGGGAATTCATTTAGTTACAAGTTCGTTGTAAGTTTACATTTGAGACATGGCTGCACAGAAAGTTCGTCAGCATCCGTGGCGTGCAACCTACACCTGCTGACAGGAATTCGAACGGGTTTTCGCATACATCCAGGTTGCTTAGTTCTTAACTTACGGTTGACATCTATGCCGCTCTCATCGTCACATTCTTTCGAACAAAAAATGGAGACGAGACTCTCTTTTTCTGTTTTTCTGTGCATCTGTTTTTTATTTTCGCATACCGCAAATTTGGAGTTGCCAAAAATACCTCAAAATAACAATCATAACTTGACAATTCGTACATCCGTAGCATTTGCATTTGCTGCAGTCAGCATTGCTGATTTTAAACTATAGGGCAGCAGAGGCTCCCTTACAATTCTAATGTTTGATCCATTGATTAGTCTTAACTGACGGTTGAATGTGATGCCGTCTCCGTCTATTCGAACAAAAAAAAATAGAGACGGTCAATTTTCTCTTCACTGTTTTTTAGGGGAGCGCCAAAGTGCGCATACTCTTTGCTAGTCATACCGTAATTTTTGTCCGAATCATCGTTTGTCATAATTTATTTTCCACTGAAACCTTACATTTTTACTAATATTTTTTATGGTAATCCTATATTAAACTATAGGTTAGGTTAGGTTTTTTTATAACAATTCTGATCAATTATTGGATTCAGAGAAAAGAGAGTTATGACAAACGATCATTCTGACAAACATTACATTCCGTATCTATCCCTTTTTTAGGGGAGCGCCAAAATTCGCCTACTCTTTGCTAGTCATACCGTAATTTTTGTCCGAATCATCGTTTGTCATAATTTATTTTCCCACTGAAACCTTACATTTTTCTTATTTTTTTTTATGGTAATCCTATATTAAACTATAGGTTAGGTTAGGTTTTTTTATAACAATTCTGATCAATTATTGGATTCAGAGAAAAGAGAGTTATGACAAACGATCATTCTGACAAATATTACATTCCGTATCTATCCCTTTTTTAGGGGAGCGCCAAAATTCGCATACTCTTTGCTAGTCATACCGTAATTTTTGTCCGAATCATCGTTTGTCATAATTTATTTTTCACTGAAACCTTACATTTTTCTTATTTTTTTTTATGGTAATCCTATATTAAACTATAGGTTAGGTTAGGTTTTTTTATAACAATTCTGATCAATTATTGGATTCAGAGAAAAGAGAGTTATGACAAACGATCATTCTGACAAACATTACATTCGTATCTTCTTTTTTTAGGGGAGCGCCAAAATTCGCCTACTCTTTGCTAGTCATACCGTAATTTTTGTCCGAATCATCGTTTGTCATAATTTATTTTTCCACTGAAACCTTACATTTTTCTTAATTTTTTTTATGGTAATCCTATATTAAACTATAGGTTAGGTTAGGTTTTTTTTATAACAATTCTGATCAATTATTGGATTCAGAGAAAAGAGAGTTTATGACAACGATCATTCTGACAAACATTACATTCGGACTTTCAATAAGTATGCGAGCCGATATGGACCCGTACATAAGATGTCTTAATTAACAACAATAAATATTTTTTCATTTTTTTTTTATTTTAATTTTTCATCTTAAGGTACTTTAGACAATTTCACACAAAAGTTCAAACAGGACTTGACAGCGACAAGGTAATAAAGTTTAAACATTTAACCTCGACCGTACTATCTAAATCTCTAGCTGGCATACCGAGAAAGTAAATCACAAAAATGGCGAAAAAGTTCTCAGTCTCTGTTGCAAATCCCAAAGCATCGTACAAATAATTTATTTAAACCCTTATTAAGGGCTGAATTGCGCCTGGGATATTTCAGTACAAATCCCCGACCAATTCCACAGTACTTGTGTTTCTTTATTAAATTACTTTTTTCGTGTAAACTATTTAGAAGTTATTTTTCGTTCTGCAAATTAGTAGTTTCTTTTATTTTCGTAGGTTTTATGCTGTGTAAATATTATTTCACGTACCTATGTACAAACTATAATCTATGACAATTTACTGGGGTTTACCATTTATTATACTAGACTTTGGAAATAATTTTGTGATTGTTTTTGTTAATCATTATCATAAAAACGTAGTATAACAAACGGTCAAGAACTTATTCCAACCATTGCTTTTATTTCAAAACCTTACAGCCCACTATTTTAAAGCTCCTCTAGTGTTCAGAGTGGGGGGAGGCTAAATAAAGAAACGATCGATGGCTTCCCGGGGGGCTACTACGAAATTCGAAAATCGAAGTTCATATCGTGCCGTCCCTCTCACTCTCGTATTAAACAATATTAGCGTCAGCAGGACGGCAAGATACGAAGTTCGAATTTTCAATTCGCAGTATAGGGCCTACAACGCTCGAGGGATTCCTACATAAAGGATCTTCTGTTTATATACTTAATGGGATCATACGCGTATGTTCTAGATAGTAGATTTTTTTTGGAATTAAATAGGAAGAAAAAATCACCACTCTCCTCGTCGATCTAGGATATTTTATATGAAATGGGTCTAAATAAAATAGAGGGGTGAAGCGTAACTTGTAAACATAAATGTATGTAAATATTCGTTCTGCCATGATGGACAATGACAGTGTGTGGTGCAATTATTTGCACATTTTTCCAGACACGTTCAGTGCCAAGAACCCGCTAGGCGCGTTCTCTGTTCGTAGGCAGTTTTCGCTACAACGAATGTGTTAAGTTGATTTATATAAGACTAGCTGTTGCCCGCAACTTTGTCTGCTAAGAATTCGTGTATCGCGTGCTCTCAGAAACAACTATTTTTTCGGGATAAAGGGTACCTATCCTATTTTTAATTTTGGTCTTCTTATAAAGCGAGAAAGCAGAACAAACATAAAAACTCACTTTTTTATGTATAATATAGGAAGTATATATTTATTAATTCATCAAATCATGGTTATTGGTTTTAACAATTGGTTTTATACAGTGAGGCAATCGCGTGAAACCTCTCGTATTGAATTGAATTTAGATTAGTTATTAATCAAAGTCCAAAGTCAAAATATGGCTAAAACAAGCACTTATAAATGTAAAAAAAAATCTACCTAATATTTCTCAATACCTGATCGCCGGTTAAATTCATCGTTTGATTATAAAGTTATAACCCATCATTTGTATCGTCTGAGTCTCGCAAATCTGCTTACCGAGTTGAGGTTAGCAAAAACATTGAACATGTTTCAAATTAAAACCCCATTTATATCAAGTGGGATTAAGTTTAATCTAAGCCTCTATAGGATTACCAAGCTTTGATTGGATTTCAATAAACCCCTAAACCCTTGCCAAGGAAATTGGTAGATAATTAGCTGTCAAACACACGCTTGCACCGTTTAGTGGGCGACGGTCGGTTCTAGATCAATTATATTTTTATGATAAAGTTTTAATGAAGTTCAAGCAACAAATAGTACATTATTGCCTAGCCCTGGAAAAAGGTGATGGCAGTTTTGTTTTAAAGGGAACGAGGTAACGAGACGAGAAAGGAAAAAACTACCGGCATGGTTACATCAATGTAATTTCTAGCCTTACCAAAAGATTTAAAGCTATTTCAGACACAGAGAAAAACCTAGTTGTATTAACTTTTTTCTATTTGGTGTATAAAATTTAGTGACACATGATGACAATGTGTGATTTTTTGAAGTTAGTTAGTAGTATCACTTCGTCTAAAAAGCAACTGGTTGCTGTTTGAAAATTTGCTTATTAGACCACTTCCTATTTAGACCAGTTGCCTCGTAGACCAGTAGCAACTTAGACCAGCTGCTTTCTAGACAAAGTGATACTAAGCTGATTCAGGGTATTCCCATGGGAATTTAATAAAATCTGGAACTCCATTTCGACTGCCAAGTTCACGCGTGTAAAGCCGCGTGTGAATTCTGGTGTAAATATAATAAGTGATCGATTATTCATGGCGATATACCGCAACTCGCATATTTCACACTCCGTCAATGTATGTACGAGGCAACGCAACTTTTGGAATGGCCTCCCGCTATTCCGGCCACACAAGCTTAACGGCCTAACTCTATTGCTGCGCAAAGCCTGAATTACGACCTATTGTCCTGGGAATAGAAGTTATTTATGAACGCCGCATAGACCGGCCACTATTATAGGGTAATTTTCAGTTTTAAAAAGCGGTCACAATATTTTGTGTGGAAAGTGAGTTTACTCGCTCAGCGATGTTATCTTGGCGGCAACTCCGCTCGAGCGAGTGGAGTGAGTAATCTAACACTCGAACATTCGCTTACAGCCGAGCGAAAAACTACACTCGCTTCTCGCTGCTCGCCCACTCGTTTCTAGATACTCGCTCTACTCGTTTCTCGCTCATTGTCAGCGGTCGGACAAGTGCCTTAGAAGAGAGACAACAAAATACTGACATCTACGACCAAGCAAACAAAGTTGCAGCAACAACTTTACTCCTTCATGTTTGTGTAAGCAACTAAGCAGTTATGATTCGAAACTACTTATAACTTTGACGTGAGTTTCATATAACTTTAGTTTCGTGTGTTACTTCAAGTGTGAATGATCAAAAGCTAAATCTAATCTGTGGTAATTATAGCCTCGGCCAACTCAGGCAATCTTAAACTAAGTCTTAACTTTAGGTTAAAAAGTTAAATTTAAGTCTACCAAAATTTATACTACAGTTGAGGACAGTCTTTTCAAAAGGGATTATTTCCATTTTTCTCTTTTTTTAACTAAAAAAGTGTAGTTCTGCTTAAAACAGAAAAATACAAATATTCTGTGAGGTTGAAGTTTTGAAATGTCCCTAGTTGTATTTTTTTTATTCGACTCAATGATAAACGAGCAAGCAACGAGGGTCTCCTGATGGTAAGAGATCACCACCGCCCATAAACTTCTGCAACACCAGGGGTATTGCAGATGCGTTGCCAACCTAGAGGCCTAAGATGGGATACCTCAAGTGCCAGTAATTTCACCGGCTGTCTTACTCTCCACGCCGAAACACAAAAGTGCAAACACTGCTGCTTCACGGCAGGATTAGCAAACAAGATGGTGGTAGCAAGAACCAGGTATTCATGGTCCTTGGTGGTAGCAATCCGGGCGGACCTGCAAAATAGGTTTCAAATATCAAGGTTCGGATCAAAAGAGCCTAATTCTTCCTTATAATATAATGAACACTCTTATTGTCTAAGTTGAATTATACACTTTTTGTAGACTTCTTTTTTTGCAGGTGGTAGGACCTTGTGCAAGGTCCGCCCGGATTGCTACCACCATCTTGCTCGCTAATCCTGCCGTGAAGCAGCAGTGCTTGCACTGTTGTGTTTCGGCGTGGAGAGTAAGACAGCCGGTGAAATTATTGGCACGTGAGGTATCCCATCTTAGGCCTCTAGGTTGGCAACGCGTCTGCACTACCCCTGGTGTTGCAGATGTTTATGGGCGGTGGTGATCTCTTACCATCAGGAGACCCATTTGCTCGTTTGCCATGCAGTCAAATAAAAATAAAAAATAAATTTGAAGCTGACAACTAAAAAATAAACAGGTAAAGGAAAAAAAGCATTAGAAACGTGTTGTTCATTGGAAGAATTTACCGATAACATATATAATTTTTTATTATTGATTATGACACCAAAATTGCTTTAAGATTTAACAATGATCGCTTTATCGAAACCATTGGCCATCAAAGCTATATAATATTCTTATAATTGTCGTTAGGATAGCGTCTGTGGACTCTATAAAAGTACTCGTAGGTAAGCCATCGTCTACTAAATAAATAAATAAATATCATGGGACACTTGACACCAATTGACCTAGTCTCAAACTAAGCAAAGCTTGTACTATGGATACTAGGCAACGGATAAACATACTTATATAGATAAATACATACTTAAATACATATTAAACATCCAAGATACGCGAACAAACATTCGTATTGTTCATACAAATATCTGCCCCGGCCGGGAATCGAACCCGGGACCTTAAGCTTCGTAGTCAGGTTCTTTAACCACTTAGCCATCCGGTCGTTTACTAGACTATTATAATAATTATCTGACAACTATTAAACACGATAAAGTAACCAGTTTAGTTATTTCAGCTTCATTTGATTCATGTTACAAAAAAGTCCTTATGGCACTTTCTAATTACGGAGATATCAAAGTTTTAAGTAAAATACTTACCTCAAAATTATGGAACAGCGCATAAATTACATAAAATATGGAAATAATCCACTTACTATTATATTTTTTAACATTACTCATGTTTAATTACTTAAACAATAAAAAAGTCAAATAATCTGTGACCAACAGTTGTACTTACAACTTAATTATAATTGCTGGGGTCTAGTATTTATGTTCTCAAAACGTTTTATAATCCAGTTTCTCGGCAAGTTCTCGACATATTTAAACATTGCTTTACAATTCGTTTCGTTTTAAAGCGAATAACGTAATGGCGCGAGCGAAATGAAATTTCATTTAAGACAAATTTCTACTGCATTTATTGTAGAACACTACGCTACACTGACGCGTTTCGAACTTAACTTAAGTTCATACGCAGTGCAACACAACCGTTGACCATGCCACCAGATGTAAGAACATCAGATAACATCATTGATATGGACAAACTAATGCCTGATTCAATAAATTATTTCAAATATACCTACTTAAATGATTAAAATTTATTGAATCAGGCATTACTTTGCGGAGGTCCATATCAAAATAGTTCATTGATTAAAATTTATATAAAATGGGCATATCATACGAACTTGCTGTTTATCCAAATTGTACATCCATCATGTACATCCCAATTGTTTAGGATTAAATAAAATAGATACTTTATTTTCTACTGTCTGTATTTGCATTGTCATGCAATCTACATACTGTTAGGGTGACGGCATCCAGTAATAGACAGCAAGGATTCAATGCCTTATAGCTCACCATTAATTATTAATCTGCACATATTAAGTGTTATTAGTTTTAGAAAAAGTAGCGTCCGTTTCTTAATGTTGGGTTAGCGGAAAAAATATTCCATTATTGGTTCCTGTCCATGACTGGTGCCCTCACCCTACCAAATTTCGAGTCAATCAGATGACTAAAAGTAGATGATATTCGAATTGTAATAATTATGACTTTTACAAACATACAAATACGAGTACTTTAAGTAGATTTAATCACAGGCTGCGATTATAATAATACGGTGATGTTTAATCGATGATCAGTAGTTGGAAAAATATGAATACTCGGCACAAATTTAATTCTACTCACGCAATTACCTCACTGTTTAATTAATTACAATTAAAGAAAAAAGAACCGTTCTTTGTATCTTTCTTTCAATTACCTACCTCACCGTTTAATTAATTACAATGAATGATATTGTTAACGCCAATAACCACTAAATACATGGTCACCCTACATTAAATTATTGAAGCGAAGTAGATTATTTTCCCCTTAAGTCGTTAATATTCACTATTCACGTGATTCACAATGATTATGTATTACTCATAAAGCTAAGTATAAAGCTTTTAGAAGAGATCGTAAGTTTATGAGCTAACTCTATGGACAAAACTATTAGTATGTACAGTGACAATGAATAGCCAATAAAAAAATATTTTTGAAATGAAATGGATCTGTGACTTCGGCGAGACATGCTACCAATGAATGAATTAGAATTACCGATTAAAAATCATCTTGTAAGTATTTAGGTATACATTTGTAGTAATTATCACAATCAATTTGAAATAGCATTTTAAAAAGAAATGAAGTATCCTAATTTCAAACCAAAAAGGTCCCCCACACCTTAAAAACAATAACCACAAAACAGCGGTTTTTAATTTGAGATAATATCCAAATCGCCCGCTCATAATAAAACAATAACAAAGGAACAAAATTGGGCGCCGACGCCGTCGACGTAATCCGATTAAATGCCAGTTAAAAGAAAGCAAAGTGCGATCCTGAAGTACCTACACAAGGTTCTTGAAGACAACATTACAAAGAAAGAAAGAAAAAGAAGAAATAAAACGGACCCACCTCAGCATAATGCCGGCTCGAGAGCCAGCGCTGGTCTTCCGGTGGGACCGTGAGGCCGTCATTGCACGCTGCACGTGCGACCGGACGTGTCTTAGAATGCAACCATTATGACCAGCGCTGCCAACAGAAGGGCGTTATAAGTATTTGACTTGACATGCATGGCACTGACATTGACAAGACATCACAGGAACACATTAAAAAACAACGTTTTTTTATTTTTTTTATTTGACTGCTTGGCAAACGAGCGAGTGGGTCCCTGAGGGTAAGAGATAACCACCGCCCATAAACATCTGCAACACCAGGGGTATTGCAGATGCATTGCCAATCTAGAGGCTTAAGATGGGATACCTCGAGTGCCAGTAATTTCACCGGCTGTCTTACTCTCCACGCCGAAACACAACAGTGCAAGCACTGCTGCTTCATGGCAGGATTAGCGAGCAAGATGATGATGATGATGGACCTTGTCATCAAAATCAAAACGTTTCTTTTGTAATGTACTTTACAAAGGGCTCTTTTACCTGTCACTATTTTAAACTACCTGCAATTTCGGATAGACCATCATTGGCAAAGAGTGCCGCAATCGTATACTTAACTTTGTGTATTAGTCAAAATAACTTTTAATCTGTGTAAAATAAATTAAGACTGCCCTTCGTATACTTAACTTTGTGTGTTAGTCAAAATAGCTTATAATCTGTGTAAAATAAATTAAGACTGCCCTTCGTATATTTCACTTTGTGTGTTAGTCAAAATAGCTTATAATCTGCGTAAAATAAGTTAAGACTGCCCTTCGTATACTAAACTTTGTGTGTTAGTCAAAATAGCTTATAATCTGTGTAAAATAAATTAAGACTGCCCTTCCTGACGTAGCGGGTAGAAACTAGTAGTCAGTAATTAATTTCCTTTAGGGTTTCTCGTCGAGGGAACCCTGCGCCTTATTTCTTGGTTGATACAGGTGTTGAGGTTTTGCGGAACACTCGCAGGCCCTCGAGCGGCTTTTAATGCTCCCCGCGGAACGCCGACGCAGGCAATTTGGTGGAAAAGGAATCTTCGATGGTTGAAACAGAACGTTATGGTGAAGATATTTACAAGATAAGGATAAGGTAACTTTTTGAAGGACCTTGACATTTTAAAAGTGTAAGATAAGTAACAGTCGCTTGCTGGAATAAATCTCTTTTGTTAAGCTTCATCCGAGCTTGACATTTCCATGCCATTTTAACTGGTGCCATGTATTTGGCATAATTTTTAATGTCCGTAACCATAAATAGGCACAACAAGCCCCTTAATTGTCAAAATTTAAAAAGTTCATGATTCAAGCCTCGTCGGTACCTTATAGTCCAAAAAATACAAAAAGAGAGTCTTGAATCATGGCCGCTGTGGTGTACAGTTGAGTTCATTAACTTTTGAGCAATTGGATCAAAAATATCTGAACACGCTTCTACGCCGTTAACAATACTGTTCAGATATTTTTGATCGAATTTTTTCCCACAAGTTTATGAACTCGACTGTACACTATCAATTTAAGGGTTAAACTGGGCGAAATTTTATTCGGCATCATTCGAAACTTCAACATTCTATTCATCATCAGGTCCTTATACACCTCCCACAGCAGAGCACAGGCCTCTTCTCAAAATAAGAGGGGCTTGGGACGTAATTTCCTACTTGGGCCTAGTGTATTAGGTACTTTGGGAAGTATAATTAATTATACAAACCATTAAATTTTTTCGCACGTGATTGCAGATTTGCGCCCGAGGTTTTCCTTCATCATTTACTCAAACTCAAAGGCAGTAGACACTGCATGTGGGCTACTAAATTCACATCACACACATCGGGATGACTATACGCACCGTCATGTTGAGACGCCATTTTGAACACAGCTTCTAGACTTAAAACATAATGTAATAATACTACAATTTACTGAGGATATGCTGAACTCCTATTATGTTTAAGCATGCCGTGGTAGTAAAATGTATTCAGTGTAGGGATGGGCTGCGCACGTCAGTTGATTATTCGGATTTATTTGAACTTTTAGCTTTGTGTAGGTCTTTTAAATGTCTCATGTCATTGTTTAATAAACATAAGTCTCCTGTTTGTTACTGTTCATATCTGGAAAGGGTGGCGTAATTTTCATAAATTCTATAATCAAACCAAGTAAATTCCAAAGTTTCTAACAACTCAAGAACTAAGACCTAAGAACTAAGTTAACTACTCTTATTTTAGTTTACAGTAGTTAATCGAGTGAAAAAAGAACCTCTTTTTATTACGAGTTATGGCTTTTTAAAATCTATACCAGAGCCAAGAAACGGCAATAATATCTTGATTTATATAATTTTGTAGTCGTGCTGCAACTAGAATGTTCTTCACAACAAATTCCTGCATAACTAAGGGTAGGTAGAGCTTGGTTTACCGACCGGCAAAATTAAGCAATATTCGGTTAAGACCAACCAATATTTGGCTAAAGCCGATCTAAATTCGGCGAAGGCCGACCAATATTCAGCTAAAGCCGACTAATATTCGGATATATTCGCGTCGTCAGAGACAAAAGCTCGGTGCACACATTCGTTACGGCGAGTTATGACGCGTCCCCATTACGGCGGCTATCTGAATTATATCCTTACACGTCCCCGTGGAAATACACGGGTCTATGATAGTTACGCAACCGCGGCATTTCATGTTATTTGTGTAGCTTGCTATATCGAAAAATATTGAATCACCTTTCAGACTTGTATAATATTAAAGTTGTTCATAGATGTTTGAAAGAATAGAACTAAAAATAAAAAAATTAAGACTAATATTTTTAGAAACGAAGAAGTTTTGGATGCCCGAAAGGATCAGATTGTTACGTCTCGTAGAATAACGTTTTGCTAATGAAAGGAAATTATATTGTTGAGCTAATTCATTAAATCTGCTTGCAAATCTGCCATAAATACATTTGGCATTATAGTTCCACTGTAGCCGGTAAAACTGTACACAAACTGCAGGCTAGCTGCAATTAAAATGTAGAGGCAGTCGGCAGTTGCAGTTACGTCGCGGTTGGAATACAGTCCGTAACTTAAAGCAGCTTTAAAAAATTCGCGTGCCCGCACACACCGCGCCCCGTGTGTTTTCACCAGGTTGTTCCGGTAAAATCTTGTTTTGTTTCCCTTCATGCATATTCAGGGAATTCTCCACGTGTGTGGCTGTGCATGTATATACGCCTTGCATTGGTGTTAGTGAGGGATAGTAGACAGTTAAAGTGTTCTTTATTATTTTTAAATGTTATTTTGTCACATAACAAATACAGCTCTTTAGAATCTCAAAGTTTTACGGAATTTATTTGTGAATTACAATACATTTGGAAATTTATCTTGAGCTTTACGATTTATATAAATAAGTACTTACTCGTAAATACGAACGAATTTTATAAAACTTATTAAAAGTGTACACACACATTTGTATAAAGTGTACACATTTTGGATTATTTTAACATATTTGATGAATTGTAAGGTGGAACGAATCGTAATGAGTAAAAGAGACAGAATGAGAGAAATACTGACGAATGAGCGAGATGCAAGATAGTTGAGATTGAAGGATGTAGGAGAGTGATAGAAATAGGTTTTTAGTATGTAAGAAAGAGACAGAAATAAAGAGATCATGGCGCCATCTGAGTTTCAGTCCTTACAGAATGATGAGGCATTCTATTCCCCCCTTATTTTGACTTTTATTTTCATTATTGTAGCGGAAAATATAAAATATAGATAATTATGTATACACTTTAGTTGATTATTTGACACAAGTCCCTTCCTTCCCCACCCTTCCTCCCCTTCCCTTCTTTTCTTCTTTTTTTTTCTTTTTTCCTTCTCTTCTTCCTTTCCTTCTCTTTCCTTTTTAGGGATAAGTGCGCTTTTGTACTCTGTTGTTTTGTTGTTTTTTTGTATTATTTTTGTATTTGGTGAACAATAAAGTATTTACATACATACATACAATTCTTGAACTACAACCCTGTAATAGACAAACGGACAGTATAGCCGAGTGGCAGTAATAAGGCATTTTGTCACTGGGTGCGGAATCCTAAAAGTAAAATAAAGACGTATAATAAAGTCCGACAGCATTTTAGAACTTTTACATGGTAGTTTTAAATATTCTTCACAAAGAGACAAAAGCTCATGCTAATTGGACGTATAATTTTAAAACCTTACCAAGAGTACTTCAAAACAGTCACCACCAAACTGCATGTAACTGTTGCATAGCTCATAACTCTTAACTACCTGGGATAGAATTCAAAATAGCCTGTTCGAACCGCAACGGGCAATGAATGCACCGTTTCGCTGAATTAGCGATCTTGCAAACTTAATGAAGGTTTCAGCTTTTGGCGTATTGTAGTTTAATGTGAAGCTTAATTGGACTGGAGAGGGTATAGTTTTATTTGCATCGTTATGAATTTATCTGTGAGCATAGCGAGACGTTGAATGTACATGACATGTAGTAAAATTTAAAAACCGGCCAAGAGCGTGTCGGACACGCCCAAAATAGTGTTCCGTAGCCATTACGAAAAATTAAGTAATATTTTTCTAAGGATTTCGTATTGTATACGGAATCTTCCATAGTTTAGGTATATTTTATACCTTAGGCTGCTATTTACTCTTAAACTACTAATAATTGTCAAGAAAACTTAACCGTTATAATTTTCCTTGTAAGTTTGATATACTTACTACCATCCTGATTTTTTTCATATTTTTCCACCCACCCGTTTAGATTTTACTGAAAATTTGCACTTCAAAGTTGAATATTTTGCAAACAGATCGCTAAATCGAAAAATCATTTTAGCAACCCCCTAATGGTTTTACAAGACCTATCCCAACAACACCCACACAACAGTGTTGGATGAAAAAAAAAATCACCCCCACTTTACGTCTATGGGAGGTACCCTAAAAAAAAGCCGCGGACGGACGGACAGACAGACAGACAGAGACATGGCGAAACTACAAAGGGTTCCGTTTTTGCCATTTTGGCTCCGGAACCCTAAAAATGGAGACCCTGGGTCGGTAAGCGCAGCATAGGATAGGACGTCTACCTACAAGATGGACGGATGACCTGACGGTTCACGGTGGATGCGGGCAGTTTCCAACTGAAGCAACTGGAGGTCTATGAGAGAAGCCTGTCCAACAGTGGAAATGATAATGATGATGATGTCATAAAATTGAATTAATACTTAAATCCTACTCATTCCTACTTAGTAAAAATGACAAAGTTGGTGTGTGTATGCTTATCATGTTTGTGTGCGTGCTGACAACTTCGGATTTGGATGAAATTTCGTATGTTAATAAATACATAATTATATCGAAAATACAAACTGAAACATAGATGCATAGAAAAACCAGAAAAATAAGACCAGTGCTGGTAATCGAATCCAGGTCCTCGGGATTCCGTGTCACGTGCTATACCGCTACACCACCACTGGTCTTATTTTTCTGGGTTTTCGATGCATCTATGTTTCAGTTTGTATTTTCGATGTGAGTTTTACGGGACGACCGTAAAAGTAACAAAAAATTTGGAATCGAAATAAAAAATACTTAAAAGATTCCAAAAAATCAATCTTAATTTACATAATTATATACAATCTACTAGTTCTTTCTAATGTTCCTACGAAATTGAGTGCTAAATAATGGTGACTATAAATCTGATTTTTTTTATTTCAACTGCCAAATCACACGAGACGGGAGAGGTGATGACGGAAAATATTGCCCGAAAGTAACTGGCAAGAAGTAAAAACCAAATTATCAGTGTCACATATTTTTCCCTCTGACGGGTAAATCTACACGGAAGTAGTCAGCTAGCCATATTTTAAATAATCTCTGTCCAAACTCGGAAGGCACTTTGACTAAACGGTTAAAGTTTGGTAGCATTACTCATGTCTCCGGGCGTCTAAAACTTCCCCTGTCAGCGCCACCTAGTGGCTGTTCCTGGCGCTGTGGTTCTATTTTGATTGCGTCACAGATCATACGATACGTGACCTGGTTTAATCCGACAACAGTGAGTGGAATAGAGAATGAATTGATGCGACTGTCAATATATATTTGAAGTTTGAGCTGGCACAATTATTAACTTTAAAACAAGAGACCATTCGGTCTATTGAGTACAACTTCGTGTCCCTACAGCAATGACACTAAAATAAAAACAATTAAATATGTCATTGCCATGCCGAAAATAAGGTGTTCAAAAGGTGACTATTGTAGCCCCGGCCACGCTGACGTGGCGATGAAGAAAAGGGCAACCATGCCTTTCACAATAGTAACAAAGAGGATCTACAGCGTATACTTATGTTTATGTGTATGTAATCTAACAGTTCTGAATCGAATGTACATGCGAAGAGCAACGGCGGTGGTGCTCGCGGAGAGGTGGGCAGCGTAGACCACGGCCCCTGATCGGGCTTATTTTGCGCACTCGACGCTGAGGGCGACCTCCGCGTAATGCGCTATCGAATTTTCCAAGAATTTGAACCTGGGCGTAATTGCATGAGATCTATGTCATCTTTATAAATAAAATAAATTATTATTATTATAACAAATTACAAGCTAATAGTATTAGCAATTTTGTATTGAATTCACTAACACTATTCGCTTGTAATTTGTTATGCAATTGGGCCCAGGCAACATTTATATTTCTCTAATTATTAGTTAGGAAGTCTTAAATAATATATTATTTTTACGATGATGATGAGAATTTATTAGAATAGTCAATAAAAATGTCGTTTAATTGTAATTTTCCGAGCCGCCATTCACTAAATCTAATTCAAAACCTAAATAATAAATAAATATCATGGGACACTTGACACCAAATTGACCTAGATCCAAACTAAGCAAAGCTTGTACTATGGATACTAGGCGACGGAAAAAAATAACGTCAACACACAAGTTTGAATTTTGTATCAATAAGTGAAGAATTTCTGATCAAACGCTACAGTCAAAAATTCTTAACTATGCTATCCAGACTGAAGATATAACAAAAAAAACTGCAACGAAGAAAATTGGATTCATTAATTTCATTATGCATTCCTTCAAAAATTTACGTAGTATTTTAGAAAAAAGCGCTAAACGTAACCTAACCTAATCTACGAGTAATTTCATCTAAACGACGTACAAAAACTGGAACGTTTTCTTAGTTTAAAAAACTAGAACCTGCAGAAAATTGGTCTCTGCTCTCCGGGGATAATTCACTTTGTTTTCCCGCGGTGCAAGTTCCGTGCGATCGCTCCCTGGATTTATGGAGTTGGAAAGAGACAGCTTTACCGGTTTCTTGTTCTTGTTGTGGCTGTTTTTAATTGCGGCTGCATTGCTTTTTCTGTTCTCTTTACTGTGGCGCTATTAAGCGTTGTTGTAACTTGCTTTGGACAAAGAGATAATGTGTAAGGATTTTTGGAGTAAAAAGGCAAGGGTAGGTTATACGTTTCTTTTTGTAGGACGTGAACAACTATCCATTGCTAGTTTATGGAACTTTACTAGGCGTACTTTATTGAAAGGTACGTAAAACATGGTTTCTGAGTATTTGGATATTATTGCTTGGCATTGTAAAATATTTTTGATTTAAGAACTTCTTGATATTTATTTAAAGATTTTAAAATAAAAGTTGTACCTAGTCATTATGTATCATAACATTAACTCAAATTAATACTGACTGAAGCCGTGGTGGCCTAGTGGTTTGACCTATCGCCTCTCAAGCAGAGGTTCGAGGTTCAAACCCCGGCTCACACCTCTGAGTTTTTCAAAATTTGTGTGCGGAATTACATTTTAAATTTACCACGAGCTTCGCGGTGAAGAGAAACATCGTGAGGAAACCTGCACAAACTGCGAAGCAATTCAATGGTGCGTGTGAAGTTCCCAATCCGCACTGGGTCCCAATCCGCACTGGGTGGGAACTATGGCCCAAGCCCTCTTGTTCTGAGAGGAGGCCTCTGCCCAACTGTGGGACGTATATAAGCTGGGATGATGATGATGACCTACTAACAACTTCTTCCTGGGGTTGAAATTGTTTTCACATTATTATTTTACTTCCCTTGATTTGATTATAATATTTTTTTATGTTGGTTATGACTGTTATGAAACTTTTGACGATGTCAGCATAATTTTTGAATTTTTATTGTGCCATTTTGTCGGCATAGTTTACATACATATTCGTGCAAAATTACAGCTTTCTAGAATTGAGTCCTTGAGCAAAGTCGCGGACGGACAGACAGACAGACAGACATGGCGAAACTATAAAGGTTCCGTTTTTGCCATTTTAGCTCCGGAACCCTAAAAAGTGAACCAACGTACAGAATTACTTCCCTTCGCACGTAACGTGTTCCGCACTCCAAAACTCTCAGCGCAACGAGCACTTCATTCAAATCATTTCTTAGTTATTATAATATTTGGGCAGGGTCGTCACGTTAATAATCCTCCGGGTCCTGGGCTATTAGCATAACTCAGGGCTGTCAAAGCGGGCGGGTTAAACGCATTGCCAGGGTCGCAACGAGGTTACCTGAACCGGGACACTAATACGGTTTTTGCGAATTCAAAAGAGCTTCATAATCGAATTCTGGAACATAATTTGTCTTTTAAAAAATACGTAACAAGTTTCGGGCGAGTTTCGCTTTGTTTTAAGAATGTTCCCAATTTTATTTCGTCGTATTTAGGGTCTTTCGAAAGTTGTTTCCTAAATTGATTATTTCTGCACGAGCGGCGACGAAAATCGAGGAATAAATGTTTATAATTTTGTTTGTGACTCTCGGATATTTTTTTCTGGTGACATCTTCGGCATGATCATTAAAAAAATTAACTGCTTCAACTATATACAGGGTTAAATTAAGAGCAACAGAAAATATAAAGGAACGCAAAACTGATGACTCAAAATCTGAGGACGTTATTCAAAATGAGCACAGGTTTGTGCTAGTTTCTAGGGTCAGAATATCTATGATAATTTAATTGACTTCTTTAAATAAGAGTTGGCGCTGCAAAGGAAAAAGCTATGTTTTTGTCACAACTCTATTTTCAACCGCCGACGCAAAACAGAGGGGTGAACCTAATAGCTTGTATTCTGTGACATCAACTTCCTAGCAAAAAGATCGGCTTGAACAAAAAACAAAACAAAAAACTAGTTTAATTGCTATGGTTTTATCTAAGAACCAGTTCATCGAAATTGGTTTCTGGGATAATGTTCTATGCATTGTGGCTACTCCGCTCACAATCTGGACCTACGCAATCAATTATCATTTCCAAACAACCGCTACATACTTAACAGCTATGCATTGCCCAAAGCACTTTCATTCTGCGCCGCAATCCTTCTAATTGCTCTCAACCGGTATCAGTGCATTAGCCCTAAAACTGCTGAGTGATCCACGGGTCCTGAAAGGCTCAGCATTAGAGTGATTACCACGGCACTCCTGCTTCCATTCACTTTGAGCCCAGCGTAGTTTAAATAGTTCGACTGTATGGTAGATTTGTGTGAATTTTACTGATATTCAGCCATGCCAGTGGTTGGCGGGTGCAAAGTAGATTTTTGTGGACTCATTATATAATGTAAGGCAACGTTGTTGATGAACTGTTAATAAAGCCCAACTTCAAATTCGTTTTAGGGTTCCGTAGTCAACTAGGAACCCTTATAGTTTCGCCATGTCTGTCTGTTTTCTGTCTGTCTGTCCGCTCAGCCAGCTCAGAGATCGTTATTACTAGAAAGCTGTAATTTGGTATGAATATACATATTAGTCACGCCGACAAAGTGGTAAAATAAAAAACATAACATATTTCTATTAGGTTACCTCGCGGGGGTGATTTTTTTCCTCGACTAACCTTATAGTGTGGAGTATCGTTGGATAGATCTTTTAAAACCATTGCGGGGACGCTTAGACAACTTTTCTATTTAGTGACCTGTTTGCGAAATATTAAACTTTAAAGTGCAAATTTTCATTAAAATCGAGCCTTCCCCTCCCGCCTCTCTAAAATCTAAACTATTGGATGGAAATTTTTTAAAAAATCAGGATGGTAGAGAATAATAATAAATTTACAAGGAAAATTATAGCGGCTAAGATTGCTTGAGAATTATTAGTAGTTTAAGAGTAAATAGCAGCCTAAGGTATAAAACATACCTAAACTTGGAAGATTCCGTACACAATACGAAATCCTTAGAAAATATTACTGATTTTTTTCGTAATGGCTACGGAACCCTATTTTGGGCGTGTCCGACACGCTTTTGGCCGATTTTTTATTATTTGAGACTGATTAAATGCAAAATTTCACAAGATTTTCTCAAAGTTTAACCTCGACGTCGAAATGTGTGTGATGCGAGGAGAGACCATGATTATGCTGTTACAAACATAAATAATTTGTGCAGTTTTAACATTTTTGCTTTCGCTGAATTATGCTTTATTTGCTTGCCAACTTACTTTTTTATGAAAATACTCTTTAGGAATTAATGAATAATGATGAACACTTGTATGAAATTTCACGCGAAATTCATTAGTGATTGTGATGATCGCAATCGGCACTGGGATAGTGTAGAAACTATATCCCATGTTGTCAATATAACGTATCGAGAATGTTGATGTAGGTGTAATAACTTCAGAAGGCCATACATTAATAAAAAATATATGCCTCGTTGAGTTTCTTGCCGGATTCTTCTCAGCAGAGGTTTTTCCGAACCGGTGGTAGATTTTTTTTGACATTCATAAGTGCTTGTTATAGCCTAAATTGAATAAAGGTATTTAGACTTTGACTGTGACTTTGAAACTGTAATATCAAGATGAGTTTGAACCCTAAGGGTCATTTAGCCAATTGATTAAGGGATGGCTGAATGTAGTGCCGTCCCCGTTTTTCAAATAAACATCAGAGATCGCCACATTTATCCGTCAAATAAATTTAATAATACAATCAAACAAATCACCAGGGGGTAACCCCAAACATCCAATTAATTCCAACGACGTCTCCACAGGCACTATCAACACTTGGTGATTTTTCAGAGTGTTTGCTCTGAGATGCGCTCAAGTTGAGTTTGAAATCGCATGTAGTGTAGTGGCCCGCGATAAATGGAAGGATTTGTGTGGAAGAGTGAGGTGGAGGAACTGGAAACGCATACTTGTAACGCTATCATAGGTCGCGGGTCACTCTTGATTCATTGATAGAACGGGTCTCCTGAAAGTTAAAAAGACATGAAATTAAAATAGTTTTCGTCAGTGCCTTTTATTAGGTAGTTCCGTTCAGTGTAATGGCAAAAAAAAACTCTTATAGTTTCCCCATGTCTGTCTATCTGTCTGTCTGTCTGTCTGTCCGCGGCTTTGCTCAGGGACTATCAATGCTAGAAAGCTGTAATTTTGCACGAATTATATATATATATATATAAGCTATGATTCCGAATAAAATAAAAGATGACCTAACTAATATAACTGTTGTTCGTAATGGCTACGGAACCCTATTTTGGGCCGGTTTTTGTGTACCATGCCACCATTCGAATAAACATTTTAATTGACAAAGTTCGTGAGCAAGCTTTATTCAAAAGCTTTGTAATGTTCGATTATAATCACAACCTCTTTATTGTAACTGTAGAAACGTTAATTTGTCGTTATGTTTAAGTCATGGTGCATCATATAAATGTCATAATTTATTAAGAATTCTTATGTATGTGTCTCCCTGCGATTATGACGCTAGTAGATGAATTAAAATATCTGGAATTCATGCTTCATTCTACCCTTATTCTATACCATATGATAAAAAAAATGGTAACTGCGATTGAGATGCGTTACACAAAAAGATCCCAGAGCTTATAATTGCTTTCATTTCGTCGATGATATTGCAATGATATTGGAATAACGCGCGGCCAATAATGTTTTTTTTTTCAGGAGAGCTTTAAAATTAAAATATCTTTGTGTTTATAACATACCAGTAGCGAAATCTCAAATTTGCATTTTTTTTAACCGCCGACGCAAATAGAGTGGTGTTATAAGTTTCAACGCTAAGTGTGTCTGTATGTCTCTGTGTGTGTTATACGGGTGAACCGATTTTAATGCGTTTTTTATTTGAAAGCAGTATTTTAAGCGATGGTTCTTAGACAGGTTTCATCAAAATCTGTTTAGCCGTTTTTGAGATATTAAACTTTGAAATGACGATGTCGGGGGTTTTTAAACTTTTTGCTGGTTAGGTTATAGTCGGTTACGCGGCATTGGTCAATGTTTGTTATGGTTTGGGTTACACATTACACCGTATCAATCCATGACCGTAACAGGAACGTGTCAGATGGAGTGTCAAACGGAATGTCAAACGCATACATGGCACGGTTGGTTACGAAACGTGCTTGTGGGCATAAACTAAAATAATTTCCTTGCTCACCCGCGACCTTACGATAGCTAAGCTTATGCAAAATATGCGTGTTCATGCAGTTACTCCACCGCCACACTGTAAGAACACACACAAATCACACAAACCCATCCATCACCACCACCACACTACACTGACGCGTTTCGAACTCAACCAGAGCTCATCTTCAGAGTGACACAATCGTACACCATGCTACCAGTGGACTCAACCTTACGATAGCTAAGCTTATGCAAAATATGCGTGTTCATGCAGTTCCTCCACCTCCACACTGTAAGAACACACACAAATCACACAAACCCATCCATCACCACCACCACACTACACTGACGCGTTTCGAACTCAACCAGAACTCATCTTCAGAGTGACACAACCGTACACCATGCTACCAGTTGTTAGACTCAACCTTACGATAGCTAAGCTTATGCAAAATATGCGTGTTTATGCAGTTCCTCCACCTCCACACTGTAAACCAACAAATCACACAAACCCATCCATCACCACCACCACACTGCACTGACGCGTTTCGAACTCAACCAGAGCTCATCTTCAGAGTGACACAACCGTACACCATGCTACCAGTTGTTAGACTCTTTAAATATAAAAAAAAAAATCAAAAAATAAAAAAATTGAAAAAATTAATTAATTACTTAAATTCTTTTAGTTCATTGATATGGAACTCCGCAAAGTAACGCCTGATTCAATAAATTACTTGTGGGCATACTTAGTCTCATACTTTTCCTTCGATACGTTGCAGCAATTAATAGCAGCTATTACGGCCATGGTATGTTAGGTACGGTGTAGTAGCATTGCAGTATCATCGAGGATTTCGCTCTTCACTTGAGGCACGCACGTCAGAACCTGTCCGGGATTTCGTTCAAAAGATAATTATTGTTGTTGCTCACGGCTTAGTTTCTGCCTGGTTAGACCCGCCATTAACTATTGCCGTTCATTTACTTTGTCGGTAACTAATGGGTTTCCTTATTTTTTGTTAGTATTTACTGAAGGATTGAGAGGTTTACTTTTACGAACATAGGTTAAAGGGGCAATTACACTGCGTCGTTCACCTAATGCGGTCGCCGAGCTTGTTTCAAACTACTTCGGCGAACGACTGTCGCCTTTACATTAGTCTGTCCGTCTACTGCGGCGGCCATATTAAGGCGGTGGCCGCAGTCGCTCGCCGAATGCGGCCGACTACCGTGTTCTTTACACTTTTGCGGTCGCCACATGCAGCATGCGGTGAACGACTCAGTGTAATTTTTTGCTTCGGTTGTTAATTTCATGTTTCCTTTTAGCTCGCGTACCTAACGGTGTTGTATATTTGGCAAGTGAGTGTATAATAGTTATAAAATTATGTTTATGTACTAATGTTAATGTCTTTCAAAGCCATAAAATAAATATAAGTTTCATTGTTTACAAATTATCTATTTATGTCGGTTTAAAGAAATTTATTTCCATAAGAACATACACTTCTATGAGATACAAAAATATTCTTAAAACTATAATAGACTCCACCATGATCTTAATATATATAATCATACATGTATTTTTTTAACTTGGCTTAAAGAAACTTAAAGATTCACATTCTTTAATATCGTTTGGCAGGTTATTGTACATTTGTGCTCCCTCGGATAAAATATTCCGTTTACCGTAGCTAGTTCTATGCTTAAATACTTTTATTTTGTTCGTGTTCCTCAAATTATGCTTAAATGTTCTTTTCGTAAATGTTATTTGTGAATATATTTCCTTCTTCAATATTTTTTTGATGAGCATGCAAGTTGAAAACGTATAAATCTGTTTTACATTGAATAGCTTGGTTTTCGTATACAGTGATCGTGTTCTTGTTAAGCGACTATACTTGAATAAGGTCTTTATTAGTTTGTTTTGAGATGTTTGCAGACATTTAAGATTTGTTTTTGCAGCACAGCCCCATACTTCAATCAGATAATCTAAGTGAGATTTTGCTAATGAGTTATATAACATTAGACGCGCTTTGTACGGTATGCAGCCCACACAGTTTTTTACTGCTCCAGTCAAAGAAGATATCTTAGACTTTACTTTCTGGATATGACTTTTCTTATTGACTTTTTTATTTTCGATATGACTTTTCCAGTTGAGTTTGTCGTCCAACAACAATCCAAGGTATTTTTCTTGACTAGATCGGTGTATGCTTTTATTATTAATCACTAAGGTGGGATGCTGTCCGATTTTTTTGTTTGGCTGCAAATATCATGTAAGAGGTTTTATTTGTATTTATCGTTAAGAGATTGCTTTGACACCAGGTGTTAAATTTGTGTAAATCAGTCTGTGTTATGTAGTCTTATGTATAGTAATAAAACTGTGTAGTATATCTTTGTAGCGGTCCGAGGGTCACCAACGGTGTGCTGGCTGAAAATCAGCGCTGGGGTGTTTATTATTAACGCTTCAGCATTATGCTGAGCCAGTGTCCTATTCACAACCGCAATGACACATACTTTCCTACGTGTTGTATATTTGTACTTAATACTATTTTTGTGTCTTGTGTTGCGAATAAATGTATTTTCTTTCTTTCTTTCTCTAATTGCCGCTTAAGTATCTCAACTAAGTTCCATTTAAATTATGAATTATATTAATTGACTTTTATAATTTGTGTGTTTGTGTGATACTCAATTCGGTCAAAATGAAAACAGTTCGCGTCCACTAACAAAGAACCTAACTAATTTTACCCCCAAAGCCCTTAGTCCCTCCAAATCACATAACCCCCTATTTCTCATTAAGCTCAATGATAAAAATTTATGTCAAAAGTTAAGCGGCCGGCTTATAAGGGGCCATTAAGTTTTGTTTTTGAGTTGCCGCTCATGGCCTTTGTAACGAGATTCCAACTTTGTTTGCCGAATAACTTTGGGGTGTAATTGGGAATTTTAATATCTAATTTAGGCGTGGTCGTGTTGTTCAATACTTGTTATTAGGCGGTAAAAGTATTCAAGTGGCTGTAATTACCTTTCGTTGAGCCGGAGAAGTTAGGAGCCAATTTGTCAGCTATGTAGTTATATAGCTTTTGTGGTAATAATTTATAAAATTGCGGCAGACGTCTATCTAAGTGTTTAATTTTTACAGTCGCTCACATCATAAAGCCTCTAAAGTACCCACACACACCCCCGTTTTTGAACTCTAAATTGGATTGGTTTTTTAGAGTCTTTTTGTATTTTTTATTTCAACTCCAAATTTGTTACGGGTATCCCGTGAAACCATATCGAAAATAAAAAAAGGAAAACAAAGAAAAATACTCCAAAAACCAATCATAATTAACATCGATAGTTTAAATAACATGAATACATACTTAGGATTGATTGTCCATTTAAGACAAAATAAAGACATGTTCGTGTTACAATTGATCAGTTTCCAAGTTTTTGGTTAAGTGAGTAAGTATCAGTAAAATGGCCCAATGTTTTGAACTTTACCCACGTAGAAGGCTTGCGTGACTTCAAAGTTATCAGGGTAAAAACGGCGCCTCGGATAACATTTCGTTTCAGTAAACAAGAATAATTTCCGTTTGAAATCTATTTCATTTATCGCTATCGCCATTACTTATTTTTATATAATTTTATTATTGAAAAATTCACGTCGGCGTACAATTACCATCGTACAGTCAACGTTATAAATAAGTGATCACTTTTTTGTACCTTGTCATGTTTGAAAAGTTATACGAAATTGTGGTCCTACTGAAACCGACAAAGTACAAAAGTGATCACTTATTTATGACGTTGACTCTACGTACAAATGCACACATACAACAAATATACATCAATTAACATGTTTGATGAATTTTGTGATTATTTAAGGCTAATTTCATTTATTGTCCAAGCTATAACGGCTGCTATTTAATTGGGTTTGTAGGCTTTTTATTGCCTATTATATCTGGAATTTGGATCCATCCCAGCCTATATACGTCCCACTGCTGAGCACAGACCTCCTCTGCGAACAAGAGGGCCTGGGCCATAGTTCCCACGCGGGCCCAGTGCGGATTGGGAACTTCACACGCACCGAATTGCTTCGCAGGTTAGTGCAGGTTTCCTCACGATGTTTTCCTTCACCGCAAAGCTCGTGGTAAATTTCAAATGTAATTCCGCACATGAATTTCGAAAAACTCAGAGGTGCGAGCCGGGGTTTGAACTCACGACCCTCTGCTTGAGAGGCGATAGGTCAAACCACTAGGCTACCACGGCTTCTCAAATTGGAATTTTGAATTTGGATACTGAAGGATTATTAGGATAAAAAAGCTCGTGTGTTATTCCAGTCGTTCAATCACATTCAAACATATCTTTCATCGTTTTATATTTAAAAATAGCATCGTGGTTTTGATTTGCGATTTATTTTATGTAAATTTTCATGAGAGTAAAGTAAAAAAAAAGTGACGGTTTATTTCGGCCAAGCCACGGGTAAAGTTTAATAAATTTTATAACAACCCCATTCATACATAATACTCGTACAATATCAGTTTCCCTTAACTAGCACTTTGGAGTTACTCGATCCTTGAGTGCGTGGTTTGTGTATCCACCTCGGAACTCCTCTCAAGCAAAGGCATAGTTAATAGCCTGGTTTAACTTTAGTGGATCAAATAGCGTCGGCTCGAAACTATAGTAATCTAGAGTTACGTCCATCTTGACATAGCTGACGTTAGCGGCAAGCTAACTGTTTAACTATTTGTGCAAACATTCGACAATTCTGTAATTAATAATCCTACTAATATTATAAATGCGAAAGTTTGTGTGTGTTTCTCCTTCACGCTAAAACGGACGGACGGATTTGGATGATATTTGGTATGTAGATAGCTGGACATCTGTTTTTTTTTTAATCTGCTGGAAGGAAAAGTAGCTGGAAGACAAGGCAGAGTCAGGCCAAGATTATTTTGACCAGGTGAAGAAGAAAGTGAATGTCGTGTTGTATTAAGAAGTCAAACAGCTGCCTGAAGACCGTGCGGGGTGGCGGCTTCTCCCCCGAGAATAGCGTAGCTTTTAATTGAAGAAGAAGAGGAACTGAATGCTCGTCTCATCCACTCGAAGGCTATGGCTAGTAGAGATCCCTTTAAAGCACAAGTGCGCCTTTGTACATGTATATCATTATTTTTGTACAATAAAGAGTTTACACAAACGTACTTACGAGTAATTACGTGCTGTGGTCTGCTGGCAGTGAGGTATTGCGTTCTCATCTCGTTTTACTTTGATAGCATTAATTGCCTAATTAAGCGTCTGATAATTGGGCACTCATTCATACCGCGTCTCATTTCACTCTAATTGCATTATGAAATAATTTTTACTTTATATGCGCAAAGGAAAATTTATTCGATCGGCAACTAACAGTGATAGAAAAATTTCTTTTGTTATAATTATGTAGAGTAATTTTGCATATACTTAAAATGCCATGCTCGCGTCGTATTTCACCTATAGCCTTCGTAAACCAGGGTCGTGGGTTTAACCCCGAGCTTGATTCTTTGAGTTTTTTAAAACTCAGAGAAATTACTGGCACGTGAGTTATCCCATCTTAGGCCTCTAGGTTGGCGACGCTTCTGCAATACCCCTGGTGATGCAGATGTTTATGGGCAGTGGTTATCTCTATACATCAGGAGATCCGCTTGCTCGTTTGCCATCCAGTCGAATAAAAAAAAAACAGATGTGAAATTACATTCGAAATTAACTGCAAGCTTTACGGTGAAGGAAAGTATCGTGAGGAAACCTAAAATAACAACCTTAAACTGAATGGGGTGTGTAAAGTTCTCAATCAGCACCAGGAAGCGTGGGAATTACGGCTCAAGCCTCAGGAGTATTGTTATCAATACTTTGCGTAATTGTAAAATTTTGTTTCCATAGGTACCATAATGAAAATTAAGTGAAAATCATGAAGATTTCATGCATATGTATATACATTACCCACACCTACAAGGAATATCATCGTAACTCACTTTTTGTCAATTTTGAGTTACAATCATGACTTTGCAAGAAATAAAATTATCTTTTTTTAGCTCTTATTCTTGTATCTCAACTACTTTGCGTTTAATAGTTAGAGCATGGAAAAACATTGTAACTGGGTTGAATAAAATACCAACTTTAGTTACGCCATGTTCCATTCAAAATTGTATTGCTATTTACATTTTTATTCATCGACATAACTCCTTATTATACCAACATTGAATTCTTACAGAGAATTGTATGTCTGAGTTAAAAAACTAAAACACAATTTTCCAAACGTAATGTTCTAATGTTGTAGAATATCATCGTAAGTCACTAAAAAGGGTAAGTAAAAGAAATGTATTTGTGACAAAACAATCATAAAATTATTTAGCTTTAGCTTTGTTGATTATAATGTACACGGCGGTTTTGTACTAAGACTTAACATTTTTATTTAATAAAAAAATATAAATCTTTGATGTGCCGCCCTGTAAAGTTAGTGAAAATGAGTTACGATTATATTCCCAGCAGGTGTCGATACTTACAAGTGAAGCCAATAACAAAGACCGAATTAAATAAGTCATAAGGGCTATAAATTGATTGTTGAGTTATAAGTCAAAGTCAAAGTCAAAATATCTTTATTCAATTTAGGCTATAACAAGCACTTATGAATGTCAAAAAAAATCTACCACCGGTTCGGAAAAACCTCTGCTGAGAAGAATCCGGCAAGAAACTCAACGAGGTATATATATTTTTTTTTTAACAGATTTACAGTATTATTAAATGATATGTATACATCACAAGTATTTAACACAACTTAATTTTTAACACAGTAGGTTCGCTATTTGAAGGGATCGCTAATGCGGATCGGAATTATTTCCAAATCCCCTGTCCATGATATAATCATTAACTTTATAATACGCCTTTGATATTGTCTTCTTGACAATAGATCTGAATTTTGTATCCGTTTCATTTATAATATTTTTTGGAATTTTATTATAAAAACGTATGCAATTTCCCAGAAAAGACTTTTTGGTTTTAGCCAGTCTGTAAGATGGAACTTTAAGCTTCCCTGTGTTTCTAGTAGCCTTTGGCTTATCGACGTTAATGGGAAAATCACATATGTTCTTCCTAACATACATGATTTTCAAAAACATAAAGCGACGGCAGGGTTAGGATATCTGTTTCCTTAAAAAAAGATCTTAAAGATTCACGCGTCTTCAAATTACAAATTGCTCTAATTGCTCTCTTTTGTAAGATAAAAATTAACTCAATGTCTGCAGCAGATCCCCATAAAATAAGTATTTATTGAACCATGGATCGATGTTGAACATTGGGGTGACAAAGAAATTTCTTGGTAACAGATAAGTAACTGTTGCTGGTATTACGGCGTATAACAACGCAGGCGCGTGACACGCCATGTAACTACGCATGTATTTATTATAATAATATACCGCCCAAGGGAAATCTGCGGTATCGATGCGACATCTATTTAAGGTAAAGTAGGCAATTTCCAATTTTTACCCGCCATATTGTTGGCTTCTTACCCCAATCTTGATCTGAGGTTGAGTGGGAATTTGAATTGACGTGAAGGTTCCGTGGAATAAGATTATTAGGGGCTTAAGTCAGTTCGGAGACTACTTTATTCGATTTACGTGTACTGTCAGTACAAGAAGAAGGTACCTATGTGGAGAAGATCGTACATGATGATACAGGATATGGGTATACTTCAAAGGAGGCTTCCTTTTCCTTTGTGTTCAAGCTCTGATTTTATTTTGAAATGGTACATTCTCGAGTAAATTTTGTGTTCTTTATTTAGAATGACAGACAATTTTTTGGCTCTGTAGCAAAATTTCGAAAATGAAAATTTCTAAGTAAGATGTTCCTAAAGACAAAACTGCGAAAATCAAAATTCCTAAAGATACATGTTCAGGTGACCCACGATTAAAATATTTATCTAATGTACAAAATTGCTAGTACATAAAAATCCTAACGTCGTTCATCCTACGTTCATTTAACCCATGTTTAAAATGTCTAATGTACAAAATTGCTAGTCCACGATAATTTCTGTATTGTTTGTATGTAGATATTTTGCGTTTTAGATATATCGAATTACGAAGTATTTTCATTAGATATTTTGTATATAGGAATATTAATTTTCGAAAAGAAACTCATTCGATTTGCAGTGCATTAGGACCAGCATTTTTAGGAATTTCGTACATTATAAATTTTGATTTTCGTGGTTTTGTCTGTAGGAATATTGATTTTCGAAATTCTGCTACGGAGCCTTTTTTTAATTAAGACGTAATCTTGCAATGCAATAAAATTACGATGTCAATAATATGATAAAAGACGAGTGCCGAGGAACACAAGACCGGGAATATTGTAGAGGTGCTGCGAGTACAGATCAAGTGAATAATGTTTAGTCTTCGTATTTTGTCGGATTAGTTCGTATTTATCTTTCTAAATTAATTTCAGTAAACTTCAGTATGCTAGTTGACCGTAAAGTAAAGGAATTGAATAAAAAAATAAAAAGTTCCAAAATCTACAGTATGCTAGAGAACAAAATACGAACTCTTGCGACAAAATACGATGGCAAAACATTATTCAATACATCTGTATTTAAGTTTATTTTTAGGTTTCCGTACCTCGTAAGGAAAAAACAGAACCCTTATAGGAATAATCGTCTTTTCACTGGGTTCTATTAAGTGTAACTTTAAGTAGATCTTGCTGTATTGCGTGTCTTCTGAATAACTTTATTTTATATAAACTTGAGTAAAATGTAACCACGATGATGAAGATCTACGTAGTACTGACGATGTTTCGTCGCAGGGCTCTTTCGTCACATAACGGTTCTTTACTTATTCTAGTTGTTTTCGTGCTAATGCAAGTTATTGATACCGTTTATTCGTGATTCACCGACACAACTCAAATCTTCTTCACAACTATTTTTTTACTATTCTGTGTTTTTATATTGGATACTGTTGTATTGTAATTGCTTTATATGCTATCTACGAAGGACCATTGATTGAGCTGATGTTCCTGATGATGATATTGAAGATGAATGAAAGGCAGCTGGTTCGCATATAAAACTATAATGATTAACACAGTATAATAACAAGATGTCGACGGTAGGACGGTTTGAACGTAACTCCCGCACGGGGCCGCTTCGCTCCCCGCGCTGCTCTCCGCTAAACCAGTTTTTGACGTAGTGATGGGACGGCGTATGATGTTGCGAGGCAGCACACTTTGTTGTCCGTCCGTCCGTCTGTCAAGACCCTTTTTCTCAGGAACGCGTGGAGGTATCAAGCTGAAATTTATATCAAATACTCAGGTCTACTGTTTCTGGGAGCTGTAAAAAAATGAAACTTCTAAGCGAACGCAATCAAAAGAGACAGCCGTTTATGCCGCAAATTTCCGCAAATTTTCGAAACTCGCAAGGGAATCAAAACCTACAGGGTACTTCCCGTGAACTCAGAATCTTGAAATTTGGTACTTATAGCGCAGATAAAGAAAAATTGCGAAAACCGTAAATGTTTAGTTACATCATATAATAAAAATATTCATACGGAACCCTCGTTGAGCGAGTCTGACTCGCACTTGGCCGGTTTTTTTTTTTAAATTAATGTTGATGCTAAGAATTATGCATATAAAATTTTACCTACACCAATTTGTTTATGCAATTATTTGATTTTGTTATAAAATAACGCAGATACCAAAAGTAATAAATTGCTTTTTTTATTTCGTTCCCCATACATTACGTACATACAAAAAATCCTTCACATTTTTGCCACGTCGCTGACGCGTGTCAAAAATCAAAGTCTAGTGCAAATTTCTATTTTAAAATCGCTTTTCAGTTCCCGGTAAAGTTTTCCATTTCGCTCCCGACGCGTAAAATCAAAAAGCTTGTATTAAATACATTTTTGCAGGAAAAATTACAGGAAAAACTACTCAGGCTAGTCATAATTACTGCTATAGGTAATTATTTCACTTATACTAAAAATTAGACGATAATCCTACTATTGGTGCTAATATTTTTCCATATAATCTGATGAGTTACATAGTTTAGGAAGATAGCACGTGCTTAAAGTGTTAAGATAAAATATATGAAAACTGACGAACCTTTTTGTTCCTCGACTGTACCTATAGTGTAACAAATCAAATGACGTAAACAATTGTGTACCCATATAATACGGCTAAACTAGTATATTCCAGTTTGCCCAGTATGTGCGCATTAGAACAACTTGGTGGGTACCCTTATAAATTAATTTAGAGCATATAGGAGCCGCGAACGTCGAGACAGCATTAGAAGATAAATGTTCTTTGTAGTATATTCAATAGTCCGTCGCAAAACACAACTAGAAAAAATACTATATATTGTATTTATTACAATATCTAAAATATTTACTCATTTGGGAATCATGCTGTACTTCTACCTGAACTCTGTACTACAGTTATCTATTTATTTTCTGTACTGCTTACTATATTTCGGTAACACTGTAAAATATTCGTGAAAGTAATAAGTACTTAAGTAATGTTTTCAATTCATCTTTTTGTGGCTAGATAATTTGTATTATTATTTTTAACATAATATTAGTACGTCTATATATTTTTAACATAGTATTAGTACGTCTTACTACTAAGTTAATTGCGATTAATTATTCTTGGCAAAGAGCGCTTTGCAGCCTATCTATGGTAGGAAACATTTAAATATTGATCAAAATAAAAACATAAAATCTTCAACCAAGTTTTCATCAACGTAAAAGTATTAAAACTTAAAACAAATATCCACTGGTCCGATTCAAATCGTATTAAACATTTCCGGTCCATTTCCCTCAAATAAGTCGGAATTTGGATTTTTCAAAAGAATTTTCCATAGTACGGGCGCTCAGTCGCGGATCTAATTTAGAAACAATTACAATCAAAGGAACGTTGCTGTCGTTCCGTTTCACTTCGTGGAACGTGGCGCATTGAGAAGTAGAATTATTTACCTTCATCGTATTGGTTGGACTAGATCCAATACAGAAACGTAGGTTTAAATTACTTATTTGGTCAAACAAGCCTAAACTTTCCACGCGGAGACGGTCGATTAAGAACAAGACCTCCTCTCTTGAATGAAAAAAAAATTGATCCGTGACATTATATGAGTATTAATATACACTACTAGCTATAAAAATCGTAGATTAACTAATATTTTTCGGGACTTGATCACGACTTATTCATTGCTGAATTAAGTGTGGTCGAAACTTCGAGTTAATTTTTAATAATAAGTCCAGTTATCTACATACCAAATTTCATCAAAATCCGTGCAGGCGTTTTAGATTGAAGGGTTTGAGTATCAAATATCTATCCATCCTCACAAAGTTTCGTGTTTATATAAAATAATAATTGAAGCCGTGGTGGCCTAGTGGTTTGACCTATCGCCTCTCAAGCAGAGGGGCCCACGACGGCTCGCACCTCTGAGTTTTTCAAAATTCATGTGCGGAATTACATTTGAAATTTACCACGAGCTTTGCGGTGAAGGAAAACATCGTGAGGAAACCTGCACAAACCTGCGAAGCGATTCAATGGTGCGTGCGAAGTTCCCAATCCGCACTGGGCCCGCGTGGGAACTATGGCCCAAGCCCTCATGTTCTGAGAGGAGGCCTGTGCCAGCAGTGGGACGTATATAGGCTGGGATGATGATGATGATGATGATAAAATAATTCATAAGAAGTTTACTCGTACCGACATAGATCAAATCAGTCAGATAAAAACACAAAGGAGTGTCTGTTGTTTGCTCCATTGTAAAAAGGAGGCGTTACGTTAAAAATACATGCAAAAATTTAATCAAATTTTCCACCACACAGTACGACTACAGCACGCTAGAATTATGAACTTGTGCTATCCGTTAGTGCTCTAACCCAGCGATGCCTCACTTCAAATATGCACAAGCGAGCACCTTTAAAATATTCCGACCAATCCCGGGGCGCAGCCGGCGCGCCAATTACGAGCTTTCTTTTTCCTTTTTCACGAAAAAAAAAACAAGGCAATCTGCCCTTAATTCTGTCGCCTGCCAGTTTGTAAAGAAAATTAGAGTCGAACATTGGAATTTCATCACACACAATTGATGAATCGGTGAATGTTTTCGTGTCGATTGTTTGTGATTACGAGCTGTAAGTGGATTATGATTTGCATTTCGGCTTACCGTGGCTTTAGTCAATCGTTCGTCTGCTCATTGCCAAGTGTAACATAATCGTAAATGTTAAAATATGTGCTGTAATAAATGGGTCTGCATTAATTCGCATAACGTAATATTTCTAATTCAAACTGGCATAACGTTTCTTAGCATGTTTATGAATTCGTGTAACTAAAAATATCTAACTCAAAATGACTTGGCATAAATTTAATAAACATGATGTTACTTTTCATAAATATTAAAGGCATAGCGTATTGTATATTGTATTTTAAACTCTTTATTGTACATAAAAACACATGAAATTAACAAAAAACAAAATAATAAATAGCACAAAAGCGAACTTATCCCTTAAAGGGATCTTTTTCAGTTAACTTTTGAACTATTGACAGGATATTAGAAATAGTAGACGCTACGGGTACAATGAAGAGATAAAAGACCCAAAATTTTAAATTAGTCCAAATAGTGCAAATAAATTTGTAATTTGTAATACAAATAGTTGCAGTTTCATATTCATGTTAATTTTCATAATAATGTTGTTATTTTGATTTTCTATGAGGTTTTATTTACTTAATTAAATCTAAGAAGTGAAATATCCTTTATCGGGTGTTACAAAAAAATACCTCACATCGAAGGCTAAGGCGAGAGCTTCAATCCCGCTTAGCCTTTTGAATCTTACCTAGTTGAATCAGTTTCCCCTAACCCACCTATTTCGCTCACTAAATAAAATTATGCGAACTCATTTTATGGCAATTAATATTATGCGAAATAATTAGGTTCCCGTAATAAATGCCGGCTCTTTGCTACTGGAATGTTTTGTTTACTTATCGAGAATTAATCGCCTCTCAATAAGTTTGGCTGTTTCCGCAACAATGAGAATTATGTCTCATTTAGAAGTGCGACAAAATACGTGCGGGTAGCGGTACGAGTACATTGCCGTTGACGACCGATCGATAGTAAATCAACAGCTAACCTGCCCCGCAATGTAACGAAACACTTTTGCTCACACCGACTAAATCAAGCAATGTAGATTTTGTGTAGTAATTGTAGTACCGAGGCGCTCCATTAGTTCTATTATTAGAACAAACTTCATTTCGGCGTTCAAATATAAATTTTACTTAATGGAAAAAGCAACACCTTTCTTGTGGCCGTATTAATCCATTAAATAAATAAATATCATGGGACACTTGACACCAATTGACCTAGTCCCAAACTAAGCAAAGCTTGTACTATGGACACTAGCCAACGGATAAACATACTTATATAGATAAATACATACTTAAATACATTATTAAACATCCAAGACCCGAGAACAAACATTCGTATTATTCATACAAATATCTGCACCGGCCAGGATTCGAACCCGGGACCTTAAGCTTCGTAGTCAGGTTCTCTAACCACTTAGCCACCCGGTCGTCCGATTGTTTATATTGAGAGCCTCTTAACTGTCAGTCCTGGAAACACAGCCTTAATTTCACCTGTGGATGTGTTTTCTGAATTAACATTATGTTCACCACGGTTAAGGAGACGAATTATGAATATGTTGTCAAATTATGATAAAGACAGCCTATTAACCTATAGCCTTTCAAGCAGAGGATTGTAGGGTCGAATCTGTCTCGCACCTCAAATTACCTCGACGTTTCGACCACATTGCAGCAACCGTGTTCACAAGTTGATTTATCTATGGGTCAAAATTCAAAGGTACCTAATTTTAGCAATACATAGTTCGTGATTATAGTTAAGTCCCGAGAACTCTAACTTAGGTAGGTACTCTAAGTTTTTTGTAGTAAATAACTCTTGTACAGTCAGCACCAGAAGTGGATGAACTAGACGGTGCTCAATATGATCTACACACGACTCTACTGCCAAGGTAATAAGAGAGCGTTTAGATCTTGTTGAGCACCATAACCGCTCATTTACTTCTGCTGCTGACTGTACGTATACAGATGAAATGTTGTTTTTAATCCCCGACGCAACAAAAAGAGGGGTGTTATAAGTTTGACCACTATGGTCTGTGTGTCTGTCTGTGGCACCGTAGCTCTTAAAAGGATGGACCGTTTTGAATGCGGTTTTTTATTTGAAAGCAGGTTTTCTAGCAATGGTTCTTAGACATGTTTCATCAAAATAAGTTCAGCTGTTTTTAAGATATTGAACTTTGAAGTGACAAAGTCGGGGGTTTTAACGAATTCATGTGCGAAACTACATTATGAAATTTACCACGAGCTTAAAGGTGCAGAAAAACATCGTGAGAAAACCTAAATAATTATAAACATGCCCAGCGATTCAATGGTGTGGGGCGTGAAATGATCAATCCTCACTGGGCTCACCTGGGCACAAGCATTCTCATTCAGAGAAGTAGCAGAAGTGGGACGTGTATAAATAAACAAATATAGATATCATAGGACAATTTACACCAATTGAAATATGAGTGAGTCTGACGATAGTTTAATGTTCAAAATTTGAATTTTGCATCGCATTGGTTTTTAGGGTTCCGTAGCCAAAATGGCAAAAACGGAACCCTTATAGTTTCGCCATGTCTGTCTGGGTGTCTGTCAGTCCGCGGCTTTGTTCAGGGACTATCAATGCTAGAAAGCTGTAATTTTGCACGAATATTTTTTTTCTCATCCAACCTTGTAGTGTGGGGTATCGTTAGATGGGTATAACCATTAGGGGGTTGCTAAGACGATTTTTCGATTCAGTGATTTATTTGCAAAATATTCAACTTTAATGTGCAAATTTTCATTAAAATCACCCCCCCCCTCTAAAATCTAAACCGATGGGTGGAAAAATATTTGAAAAAAATCATAATGGTAGTATGTATATTATCAAACAAGGAAAACTATAACGGTTACAATCTTGAAACTAGAGGCCTAAGATTATAAGAGTAATTACGTAAAAATATAACTAAACTTGTACTCCGATTACAAATATCCTTAGAAATCCGGCAAAATATCCTACTTAATTTTGAAATGGCTACGAAAATAGGTTTATTTGAACTCTAATGGTGTATATTTTACTGTCAATGCTGTATTTTTTACTGTCAAAATGATTAACTTTATGGTGGTTGTTGCAGGCAAGTGCTGGACAACGGCACGCTGGTGCTACTGCCGTTCCCGGCGTCGCGCTACCGGCAGGACGTCCACGCCGCCGTGTACCGCTGTCGGGCGCACAACGCGCACGGCGCCGTCGTCTCCCGGGACATGCGCGCGCAGGCAGGTCAGTGCTATACCACATAATAAGTAAAGTACAGAAGCCTGACTGCCGTACAAAAGTGACGATTACGCATAAGAATCGTACTTCTCTGTCCGTCGCATTCACTCGCACGCGGCACGTGTAGTGGAATAGCACACTCTAGGGGGCCTCAGACATCTACTTGTAGCGGAAAATAAAATCGCTGAGTGAGCCGAGCCTGACTATACACAGAAAAGAAAGATACCATTTACGTGCGGTATAATAAGACACAATAAAACAAAATACAACCTTGTAAATCTGTTTAAAAAAAAATATATACCTCTGAGTTTCTTGCCGGATTCTTCTCAACAGAGGTTTTTCCGAACCAGTGGTAGATTTTTTTGACATTCATAAGTGCTTGTTATAGCCTAAATTGAATAAAGATATTTTGACTTTGACTTTGAACCCCACCACACGGGCTACGGGGGTTGGCACTTCGTCTGAAAATCAGCTGATTTAAGTAGCAAGTGGTCTAAGCAGCAACTGGTCCTAATCTGTTCCTGTCGGAAACATGAAACTACGGAACCCTAAAAACATAGGTGAGGTTAGGTTAGAGTTGCGTTAAGACGCGAAGCACCTCAACCATGCCGAATAGGAACTCCGTCGACTTCAGGTCAAAGAATCAACGATGAACGGGAGACGACTAGACATTCGGCGTTTTTGTAAGGTACGTTGCTACTTTAGCCAGTTGCTTCTTAGACCAGCTGTTTTTTTTACGGAATACCTAAAGAAGGAAAGAGAACAATCTCTTATGGAAAAAAAGTTGCAAAAGTGACCAGTTATGAGCGGTAAATAACATTACGAATTCAGACTGCCGGTCGAGTAGCAAGTCTGAAATAATTTAGTAAGTAGGTACCTATGTCCTAAAACTCTCCTCTCGTCCAAAATCACTGTTGTGAGAAAACGTAGACAGTGAGTGAAATTTCGTGCGTTAAAAGGATTTTTGATTTATTTTACTGTGTTTATCGTTTAACCAAAGAGTTGACAGTCGGAATGTCAACATCCGCATATGATGTGTCTAAAAGAGAGGTGAAACCCACACACGCATTTACAATAAAATCATATCTGAAAACGAGTGTGAAACGAAAAATATATTTAAATCTAAAGTAAAGGCGTGTTTGATGGATACCTTCATTAAAGAAAGTGAAAGTTAAGGCGCATAAATACTGTATGCTTGTGAATTTGTGTGTTTATGTTTATCTTGCATTGGGTACGTAAGTAAGGTAAATGTCCCAGTGCTTAAAGTTGCTCTAACCGGATGGCAAAGTGGTTAGAGAACCTGACTACGAAGCTTTAAGGTCCCGGGTTCGTTTCCCGGCCGGGGCAGATATTTGCATGAATAATGCGAATGTTTGTTCTCGGGTCTTGAATGTTTAATATGGATTTAAGTGTGTATTTAAAGAGTGCTGTCTTCGCCAACAAACTGCTTAGCAGTTTGGCGAAAATATTTTTAAGTCGTTATTTTTGTAAAATGTGATGAATAAATAAATAAATAAATAATAATAAAGGCGTGTCCTAAATTAGCATTAGTGGTTGTGGTTTACTTACTTGTGGGTTAAGTTGCGCTTGTGTTGTTTATTTTCGTATTATTATTTTGAACATGACACTCCGCAAAGTAACTCTTGGAGCCGTACAGTATTTGCAAATAAATAGTAATCCAGATTGAATTTCGTCAAAGATAAACCACGATTGTTTTTACCAACTGTTTGTTTTCTTACAAATAATACCTGGCGACAAATGCCGTATGAATAATATTATCTAACTCAAGAAAGACACATTTCTTGTTTTGTGGAACATACAAAGAGCTTGCTTTAATCTAATTCTGTCAGTCTGGCTTAACCTTTTCACTCAACAGTAACACGTTAAGTGGATGATTTTATAAAATTGATACACGTACGCGTAACAATTATAATAGTCTGTTTAATATTTAAACTTTAGAAAATAAACAAGATTGAGGAAGTCATGTTGTAATACACGCGCGCTTGACCATCTTTTTTACTTTTAATTCGAAAAATGTGATTCTAGTTCTTCAGGCACTGTGGAATATTGGCCCAGGAGATATCACGAAGTTCCTCATCGCTTGTCCATCCGATACAAATTTTAGGCGACCTCTTTTTATTTAAAACGGATAGCTCCGCCTTTTGAATGATTTCCGTAAACTGAGTCGACAATTTGGGTGGCGAAATTCACCAAAAATGGTCGCAGGTGAATTTCATCGCTCTCCGTTCCACTAATCCAAAGCCGCAACTGATACTGGCAGAACCGTCCCAAAGGCAACAGCAATCACCTCAATGATACGCGGACTTCCTCCTACCTTCGGATATTGTACAGCCTTATTCATAAAAAAACCTTAATTGAGGTTTGATCGGTCTGTTACTTAGCAGACCTAATTAAGCCTAATAGACGGTTGTCAGAAGTATGATTCATAAACACTTGCTAGCAGTCTGCTAGTTTGTTGAGCTGCTGATAGACGGATGAGACGCGTTATGTTGGCCACCTGACAAATCAAAAGACAAAAAATGGCCTAATCGATAATTTAAAAAAAAAATTGACAGCAGTGACAGAAAATTAGCAGGAAAAAAAA
>NC_133489.1:23233460-23287755 GCF_025370935.1 Choristoneura fumiferana | reverse complement strand
TTCACTCGCCGCGGCACGTGTAGTGGAATAGCACTCTAGGGGCCTCAGACATCTACTTGTAGCGGAAAAAAAAACGCTGAGTGAGCCGCGCCTGACTATACACAGAAAGAAAGATACCATTTACGTGCGGTATAATAAGACACAATAAAACAAAATACAACCTTGTAAATCTGTTTAAAAAAAATATATACCTCTGAGTTTCTTGCCGGATTTTCTCAACAGAGGTTTTCCGAACCAGTGGTAGATTTTTTAGACATTCATAAGTGCTTAATAGCCTAAATTGAATAAAGATATTTTGACTTTGACTTTGAACCCCACCACACGGGCTACGGGGGTTGGCACTTCGTCTGAAAATCAGCTGATTTAAGTAGCAAGTGGTCTAAGCAGCAACTGGTCCTAATCTGTTCCTGTCGGAAACATGAAACTACGGAACCCTAAAAACATAGGTGAGGTTAGGTTAGAGTTGCGTTAAGACGCGAAGCACCTCAACCATGCCGAATAGGAACTCCGTCGACTTCAGGTCAAAGAATCAACGATGAACGGGAGACCGACTAGACATTCGGCGAACTTTTAAGACTACGTGCTACTTTGGCCAGTTGCTTCTTAGACCAGCTGTTTTTTTACTGAAGTGATACCCACTACGGAATACCTAAAGAAGGAAAGAGAACGATCTCTTATGGAAAAAAAGTTGCAAAAGTGACCAGTTATGAGCGGTAAATAACATTACGAATTCAGACTGCCGGTCGAGTAAAAAAAAAAAAAAAAAGTAAGTAAGTAGGTACCTATGTCCTAAAACTCTCCTCTCGTCCAAAATCACTGTTGTGAGAAAACGTAGACAGTGAGTGAAATTTCGTGCGTTAAAAGGATTTTAGATTTATTTTACTGTTTTATCGTTTAACCAAAGAGTTGACAGTCGGAATGTCAACATCCGCATATTGATGTGTCTAAAAGAGAGGTGAAAGGCGTGTCCTAAATTAGCATTAGTGGTTGTGGTTTTACTTACTTGTGGGTTAAGTTGCGCTTGTGTTGTTTATTTTCGTATTATTATTTTGAACATGACACTCCGCAAAGTAACTCTTAGAGCCGTACAGTATTTGCAAATAAATAGTAATCCAGATTGAATTTCGTTTCGAATCAAAGATAAACCACGATTGTTTTTTACCAACTGTTTGTTTTCTTACAAATAATACCTGGCGACAAATGCCGTATGAATAATATTATCTCAAGAAAGACACATTTCTTGTTTTGTGGAACATACAAAGAGCTTGCTTTAATCTAATTCTGTCAGTCTGGCTTAACCTTTTCACTCAACAGTAACACGTTAAGTGGATGATTTTATAAAATTGATACACGTACGCGTAACAATTATAATCGTCTGTTTTATATTTAAAGTTTAGTTTAACTTTAGAATAACAAGATTGAGGAATCATGTAATACACGCGCGCTTTTTTTACTCTTATTTGAAAAATGTGATTCTAGTCTTCAGGCACTGTGGAATATTGGCCCAGGAGATATCACGAAGTTTCCTCATCGCTGTCCATCCGATACGAATTCTTCAGGCGACCTCTTTTTATTCAAAACCGATAGCTCCGCCATTTTGAATGATTTCCGTAAACTGAGTCGACAATTTGGTGGCGATAATTCACCACAAAATGGTCGCAGGTGAATTTCATCGCTCTCCGTTCCACTAAATCCAAAGCCGCCAACTGATACTGGGCAGAACCGTCCCAAAGGCAACAGCAATACTCCTCATGATACCGGACTTCCTCCTACCTTCGGATATTCGTACAGCCTTATTCATAAAAAAACCTTAATTGAGGTTTGATCGGTCTGTTACTTAGCAGACTAATTAAGCTTAATAGACGGTTGTCAAGAAGTATGATTCATAAACACTTGCTAGCAGTCTGCTAGTTGTTGAGCTGCTGATAGACGGATGAGACGCGTTATGTTGGCCACCTTGACAAATCAAAGACAAAAAATGGCCTAATCGATAATTAAAAAAAAAATTTGACAGCAGTGACAGAAAATTAGCAGGAAAAAAAAATAAAAAGCGAGATGTTTGTTTTATCGCCATTTCCGATCCGCATGTTTATGTTGTGCAAAAAGCCATAATTATGTTAATCATCCTAATTTTTTTTCATATTTATTGTTAATTTATTGTTGCTAATTTAGAGGATTTATAAATACAAATTCCTGAAAATAAATTTTCCAGTTTTTTTTTAATCTTTGCGTAGCCCTGCCTTCACTATAAATATCTTCGGTATGGTTTTTTGCTCTTGTCAAAGTCAGCTGTTCAAACTTGTGGCGGCCATTTTGTGACTTAGCAGGGAGATAAAGGAGGGTCTACGGTCCTCTAACTTTAGCAGAGCCTTGATCGACTGATTAGCGCTAACAGACGTTTATGAATCATGTTTTTTAGCATCGGGCCTTCAAGGAGCCTTCAAGGAGGCTCTAACTTTTTATGAATAAGACTGTTACTCAATAAATAAACAACAAATTAATATAGGCATGTACTTCCTTCACTGCCGACGATGAAAGAGAAGTGAGAAGAGCTATAAACTAGATACGGGTTGGCGAGCGGCGAGAAGCAAGTGTGGAGTTCCGATAGTTTTGTCGCTTTAAGGACGACGAGCAATTACTTGCGCTGTAGAGTATAACAGAACCAACAAAAAGTTGGAAACCCCTGACTTTGTCACTTCAAAGTTCAAAATCTCTAAAACGGCTAAACCGATTTTGATGAAGTGGTTCTTAGACATCTAGGACATCTCACGCTAGAAAACCTGATTTAAAATGAAAAAAAAAAACAGCATTCAAATCGGTCCACCCGTTTAAGAGCTACGTTGCCACAGACAGACACACACACCATAAAGTTCAAACTTATAACACCCCTCTTTTTGCGTCGGGGGTCAAACTACTGGGGGTTCTAACTACAATGATTTTCATTAAAAATTTGGAACATTTTTGATGATTACATTATTTTTAACCCCCGACGAAAAAAAGGGGTATTATAAGAACCATCGCTAGAAAGCCTGCTTTCAAATAAAAAAACCGCATTCAAATCGTTCCACCCGTTTAAGAGTTACGGTGCCACAGACAGACACACAGACAAACACACAAACAGACACACAGACAGACACACATAGCGGTCAAATTTATAACACCCCTCTTTTTGTGCCGGGGTTAAAAAGTTTGACCGCTATGTGTGTCTCTCTGTGGCACCGTAGCTCCTAAACGGGTGGACCGATTTGAACGCAGTTTTTTTATTTGAAAGCAGGTTTTCTAGCGATGGTTCTTAGACATGTTTTTCAAAATCGGTTCAGCCGTTTCAAGATCATCAGCTCTTTTGTTCGCTGCGGTAGGAATCTTAGACGCATAACAGGTATTTACTTTACTTCCAAACATATTTGGGAGGTAAAATTTGAAACACCCATATATGCTATATAACCTTGCAAGATTATATAATTCTCGGCCTGATGCTGCAGCCAGGATATCCAGAACACTAGTACGTAAACTCTTGATAAAGCCATAGCACATATATCGTGTTTGGATTAGTTTGATGAGTATTTAATAATAATAATAATTTAACTTATTAATACTAATATTAATTTAATTTATTTTATTTGATTCTAAATACAATGCAATGGAGGCAACTGGATGAGCTGATGCTGCAGCCAGGATATCCAGCACACAGTACACTCTATAAAAAATAATAGCACATATGTCGTGTTTGGATTCGTTTTGATCAGCAATAGATTCGACATACAATGCAGTGGTGGTGGCAACACGACGAGCTGGTGCTGCAGCCAGGATATCCAGCACACCAGTATACTCTTGAAAAAATAATAGCAGATATGTCGTGTTTGATTCCTTTTGATCAGTATTAGATTCTACATACAATGCAATGGTGGCAAAAAATGAGCTAATGCTGCAGCCAGGATATCCAACACACTAGTACACTTTAAAAAAAAACATGAAATAAAAAGTTTTAAATTAAAAATTAAAAAACCCCCGACAAAAAAACCAGCAATAATAAAAATAAAAACGACCGAAAAAAAACGCCGCTAAAAAAGACAACTAAAAAGTAATTAAAAAATAATATAACCTATCTAGCTGTTGCCGCGCCTTCATCTGCGAAGACTTCGTTTATCCCTATCCCGCGGGACTATGCTGATTTCCCGCAAATTAGCCTAAGTTAATTTAGTATAAGTACCTAGTATTTTTTTTTTATCTAAGCGTCGTCCGTGTTCGGGGGACCGCTAAGGTTAATACTTTAAAAAATACAACATATTCTGTACTTTAGTTTCCTGTAAACCTTAGCGGTCCCCGGTTTTTACTTTTAAGTTGTATTTTTTAGCGGCGTTTTTTTTTCAGGCGATTTTATTTTAATTTTTGCTGGCGTTTATTTTATTTCTGGGTTTTTAAAAATTTTAATTTAAGTTTTTTTTGTCTATCTATTCAGTTTTTGGAAAATTTTTGGAATGGCAAAGCTATGAGAAATATGAAAACGTAAATCAAAAACACAAAAATATACCATATTTTTATCGTGGCTGTGTGTGTGCCACGTGAGAAATTGATTGAGAGTATCTTCGCTTCACCGCAATTTTCGGTCGGCATCCGCCCTGAACGGTTTTTCATTAAAAAAGCGTTTTGATGGAAACCAAATCATAAGTACATTTTGTTATGTTAAAAGTATATTATAGTAGAATACTACGAGTAATCGTCGTCATTGTTATCGATAATAATGAAAATATCTTAATTTTTTCTAATAGAAAGTAATGCCAGAAACTCACCAAACCTTGTCAATCTCAAAATTATATTATTTTTATAGCATAATATTGCAGCTTCCACTATTTCTGACTTTTAAACTCACTCTTTGTCGGTACCTCGATGCTTATCTCATTAGTCACAATTTGACTGGTAGTCTTATTTTCATTTTTATTTAAAAATATTTTTACTTAAAATCGCTCATCGCTCATTTCTTTTACCCCGTACTATTTAACGAATTTGGAGTAACACAGTAGACGTAAACGTGGAGACGAGGGTGTGACGTCAATCAGGTTGGAACTTTAAATAATTCTTTAGCGTGTGCTCTTATATATTCCTGGAAATAGGGACTCTTCTAAATGAAAACGTATATTCTTGTTCACGTTTATTTTGTACTTTGGGTATTAAGATATAAATTAGATCCAAAAAGTGCCCGAAAAGATAGTTTGACAATGTTTAAGTTAGTTTTTTTAATACGTGACATTTACTTTGAATCCATAATTAATTCCGTTTCCAAATTGCTTTTACTATTACTACTATGTACACCGACTTATTTATTAAACGTCAAATCGTTACAATGTCGACACAACAAGTAACAATTAGTTGCTGTGTGAACCTTTCAATATTTGAATCATGTAATATAGTTAACTGGCAGTACTCATACAGGCACTATAGGTAAAGCCCCTGCAATCTCTAATAATACAAACTAATTCGCCTATTCTTCGCCCTATCTATCAAACATTTTTGATAATCAAATCGCATCTCCTATGACTTGAGCTACACAACATTGGATTAACGATCAACCAGCCTGCCAGTTTCACTGACACACATTTAAAATGACGACGTCAGCATACAGTGTACAGCCATTATTATGTAGGTCTGGTCCAAACGCTGTGACACAATAGCTCAGTCCATAACGCTGGATAATATTTAACACCTTTAAACGAGGAATTATTGTATATTTAGTCGTTTATTTTGGAAATCTTGGGAACGGCTTTAACGATTTCGATTTTTTTCTATGTAGCTTGGTTTTATCTGTATAAAATCACATGTTTTTAGATTTAGCTCGAACGAAGCCCAGGTCAGATGATCCATGTACTAGCGATGAAATGTAGGTCCATAACATTATAAATCAAAACGTAAGTTTTACAAATAAACCACAAAGTTACTAATATAATATTATACCACTTGTATTTTTCCCCGCAAGTGCCTGGTTTAAAAACTTAGCAGAGTTGTCCTTTCTTTTCTATTCCAAAAAAAAGGGACTTCTCTATAACACAAAAGCTGCTAACAATGAATACTTTATAATAAGGCTTCTTTGTATTTCGAGAAAAATCAAATGAACACCAAATAAAAAGCCACCACAGCCACCCAAAACACCATAAGTACATTGCTGGTACTTTGAAAATATAGAATCGACTAATTTTTAGACGAATTCCAATGAATATTACGAGTATGATTAAATTTAAACTCGCTGCCCGCTTGTCCCTAGTACCACACGCATTCGGTCACGAGCACAATTGGTCGCAAAGCCCTGTCCGCTGCACCGACCGACACATTGCAAATGACGACAATCGGACAGCGCCGCAAACAGCCAATGCTGCCCTTGTTGCGAAGCCTGAATACTATTCATAAACAACCCTGTTTATTACAGCTTGTTTATTCCATTTGCGGATGATAGAGAGAAAGAGAGATTTATTTACACATTATGGAAAAGAAGGAAATCATTTTGAAACGACATCGAATAGTATTAATAGAATAGAAAAGATGTGCAAATGTAAATGATGCCTTTCTTGAAGAGATGACCGTTGGGAGAGGTCTGGAGTGGCAACCATGAAGCGGAAGGGGGCAGGCCCAACGCTTAGTGGAGTGACGGGACAGCGAGAGTTTGGCAATTTGGCTTTCATTTTAACATTGTAGGCCGCAAGGGATTTTTGAATTATTGAATTTTAAAAGGGCTCTTAACATGTTGTTAGTTATGTCAAGTTTGCATCGGCCAAAACCACACAAAAGACTGTTTCTGTGTCGATTTAAATTGGGAAAAAACGCGATTGTGAAAATAAGATTCAGTAAAAAAAGTATATTGGGAAAAAAAGCATTTGGGAAAAAAATCGAATGGAAATTTTGCTATTAGGAAATAGATCTAACAAATCGACTTTTACCCCCTATGTCACCGTCCATTGGTTAAATTTATTAGACTGATAAATGTGATGTCGTCTCTGTTTGTTTTGTTCGAATAGACGGAGACGGAATCACATTTATCCGTCAAATAAAACTAATCAATACATGGTGAAACAGCCCCTTAGTGTCCTAAATACCGGAAGCGGTCGAAGGAGGCCTACACAAAGAGTTTCGTCGAGGAGAGCTGAGAAGAAGGAAAGAAGGAGATCTTACCTTATATGAGCTCGTTCTTGTTGTAATGAGTTAGTTATTGTAATCAATCGTAGGATACGATAACCAACCATCAGGTTGACGTGCGCTTGCTTGCCGTCGGTATAAAAAACCTTTTCACACCTGCGACTTTTCTGTTCAAGGCTTTTCTAAGTGTTTTATTGCAAATGCCATTTTTTCAAGTTGATATTTGGAAAGCCACGTCATTTTCTATGCTGGTTATTCTTTCATAATATTTAGAATTTATTTTTTTCAAGTTTCTTAATGCTCGGTGTGAAAAGTTGTATGAGCGACTCGGGAGCAAAATTATTTTCATCTTGGGCGTTAACACTTGAATCCCTCATTACGCTCAGGATTCTACTTAAGAATCCCTCGCTACGCTCAGGATTCTATTGTAGAATCCTTCGCTACATTCTGGATTCAATGTACGCCCTCGCCGTAAATACACCATTTTGCTCCCTTGTGACACAAATAACTATTATCGCTACCCGCCTATTGCTTAAGACCTCTACCTCGACAATGCCACGTCCACACCGTTCCGAAATATTCACTCCGTTTGCATAATACGCTTTACGTCTAGCACAAATTGCTGAGACCTGCATTGTCGCTATGTCTGTATCTACCCAGCTTTGTAGAAATGAAACACATTGGGAGATGAGTATTACATTAAGAGCGTTTATACCTGCTAAGCTGGCAACGTTGCATTAATAAAACCATTAATAAACATGAATTCGTTTTTATAGAATATAAAAGTCTATCACGAATAATTATTGGAGTAGACATATTAACTTATATATTATGAAGAGTTCTATCAGACCACATTTTTAACCAATCCGTATTGGGCCCGCGTGGGAACCAAGCCCCCTCATTCTTAGAGGAGGCCTGTGCCCAGCAGTGGGACGTATGGCTGGGATGATGATGATAAAACTGCGAAGCCAGTGGTATGTGTGAAGTTCCCATCCCAATCCGCAATTGGTCCAGGTGGAAACTTGACCTAAGCCCTCTCGTTGTGTAAGGAGACCAGCTCTGCTGTGGGACCTATCGACAGGTCCTATATTTATAAGGGCCAAAGTGATTTTTTTCATTTTTGAGTTTTGTCCGCTATAATCTATATAAATTATATATATTTAGATAGAGGATTAAAAAAACATTGTTATTTAATTATTTTTCGAGTTATCATTGAAGTGGCTGAACTAGATGCAATTTTAACGTAAGGGCTAAACGTACGTGTGTGGTGTTTTTTTTTATCTATGAGCATAACTGCCATTTAGGTACTTGTACGTCAAGCGGAACTTCGCTACCCTGATGCTACATCATATAATATAATTGTGTTACTTTTTTTTTATTTCCCCAAGTATCTTGGTGTAACGTCATCATCATCATCATGTCAGCCGAAAGACGTCCACTGCTGGACATAGGCCTCCCCCAAGGCTCTCCATTCAGACCGGTCTTGTGCTTTCCGCATCCACCGCGATCCCGCGATCTTAACCAAGTCGTCGCTCCATCTTGTTGGAGGCCTACCGACAGCTCGTCTCCCGGTCCGCGGACGCCATTCGAGAACCTTCTGACCCCATCGGCCATTAGTCCTGCGAGCAATGTGCCCCGCCCACTGCCACTTTAGTGGGACGTAATTTTTACCAAAGATTTTAAAGTTGAAGGCGTATATGATTACCACATACCACACACCACATAGATCTTTTTACTGACTTTTTGAGCACAAGTTTATTTCCAGAAATTCACGTATATGGGCGTATTATAAATAACTTTTAATTAAGAAATATTTTATTACAATTTGTTCGTTGTGGTTGAATGACAGAGTACAATTAACTGGTGTGCCATATTTTACAAGTCTCGGATACACCATCTCTGAGTTACGACAGTTTTTGACTTTGAAAGCCCGTCCTGTAAAGTAAGGATTTTACACTTAAGCCCTGTGTAGGACCCACCGCTATATAGGCTGAGATGATGATGTTCAGAGCCCGGATATTTTGTGGCATTTTTTAACTGTCATAGTAACTTCTTATTTATCGACCTACAATATTCAATATTGAAATATCGATACACGACAGTTTAAAAAAGATTAAAAATAGAGGTCAACAATAGATGGTTTTATCGTTAAAGAGCGATCTCCTCCAATTAACTTTTGAGCAGTCAAAAATGTAAAATAGACAAAATATGCATTATGCACTGAAAACTGAATATTAAACAATTTCTAATTAGATTACTCATTTATAAATAGAAAATTTTAATGTTATATTATACACATTACCTAATAAACTAAAGATAAATCCTGACTAAAAAACAAATATGTCAAATTAAATAGAATAACAAATTAATCAAACCACAAATAATCAAAAGAAACCAAACAATGTCAAAGAAAATTTTAAAATTATTATTTATAATCTATATAATACAATAATAATTTATTAAAAACAGTTATACAATAAAAAAAATAAAATAAAAATGTCAAAAATCACGAAAAGGAGAAAAAAAAAAAAAAAAAAATGAGAATAAATTATATAATAAAGTAAAAAAAAACTACTCCATACCCGTCCGCATCGTACTTGGCCCAAACGTACCCATTACCCCAGCGGCATTGCCCCGTTGTATGGCCAACGAGACCCGCTGGACCAAGTACGACCCGGAACGGGGGTCACCTCCTCTGTCCCTCATCCTGCGCCCCAATTCCCAAACCAACGTCCTGGCGTCCACCCCCAAGGGCCAGCATTCTAATTTAATAATTTAACTTAATATTCAAAGTGTGTTGTAGTGCCATATAATTGTTCAATTAGTGTCTTTATAAAATATATTACCATTATTATTTTACGATAATTATCATTATCGATATCATTTCGGTAGAGTCGATAGGTGAGATTAAGTCACTAAAACAGATCAAAAGTGGGCTGCCGCGAAAATTCTGGGCTCAGATGGTGATAACTCTTTATTTACACCAACACATAGTAATATAATTTCCAAGGATTACACATACTTGTGCTTTAATTTCCAGCCAGGCACACCAGTGCGCGCCTTATACTTTAAAGCTTAGATAATTTAAGACCTAAAGTTCACTTTAGCTATTTCATAAAATCTTTTTAGGAATCAACCTTATTAGAGAAATCGAGGGCAACCCTCGCTCATATTTATTTATTTAAACAATGAATTTTTACATAAAAATAAAAATAAAAAAACATATAAAATTAACTAAAACGGGCTTCCTCATCCAAAGGCAGCGCAGCGCGGGGCATTGTGCCTAAGACGCTAGCGGCGTTGCCTCGTTGCACTGCAAGGCTCAGTCTTTGGGCGAAGAAAAAGCCTGCTCTTTGGTCGCCAGATATGCCGATTAGTTTGTCCGACACTTCTTTCATAATTTTTTTTGTGTCGGACGACCAAGGCCCAAAGGTTTCGACCGCAAGTGCCGCAAAAAAGTAGTTACACATACATATTTTATTTGTTACATACATACATTCACGCCTTTATCCCTAAAAGGGGTAGGCAGAGCACGTGAAACTTGTGTTCCAGTACCACTTTTAGCATAAATGTGGGTATAAAAGATGAACGAAATGTGAACTCGCAGTGACAGGTTGCTAGCCCATCGCCCACAACACACTTCAACCCTGTTCTCTTAGTCGACTCTTACGACACCCACAGAAAGAAAGGGGGTGGTGCTATTCTTACCCGGCACCACACGGGTTATTTGTTGCCGTCTCATTAAAGTAAATAAAATATCATTAAACTAATGGTATATAGAATACGATACTGTTCAAATACAAATTGAACTCGTCACGTGAAATAATGAAATTACGACGCGAAAACGAAAGCCTTGCTCAAATAATTTATTCTATTGTCATAAAACTTTTGTAGTTTGCGTTGGGAATTATAATTCAAGAAACGTAAAACTGATATTTACAATTTGTTAGTTCTGATAATGTATCGTGTATATTTATTTTAATAAGCCCACCATGCCATTTTTTTATTCAACTGCATGGAAAACGAGCAAGTGGGTCTCCCGATGGTAAGAGATCACCTCCGCCGATAAACATCTGCAATACCCCTGATTGCAGATGCGTTGCCAACCTAGAGGCCTAAGATACCTCAGTTTTGTAACTAATTGATACAATTATTACTATTCAACTGTTTAAAAAAAATCGCTTGTTGAGTATTTGTCGATTTCTTATCAACAGAGGTTTTTCCGAACCGGTTGTAGTTTTTTTGACATTCATAAGTGCTTGTTATACGGATCACACACAACCTCCTTTAGGCTCCATTTCGACCAAAGATGTGTAGGATGTGTTGCGAGGAATATGTCTTTCATGTTCATGGACCAATAAAAACGCTACATTTACCTATCCTCGCTCCGCTTAACTGTCCCTAGAGCTGTGCTGTGCGAGGATAGATTGAAGCATTTCTATACATGAAAAACACATTTTTCGCAACACATCTCTGTCTTAACCCGCCTACTTGGCCATTTTGTCACCAAATTAGTTTTAAATACGAGTATTTTTGATTATAAATATGTATGTTAGTCTGTAAGGTATTTATTGTATGAACATGAAACTACCGTGAGACTCGCTCATATTAAATGATATTGTAACGGATAACTCACGTCTTAAACCGAGTTTAGCTCGACATGTTTCGGGCTATTTTGTAGCCCTTCTATTATTTGTTTCGGGGTATTTCGTTGCGGCAGCCGCCGAGTCGCGTGCTCCTGAGAAGAAGGGCTACGAAATAGCCCGAAACATGTCGAGCTAAACTCGGTTTAAGACGTGAGTTATCCGTTACAATATCATTTAATATTTATTGTATGGGCCATTTGCCCGAAACAAATGAACTTATTATTATTAAACGCAATCTCAAAGTACAGCGTAATTGATTCTAATCTTGATTATGAATAAACTGCTATCTGTATTTCAGTTATTCAATGAACACTTTGTATAATATAGAAATATCTGTTCTAGGAAAGTATTTGTCTTGGATTACGTGACGGTTTAAGAAAATACCCGTGCAAAATATCATGCATTACTTAGCAGTTAAGTTAAGATTAGGGACATTTACATGGTTTTAATCCTGTGGAATTATTCGTATGCTTGATACTTTTCCAGCGCTATATACCATAAAATAGTATTAAGAGCGTTTATACTCGTGCCTGCTGAGCTGGCAACCTTGCAAACGAACAAATGTTTATTAACGGTTTTTAAAGAATATAAAAGTCTATCACGTATAATTATTGGAGTAGACACATTAACTTATATATTAAGAACAGTGCTATAAGACTACATTTTTAATTTTCATTAAATTTTATGGAATAATCGAGAAAAATTAACAAAAATGCAACGTTGCCAGCTCAAAAGATACAACAAAATATTCCCGCGTGGCGATGGTCGCTTGTGTGTTCAGGTCCTATACTACGAAATGGAAAATTCGAACTTTATTATATTGCCGTCCCGCTGACGCTATTTAATACGAGAATGAGAGAGACGGTACGATATGAACATCGATTTTCGAATTTCGTAGTAGCCCCTCTGAATGCTTGAGGTACTGCGAGATGGTGGATGTTAAATAGGTCATCATCCCAGCCTATATACGTCCCACTGCTGGGCACAGGCCTCCTCTCAGAACAAGAGGGATATTTTCCTTCACCGCATAGCTCGTGGTAAATTTTAAATGTAATTCCGCACATGAATTTCGAAAAACTCAGAGGTGCGAGCCGGGGTTTGAACCCACGACCCTCTGTTTGAGAGGCGATAGGTCAAACCACTAGGCCACCACGGCTCTAAAATGTTAAATAGGTAATCTGTATTATTTGTCTTTAGTTTATTTCGAATGTAATATTTATGTAATATTTATGATGACCACTGTAATGACATGTAGGTAATATTTATTACTATAAATATACAAACACACTCACAAACTTTCGCATTCATGACATTAGTAAGACTTATCCAAAAACTCTCGGTAAACATCGGCAAAATCTTAATAACATTAGAATAAGATGAAAACCTCCATCGGGATTATCCATTATTAAACTTCGACAGGTTTCTGAGGTATTAATCTTGGCTAAGCTATTCAAATGCGGCTCCTACGCCGATAATTCCAGAGTAGGGTGTTACTGAACAATATTAACTTTACCGCGATACCTTAAAGTACAAATTAAAAAAAACTATTATTATTATTAATTAAGTATGAAACCTAAAATAATTAACCGGAGCCTCCCTTTAGACTTAAAGTGCCTGTGTAAGATGTCCCGCTTTTCCTTTGCTTGGGTTTGTAGGAATCCAAAGATGTCCAATATGCCAGCCAGGTTCATAAAATAACAAATCTTACATCTAAAAACTTATCTCATAGTAGTGTGTGTTTTGTAAAGATTCACGAGGGCCGTGGAAAATTAGGTTTAGGTTTATTTGAGCCTATCTCGGACATTTCTTGAAAATAAGCTAAACAAATAAAAATATGTAATCATCTACATACACCGTATAATCTCTATAAGGAGATTAATGAGTTAAACTGACGATCCACACACGCCATCCGATACGGACAATATCTCATTTGTCAAACGGCGTCGATTCTGACGCGAGATATACTGTGATATATCGAGATCTGCCGAGACAAATTGATATTAATTTGTGTATCAGTTACGTTATATCATGAGAGTTATGCTAATGAAATTGATGGACAAAGATAATTAAAAGCAAACGCATACAAGTTCAAAAATGTGTATTTATGTGAACTACTCAAAATTATGTACGTATATCTAGCTTTTACCCTCGATTTCGCTCGTATAAACCATTGCATTTGGCAGTCGATTTGGAATTCCAAAATTTTGCTAAATTCACACGGGAATGCGCAAGAATAACATCGAAGTCTCCATCTACGCTCTTTAGGTCAATTCTGTTGATTTTTTTTATTGACAGAGAGAGAGTATAAACGTATAGGTACTAATACAATGTTAGCGACGCGATACACGATCACGACATATAAACGCGACCAGATCGGGAGACCCAGCTTAGTAGAAATTTACATGAAGCACTGACGAATCCAAGCAAACGCGTCACGCGACTAATTTCGTACTAAGCAGTGCATCGACGCGGTCGCGGACGCGTGCCGCGAGCGCCACCATCGGAATATCTAATACCTTTGCGTAGTTTTCAACAAAAAAAAGTAGGCAACGTGTGTTTACTAAAAAAATGCGTTACAACCTACGATGACAGGCTAGCATGTGGACAAACCACAATTAACCGTTAATATTTAAAATGTTAATTACGTAATTGCAACAGCCGCGTGAAGCGTTCAACAAAATATAATATAACTCTACAATAAATATTTGATTGCTTTGCTCTGTGTACTCATTTATCACAACGGAAAATAAACGAATTTTTAATTCATCAAAATCAAAAGGATGGCGTGTTTTTAACGACTAATATGACCCAAGCAACCCAACATTTGGCTTCTCTATTCGTAAGGGCACTCAAAACCAATATGACTTTACCGGGCAGAAAATACCGTTCTGAATAGTGATGGTAAATTTTCGAGAATTTTCTCGCATCGAGAATGTTGCTGTTAAGTTCTTGAGAACATTCTTTCAGGAGAAAATTTATGAGAATTAAAAAATGAGCGGTTATTATATTCCATTGTTGTGTGCAGCTAATAGACTTAGGTAAACTTAAATGTTTTATGTAGATAACGGCAGCTATTATCTGCTCAGGAACTTAAATTCTTAGTAAATTCTCTCGAGCGAGAACGTTCTCTAAAATATTCTCGGGTATATTCTCGATAAATTCTCGTTCATTGAATAAGTTTGTATAAAATAAATATTAATTTAATAAATGCGTTGGATATCTAATGTTAGAAGTAAATAAAAAAAACATTTTTTTCTATGATATAATGAAAACGTTATTTATGTAATATAATCATCTTTAGTAAATGTACAATATATTATGAGACGCACGCTAAAATCGGTTGGCCAGAAAAAAAATATTATAGAAAAATTAGGTGTTCTATGTTTGTTTCTATGTTTGTTTTATGGCGTTAAATAAATGTATTTTCTTTCCTTCCTTCTTTCTTTCTTTTTTTCGTAAAATACTTTGCACAGCCAATGCATATTAATTATTATGTCTTTTTGTGTTTTTTCATTGTAAGTATAATTTGAATTTTACAGCGCATTGGTTTTACTGCAATGCTGTAATTTTTTATTGGCAAATAAATAATTTGGACCTTAATATTTAATTTGTTTAAATTTTAATTGTTTTGTTTGTTTGTTTATTTATTTATTCATTTATGTTATTTTTCCTAGAGTATTCTCGATACGAGAATATTGTCCCTGAGAGAATATTCTTACGATCCATCACTAGTCCTGAACAGCGCGGTAAATTCCGGGAGTGCAATACCAACCCAGTTGTATATACTGCCTTTACACTTCTGACCTGATAACCACCGACATGAAAATCGAAACCAATAAATACTGTCATTTTTCCCATTTAGTTGTGATAGGTAAACTTGCAATCACAATGCCAGGACCAAATTTAGTTATTTTCCACGCTATTGTTCGAAAGCGAAAAACAAGGTTGGTATGGACATGCCGATTAATCCGGTGTCGGTATTACCCTGCTTCTGTCCACCAGTTATCTGGTCTGTATTTCCATGATGGTAAAATCCGGGCCGGTCAAGAATGGCATTCTTCGTAAGCAGTTGCATTAACAAAATAAAAAATGTTGCTACTAAATAGAGATACGGGCACAGAATATAGCTATGCGACTCAATGCGTGAAAGCTGATTGTAAGAGAAATATCTCTATCAGGGCTCTTTAAATCAACGAGCAAACGCTCCCAACACAAAGACAACAACACAATAACCATTGCTCAATTTAACTGCTTACCCGATCGGAAAGCTTTTTCGGCAATAAATCAGCAATATGTAAATGTATTTGGCAATGGCCGCTGCTTCCGATGTCTATGGAATTAAATCACTTTGAGCCGGCGTGGACGCAGAGACGGACAAATTGATTTAGCGACAAAATTGTTGAGTTATGGAATTAATTCAACATTGATAAGTCAGACTGAGAATCGGAATGTTAGTAGATCTAGGAAAAGTTCCCTTATTCCTTGTAGTCCCTCCAACTTGTTCAGTGGTACCATCAGCCAAATAAGTAGTCTACCACCCTAGACGTGTCAACTTGAAAGTTCGACTTTAGAGACGTATTCATTTGATAGGAACTTGTTTAAAAATTGATAGACCACTTACTTTGCTGATGATGCGAGAAGGAATTGTAATTACTTATTATGATTATGATTATGAACATTATTATTATGATTTATATACTTTTGGGTTTTTAGTTATTGGAAGTGAAGAAATATCGGTTAAAAAATTCCATTTGCACCATTAATGTTGCAAACTGTGCATAGCTGTGTCGTTTGCTCCGTGCTAGTAAATGTAATGTGTGTGTATGTTAACTGGGGCTAACTAAGATCCAAAAACTTGAGTCACCAGCATTAAGTTTTGACCGACTATAACTCATGAACTACCCTCCACATATGTAATAGTTTTCTTTTTTATAGTAATTACACACACATAGTATATGTAGTGATTATATACACCTCCATTTTTAAGGATCTTGGAAAGGGAGTACACTTGACTTCAAGTAAAATAAGAACAAAAAGCTAAATTTTCTAAATGAATCACATGGATAAATTTGAACGGAACCCTCGGTGCATGAGGCTGACTCGCACTTGGCCGGTTTTCCAAGAAAGGGATGGAATACATACTTCATTCGCTCGCATGACGTTTACGTTTTTTTTTTCAGTTTTGTATCCTACATTTGTTTCCTGGCTTCACTTGTTTCACCAAGCAACAACGGGACAATTATCAGTGTCGAGTGAAAATCAAATATTCGTATCCAAATTAAATGACAATTATGATGTGAAAAATGAATTATCTTTCTTATTCGACATTTATTTGTAGATGTTTCGTTGAATATTGACATGAGATTGAAGCTGTGTCAGGTTTGCATTACAAAAAGAAAGAAAAGTTTTTCCTGGTCAATGCACGCGTATTTTCAAATGGCTCTCTATGAAAGTAGTAATCGCACCTGTCAGCATTATGAAAAAGGACCCCATTGTTCTCTTATTCCTCTAGCTCCTGTTATACATACAGGGAGATTTCGGGGTCGTGGAGCTTTATTAGTGGAAGATTATGGTCATCCTACTCTTTCAATCTTTATTTTCATGTTGATTGACTTTGACGTAATGTGACATTATTACTCATAATTTCTTAACTATTCTAGCAAGGACGGTTAGTTTTCAATAAAGTTAGAGATTAAAAAGTAGTGTGACCATAATTTTAAATTAAAAACTTTTTACCATTAAAATAAATGAATCAGTGTTCAAATTAAAGTATAAACAGTTCACATCGCAATCATTTACTGAGTCAGAAAATAATAGTTGGAATCACGACCCCGAAATCATTCTGTATAAGACTTGTACTACGCTCAGTTATTGCTCAATAAATGTTATCGAATCGTAAATTCTAGAACAGCGAACGCAAGAAGCTTCGGTCACTCACTCAGTGTACCCACTGCGAGATAAAACGCTCGGATCAGACAGGAAAACATCGGGTGTGTATAAATCACGCGGTATCGCGGGACAGGGCGGCCATTAGTCCGGGCACCAATAATTCAGACCGGACAACTACATTAGACATTCCATTTAAACGTCCGGCCGGTGCAGTGATTTGGGGTCACCCTAGTGCTTAGGTTGGGCTGGTTGGAACAAATTGCGCTGTAAAGTCGCGGTGTTAGTGGGTTTGTACGTGACTGAGGTTGGGGTGTGCGCTAATTTAACACTTGGATATTTATGTCTGAATTCACTAAGTATACGCAGTGTTTTGTTTGTAGCCGTTAATTTTGACAGATGGCTCAGTTCATTGTGAGAATAACTAATTAGTAATGTAGTTTTGTTTCTCTTTTTTCATGCATTTTTTATATAATAACTTCACAGCTAACACTAAAGGAAATAAGATAAGTAATTATACGAAGATACATAATAAAGTGATAAAAACCCACTTTTGTTAAACATGTGTGAATTAAAAATGCTTTAGTTACGGTATATGTTGTTAAAATAATGTACTGTTATTGTGTGGTAACTGTACTGTTATTAAAATAATGTAATAAATTTACGCTGTTTTACAGTGCATAACTATTTTAATTCTTGATTATCTTTTAAGCAGTTAGAGTTTGGCCATGGCCACCTAGTGTCTTGGAGAAATTAACTTAATTTGACCTGTTGAATGTTCTCTTAAAGTTAACGGAAATCAAACATAACACGGTGTATAGTCTGTGGGCATTCCTTTGTTTGTTTCTAACATTACTTAACATGTTCATATCCCGCCATCAACTATGTACATGCGGCACGTGCCCCAAAACGTGAATAAACTACACCGCCCAAACCCGAACAAATCTTAACAACATTAAGGGACCGTAATGAGACCATATTTTATGCCAAGATAACTATTTAGCTTTCAGCACTAATGAGCTTACTGCGATAGTGTCTCTAGTGATGGCCGGGTTCCATTACAGTGGTGGTTTCGGCGAAACATAACTGGTATCGTGAACAAAAAATTCGGCCAGAAATTAAACTACTGAGAACTAATTTCAAAGATAATCGAATTGTTTTAATTACCAAGCAAGGCGTAAAGTGAGCTAAGTGTCTCTGTTTCAGCTTGGGTAATATGTAATCGTTAGCCGTGGTGGCCTAGTGGTTTGACCTATCGCCTCTCAAGCAGAGGGTCGTGGGTTCAAACCCCGGCTCGCACCTCTGAGTTTTTCGAAATTCATGTGCGGAATTACATTTGAAATTTACCACGAGCTTTGCGGTGAAGGAAAACATCGTGAGGAAACCTGCACAAATCTGCGAAGCGATTCAATGGAGCGTGTGAAGTTCCCAATCCGCACTGGGCCCGCGTGAGAACTATGGCCCAAGCTCTCTTGTTCTGAGAGGAGGCCTGTGCCCAGCAGTGGGACGTAAATAGGCTGGGATGATGAATATGTTATCGTAAGTCTGTGCTTTTACAGGTTGAATTTCTCATCCGATTTTCGGAAAATTTTGTGAGTACGCTCGATAATTATAATTGATTTTTTCGAATCAGTATTGGATTTTTTTCAAAAGGGCAAAAGCTTCATGTTTTAGTTAGTTCGTGCTCTTCGTACGTTTGAAAACTTAATTTGCTTTCGTCTACACCTAAGTATGTCAAAGTTTAACAATACCTACAAATATCCTTTGAATGAACCATAAATAGGCATGTAATTTTACCACTAAGCCTAGCTAGCTAGCCGCTAGCGCTAAGTTATATATACAGATGTGAATAATCCTGCTTAAATGTATTCCTTCCTTTCTGTCTATTATAAAGGTCTATTATGAAGCGATAAGGCTGCCTAATGCTTACCTTGGTAAATCTCCATATAACTGTATTTTCTGTGTTTTGGTGTGTAATAAAGAGTTATTGTATTGTATAATCCTATCCCATCGATATTTTTTGGAAACATCCGCTTCTTCAGTTAGCCTCAGTAGCCATCAAGCAGTGTAGAAAAAGGTCGCGTCGAGTGATTTAATAGTCTAACTATCATCATGTCAGCCGAAAAACGTCCACTGCTGGACACAGGCCTCCCCCAAGGCTCTCCGACCGGTCTTGTGCTATCCGCATCCACCCCGATCCCGCGATCGCGACAGCTCGTCTCCCGGTCCACGAACGAAATTCGCAAACCTTAAATAGTCTAATTATATAGAAAGGTAATTTTTTTTAATGATTTTTATTTACATTACATACGTTTCGGTATGATTATACGAGCATTATATTCATATACCACAAATATACGTAGTTATTATTTTTTTTTTTTTATGTAGCCTGTATTATGTCCCACTGCTGGCAAAGGCCTCCCCTTTTCTCCGCCACTTCTCCTGGGCATGGCACCTGCCAATCGAGCTGAAAAGCGCTCAGGTCGTCCCGCCATCTTTGGGTCTGCCTCTGCTCCTATACCCATCCCTCGGATCCCATTCGGTTACGATCCGTAACCGATCCGTAACCGTTCGGTTACGTAGTTATATTTCGTTTTTTTTTTAAACCAATTTCAAAGTGTTTCATCTGACAAACAAGAGCTCTTCTTAGCGTGCGACCGAAAGCCGAAAACATTCGGCCACTCAAAAGCCTGATTCGGCCACGGCGCTACGCTCATGCAAATGTAACTTGACGCCGACGTTCATAACCGCTGACCGCACAGCATTTGCGATTCTTTTTCAAAGCCTTGCTTAATCCCCTTAATGTGGGCAAAGCTCGGCTCTTATTATGTAGGCCATAGGAGCTGGTTTAATAAATCAGTCTATCAAAGAGTCGCCGCCGTATATCATTTGTGGAAGACATTAAGCATTCCCTGGGCTTGGTTCCGCGATGAATTATTTCCCTTTAGGTCCGCCTTGAATCGAATACAATTTTAAACCCCCGACGTAAAATGGGGGGTGTTATAAGTTTGACGCCAAAGTCCGTCTGTGGCATCGTAGCTCTCAAACAGGTTTTTTTACGTGAAAACGAGTTTCTGTACAGAAGCGTTTAGTAACACATTGTGTTTGATAAAAATCTGTTCAGGTGGTTTTGATTTGAGAGATTGATCTTTGAAATGACAATGTTGGGAAGTTTCCAACTTGTCTAAGTTGGTTACATTATTTGTATTGATAAACCAGCCATGTGTGTGTGGGACCGCGCGTATTGTAGGGTTCGATTTCGACGGTTCAATGTGGATTCCAAACATTTACTATCAAACCCATTGAATCGTGACACTATGGAACCTTTTCGTAGAAAAAGTCAAAGTGACATCGCATTGCTTGACAAGGGAATTCATTAGGACCCTTAAAGGTCACAGCAACGCCTCGCCGCGAGCGCTTTGTATTCTTTATATGGATTTGTATGAGCCATGCGCTTACTACATCAACTCCGTAGCGTCACCGGATCGCGTCACTCGCGAGGTGTCCACGCGCGGACGGCGAGTGGGCCACTCGGTGATAGCTCGCAGCTCGTACGCTTGCCTCGCGTGAACCACCCACATTTCATAATAGACTACTCGGAAATTCATGGACCACGCGACGTCCACTCGTTGACCACGCGAGGTCCACTCGTTGTCAACGCGGCGTCCACCCGTCGACCACCCGTCGCCAACGAGTGGACGCCGAAAGTCGAGGAGGTGCTGGTCGGGTGCCGGGTGGCTCTTATTAGCTGTGTGTTTACTATGATAGCGTTCTACGATGAGCCAGGAATCAAATGGCTCGACTGCATATAACTCAATATCTCAAAAAATGTCGCTTATATCAATTAGCCTTTAAACCGTCGATTTCAATTATCTTCAGTCTGTGCATACTTTCTTCTGAAAAGGAGAAGGCTTGGGCTCTTATTTCCATGCCGACCTGTACGGATTGGGAATTTCACCCACTATTGATTCGCTTAGCAGTTTCAAGTGTTTTTTCGTACAACCATGCCACCTGCATTAATATCTGCTGGCCCTAGAAATAGAGTTGTATCGATAATTATCTATGCACGCTTAGCTGTGTCAGATATTGGTGCCGTGACAGAACCCTCTCCACGCAAGTTAAACTCACACTTACCGGTTTACATTTTTAGGGTTCTGGAGCCAAAATGCCAAAAACGGAACCCTTATAGTTTCGCCATGTCTGTCTGTCTGTCTGTCCGTCCGTCCGCGGCTTTGCTCAGGGACTATCAATGCTAGAAAGCTGTAATTTTGCACGGATATATATGTAAACTATGCCGACAATAATTTTTATTTTAATGTATCTCCCATAGATGTGGGAGTGATTTTTTTTTCTCATACAACTCTATAGTGTGGGGTATCGATAGATAGGTCTTTAAAAAGCATTAGGGGTTTGCTAAGACGATTTTTTTTTTGCGAAATATTCATCTTAAAAATGCAAATATTCATTAAAAAGAGCGTCCCCCTTTAAAATCGAGCGTCCAAAAAATTTGAAAAAATTCAGAATGGTTGTAAGTATATCAAACTTTCAAGGTAAACTATAACGGCTAAGTTTGCTTGAATTTTAGTAGTTTTACTCATAAATAGCAGCCTAAGGTATAAAATATACCTAAACTTGGAAGATTCCGAAATCCTTAGAAAAATATTACTTAATTTTTTCGTAATGGCTACCGAACCCTATTTCGGGCGTGTCCGACACGCTCTTGGCCGTTTTTTTTATATTCGCGCAGCCCAATCGCAAACTTAAATTGAAACAAATAAATTGAAAAGTTGCTTTTGAGCCACGATTCCTCTGCCCCCGGGACCGCTTATTCCATAAACGGCGGACCTGGGAACAGGCGGAACGGTCGCACGTGCGTAATTTCCTCCCCGTTTTTTTTGTGACGGACGCCGCCAGGGGACGCTGAAGGTGGCTTCTCATTTGTCTTCCGTTTGTTTTACTGGTTTAGGCTGCATCCGACAAGGAAGTTGTGGACAGAGAAATCCGCAAAATAAATAAATATCATGGGACACTTGGCACCAATTGACCTAGTCACAAACTAAGCAAAGCGTGTACTATTGACACTAGGCAACGTTGTAGTATGGTGTACGGTTGTTTTGTTCTGAAGATCAGCTTTGGTTGAGTTCGAAACGCGTCAATGAATTGTGGTGCTGGTGATAGATGGGTTTGGGTGATTTGTGTGTGTTCTTTCAGTGTGGAGGTGGAGAAACTGCATGAACACGCATATCTTGCATAAACTTAGCTATCACAAGGTCGCGGGTGAGCAAAGAAATTCTTTTAGTTAATTGATATGGACCTCCGGAAAGTAACGCCTGATTCAATAAACTATACTTATGTAGATAAATACATACTTAATTAAATACATTGTTAAACATCGAAGGCCTGAGAACGAACATTCGTATTATTCATACAATTGTCTGCCCCGGCTGGGATTTGAACCCGGGACCTCAAGCTTCGCAACAAAAGCAACAAAGCTCCCAATCCGCATTAGACCCGGTTGGGAGCTGCGGCCGATGTTTTTTTCTTATTCTGGAAGGCCTGTGCCCAGCTTTATGAATAGTGAAAAATACTGTCGTCACTTTTGCGTCCAGTTTTTCATTCCAATTAAAGTACGTCAATCTATCGATCGAATCAGCCCACATCCACCCACTGCTGGGTATAGGCCTCTTCATTTTCACGCCACTTTGCCTGGTCTTGTGCTAGTCTCATCCAAAGTTCACCAACTGACCCAGATAAAGTATGTAGTTTGAATAATTTATTGAATTAGGCGTTGCTTTGCGGAGATCCATCAATAAACTAAAAACAATGCATGTGACGTCACACGAAAGTAGCGCCTAGAGCAAAGCGTTTGAAAAAGACAGGTATATCGATTAAAAAAAAAACACTATAAATCCAGTTTTAAGCTAAGCACTGCCTGTATAAATATTTATAAATTTTCTTAATAATAAGACACGGTAACATTATAAGACATGGTAAATTCAGAAGTTGTCAAATACCGTATTGTTTCTATACTTATTTTGGATAGGTATTTAACTAAATGTAAACAAAACAGCGTCAATTGGTGTCTTACATATTGAAATTCCCCCATTAAACTATCTAATCATTTACATTTCTGTACTGAAATACACTAGTCTAGTTTGTATTACAATGATAGATAAGTAAAATGTTTAAAATCCTTGAATTTACAAAATCTGGCTGCTGAAGTTTGTTTACGTTTAGTTAAATACCTATCCAAACCAAGTATAGTTCGATTATCTATTTCGACTATTCAGGATTGAGTGTCCTGACGCGTGCGCATTGAGGTGGAGCGGTCATTGACCTGGAAGGCTTTCTCTTTGATTGAGAAATAAATGGGATAAATAAAAATCCGGTCATACTTTATTCACGCTACAGATTTCACGGGGATTTTGTATTTGTTTAGTTTTTGGAGCTTAGTTTTAGTCGTATTGTACACCTACTAAATGGAAGCCGTGGTGGCCGAGTGGTTTGACCTATGGCCTTTCAAGTAGAGGATCGTGGGTTCAAACTGCGGCTCGCACCTCTGAGTTTTTCAAAATTCACGTGTGGAATTACATTTCAAATTTACCACGAGCTTTACGGTGAAGAAATCGTGAGGAAACCTGCACAAACCTGCGAAGCAATTCAATGGTGTGTGTGAAGTTCCCAATCCGCACAGGGCCTGCGTGGGAACTACGGCCCAAGCCCTCTCATTCTGAGAGGAGGCCTTCGCCCAGCAGTCGGACGAATAAAGGGTGGGATGATGAAATGGAAGCTTGTTTAAGATGAAGGTAAACATATTGAGGAAACCTGTACTTGCGAGGAAATTCAATGATGTATGTGACGTCCATATTTTATATCCGCACTGAACTGGAGTGGAAACTACGGCCAAATCCCTTTCACTCTAAGAGGTAGCCTGAGCACGACAGTGGGGCGTTTATACTTTGTAGCAGATCTGCTCCTTTGTACTACATCAATCGTTTTTTTAATTTAAAAACATTAATAAACTCATAAATGTGAGATAAAAAAAATTAAATCAAGTAATTTTATTTCTACAAATAATTATTTAATTCTAATTACTAACAATACAAAAACGAATACACAATTGTACTAGAATTTTTTATAAAAAAAAATAACACTAAAAATAAATATTTACAAACAAGCAGAAAGCGCGCAGCGTTTTCGTATTAGATAAAACCGGTCGGCTTAACAATGAGCTACGTCACACGGATAAATAATAACGGTGATGCGAGGCGATGTGTTTGCGACAGGAGCGGAGCAGATTACTTTGCCGTGCAGCAGCCACCAACAAACACCAAAAAGAAAATAGAATATGTAAATTTGTTAATTAATATTTTCGCCATTCAAATTTATTAATTCCACAAATAAAATCAAGTGAAGTGTTTCCCCGAGTCGGGGAGCAAGTCTGGGGGTCGTACCTGAGCCGAACGAGTCAGCTGCCCTGTCGAACTGCCGTTCCGGGACTTCACCCCGAAACACCGGGATTTCAAATTTCACCTCCACGAGCCCCGTCAGCGGCGAGATCGTCGTGCGCAGGGAAGTGAACCCAGACCGGGACCTGTACCTTTGCCATTTAAATTCAGTGCGCTCAATTCGTAGATTCTACTTACCCGCGACCTAGCCGGAGCATTATTTAAGGAATAATTTTGTGAATTTTAATTTTGGTCTTGAGCTTATTTATCACCCACGCTAGCTAGTAAATTTTCCTCTAAAAACTATAAAACGCCACAACTTAGGAAATGATGAGATACGAAAAGAAATGATGAGAATGAATATATCGAAAATACAAACTGAGACATGGATGCACAGAAAAACCAGAAAAAGAGACCAGCACTGGGAATCGAACCCAGGTTCTCAGCAATCCGTGCTGCGTGCTATAGCACACCCCTACACCACTGCTGGAAAGGAATCTAGACACGAATTTTTCCTATGCATACATATCTCAGGTTGCTTATTTCTACTATGCTACTTAAGCAGCAGCACTAGCGAAATCTATGTAGCGTCGACAGACGTCACACTCTTTCGGAACCAACCGCTCACCCAGACAAGAGATGTCGCTACTAAGCATTCAAATTATGATTGGTTTTTTGGAGTAACAAATTTCTAGTTGAAATAAAAAATACAAAAAGACTCCAAAAAAACAATTATAGAATGAATATAATCGTACAAAGGTTAGCTGGAAGCGAACCCTTTAAGGGATAACTACACCTTCACCGTACATCACCTTCTCTTGTTAACTGTTAATTTTCATGTGTTTTATGTACAATAAAGAGTTAGTACCTGGGCTACCGAGCTTCGCTAGGGCTAAAACTCGATAGCAAGCGTTTTCCCAAAGATAAAACAAAGCTAAATCGATTTTTCATCCCGAAAACCCCTATATATCCCAGTCCCAAACTGCATTAAACAAATCCCTATTTTCTCCAGACACAGTGCAACATTTTAAGTTCCAAGCTGCAATTTTCTACCGTAGACTATTTTGGCGTTTCCAAATTGTTATCTGCGTCGAGCATATTGGGGCACCAATCGCAGGTGTTGCAGAAAAATATTCTGTTAGTTTTCTCTATTATGTTAGTTTTTCTGCTCTACTTCGCCAAAATAGAAATAAAGATAGAAATAAGAGCATTGTTATCAAAGCTTACAAAAGGGATCATCATCATCATCATCATTCCAGCCTATATACGTCCCACTGCTGGGCACAGGCCTCCTCTCAGAACAAGAGGGCTTGGGCTATAGTTCCCACTCGGGCCCAGTGCGGATTGGGAACTTCACACACACCATTGAATTGCTTCGCAGATTTGTGCAGGTTTCCTCACGATGTTTTCCTTCACCGCAAAGCTCGTGGTAAATTTCAAATGTAATTCCGCACATGAATTTCGAAAAAGTCAGAGGTGCGAGCCGGGGTTTGAACCCACGACCCTCTGCTTGAGAGGCGATAGGTCAAACCACTAGGCCACCACGGCTTTTTACAAAAGGGATATTAGGTAATAACTCTATCGAGTGTTAGTGACCTTCTGGAAAAGGCTTAGTGGTTTGATTTATGGCCTCGTCAAGCAGAAGGTACTGGGTTCGAGCGAGGGAACGCACCTCTCAGTTTTAAATTTATGTGGGATATCACCTTGAAAATAGCCCGAAGAATTGGGAAACTGAAGTGGCAGTGGGTGGGGCACATTGCTCGTAGGACTGATGGCCGATGGGGTCAGAAGGTTCTCGAATGGCGTCCGCGGACCGGGAGACGAGCTGTCGGTAGGCCTCCAGCAAGATGGAGTGACGACCTGGTTAAGATCAACATGGTTATAGTTACATTTACATCCTTGTCTAATCCTAGTAAGTAGCTCCGTGAACTTAGCCACAAGTTGTCAGGCGAGCCCGACCAATCACATAAGCGCACGGGCTCCCATCAAGATGCAGCCAGCAGCTAATTGGTGCAAATTAAAGTGCAGCGCCCCAATTGGCTGCGAGCTGCAAACTAGGCCCCGGTAATACACGGCTGGTTCCACCACGGAGGTCCTACGATTTAGGACGTCTCTTAAGTTATAGTCTAGGCGCAATTTGTGGATTTTATTGTTAGCTTTTGAAGTTTCAATGTAGACATATATTTGCATACACACACACACTTCAAATAACTTCTAAAGACTTGGGCGAATCGTATATATAGTTTAGTGTTTATTTATTTTAAATAAGTTTACGTTTGACCCCAATCTCGCTTGATGAAAGGCGAAGATGAGGCCTAAGATAGTACACGTTTGCCTAGAAGGTGTATGTTCACTTTGACCTTAAAGATGGCCAGATTATAGCGTTCCGGAAAAACTGACCTCGGGAGAGAGTTTCCAGAAAGAAGAGGCAAACTGTTTCGTGCGTAATGGAGGAATGTCTACAACACTGGTACTACCAGTAGTACTAGAAGTAGTAGTAGTACTAGTTATTTTTAGGTTAGTTTTTACTTCAACTGTACCTTATTAATTATTAATAATAATATACCTAAAGTAACTGTTAACTTTTACGCAATATGTATGTGACATCGGCTATTGATATACGATATGACTTCGTGCAACTCACGCTTAGTGGTTTACAGTTGGTTAAAACGTGCGAAATCGTGGTGAAAAGCTAGCAGACCAAGCCACAGTAATTCCTAACGAAAAACAAACTTTATTAAGACACAGCCTAAAAACTTAATGACCGAGAAACTCAAGTTTACAATTAAGCTCGCAATAAAATTGACTTTGACGTCTTTGAAAACACCAAAGTGAATTAATCACTTGAAGTATGTCGTAAGGAAGCACGTAGCTAATGAAATACTACAGCAGGCTTTCCAGAACAATGGCCGACGTCCGCACCCTATTGTCTGGGGCATAAAGCTCATTTTTCATCCCTGTCCTTGAACGCGATACTGCAATCAGACGGCAGGTCATTAATCAAGAGATATCTCTACTGAAATAAAAACTAAACGGCGTCCAGTGTAAAGGGGATGGAAGATTACGAATCGTTTTTTACCCGACACTCTGTAGGTATGTCTATTTTTTGTCCTTCTATGTACTTAGCCTAAAAGGCTGGACAGTTTCCGACCTTATGAGCAATATGGGGTATCAAATTTCTAGGACGATTAAAAGTACCCTTTAGCTTTTGATTCCCTGTCAATTACAGAAACACATTTTTAACAGCCGTACTTTTTTATTGCGTTGACTTTAATGTCTGATTTTTGCAATGTATATGAGAAGAGCCGTGGTGGCCTAGTGGTTTGACCTACTGCCTCTCAAGCAGAGTTTCGTGGGTTCAAACCCCGGCACGCACCTCTGAGTTTATCGAAATATATGTGCGAAATTACATTTGAAATTTACCATGAGCTTTACGGTGAAGGAAAACATCGTGAGGAAACCTGCACACACCTGTGAAGTAATTTAATGGTATGTGTGAAGTTCCCAATTTGCACTGGACCCGCGTGGGAACTACGGCCCAAGCCCTCTCACTATGAGAAATATTAGAGAATTCATGTAAATTAAATCAGCACACCCCAAACATAATCCATTTCAGAAACATACATCAACTTGATTCATTGTAAACTTGGATCTAGGTTACAATTCTAATTCGAAGTACAAAGCGAGTCTATGATAATCTACTCAAACATTAGCTCAACTCCGTCAAAAGCTGAACGTGAATTCGTCTCCCCAGAAATTTACAATTTATTAACTAGATTCGTGATCGGAACTCTGAATACTTGGACCATCATAGACCGCTGCGTTCCAACTTCAACGTAAATGCAATTTCTGATCACGCATACGTTTCAAATGCAGTGTTGAAACAGCCATGAAGACATATTTTTCCAAGGAGATGGGCTCGAAGACCAAAGGAATTTAAGAAAGCTAGAAATTAGGTAGTTTGTGAGATAAAAAAAAATATTAACCCCCTGTTTCACCATACATTGATTAAATTTATCTGACGGATAAATGTGATGCCGTCTCTGTTTGTTTTGTTCGAAGACGGCATCACATTTATCCCTCAAATAAAATTAGTCAATGGGTGTTGAAACAGCCCCTAAATTTTCTAATTATTTCATCAGTTAGATATCAAAATATTGGACACGTCTTTTTTATTTTGTCAATTAGACAAAAAAATACAACGATGACGCGAGTCCTAGATATTTTAATTTTCAATGATTATTCGATTTAAATTCAGCAAGCAAGAAACGCTTAACAATACACAATACATACAAGATGTTGTAGTAATTAATGGTCATGCTTAATTCTTTTTTTTCGTTCTCTATCGTTTGCCCGAATTTCATATGCCCGAATGTATCGTTTTCTAGAATTTTCATTTGCCATTAAGTAATTTATTTCTGAAATAGTAATTTCTTCAGAGTTGATATTAAACTAACCTAACCTAACCTACTGCATTATATATGATGACATCTAAAAAAATCCTGAAAACAGCACTGTTCTATATATTTTATGGCAAACGTTGGTATGGCAAGTGAAATTAGGGCAAATGATTTTTTTTTATTCGACTGGATGGAAATTCGGGCAAGTAAAGGTAAACACTTTTTTATGTTCAATTCAATGAGTTTTATTTGCAGTGGTTTAAATCACCACTTTTATTAATTAAAAGGTTTACGTACGTCGTCTGACCTGTCAGTGTGAGTTTAATTTTAAGGGATAATCCGCCTATCTTAAAGTATCAAGTTTGTAAGTTTATTTTGTTAATTTTGTACAATAAAGAGTTTACATACATTAAATATGAATTTTCAAAGGATGTTTCCGAAAACTCTCACTGAAGGAGCTAGGTTCGGAAATTAAGTTTACTTTCCCATTCCCAGGCGCCAAAGAACAAATTTGCAGGATCGTAAAATTCGCCAGATCACGATATTATATAATTATTGTGAGATGGCGCCATTTTACGAATTGGCTAAGGGACATGCGCCATATCATTCAAAACTCACCGTTTAACGATTTGCCTAGTGACGTTTAGGCAAATCATGAAATTCCTGGGCATATCATGAAACGCCGCCATTTCATGGTTTGGCCAGTTTAGGCAGATCATGAAATTCCTAGGCATATCATGAAACGCCGCCATATCGGTCCTGGCACTTTGCCGGCCACTGCCGCAGCACGCTCGTTTCGCTCGCTCGGTTCGTGCGTTGTGGTCACAATTCATACTAACAACTCCTCGCTTCGCTCGTCGTACCTATATTTTTCTTTTTGTCGGCATATCACGATCTGCCCGGTATAGAGCTAGGAATATCGACAAATGCGTTGCTCTAATCGATCTTCCGTATTGTTTTTCAGGCCCGTCGTGATATGCCTGGCCAACTTTTAGGCATATAATGAAATGGCGGCATTTCACGATATGCCTAGGAATTTCGTGATCAGGCGGATTTTACGATCGGCCGCCGACATAAAGATAAATACGAATTTAAATAAATATTAAACACCTATGACTAGAAAACACACATTAGTATTTTTCGTAATAATATCTGCCCCGATCGGGGATTGAACTCGGGATCTAAGGCTTTGTAAACAGGTTCTTTAATCACAGGGTGGTCGTATATTGAAGTTTTTTTTAAACTACCTGATGGGAAGCATTTGCCGCCTCCCTTGGACACCCGAGACACAAAGGGAACCCGCAACAGGTGCGCTGCCGGCCCTTTGAGAGACTGATAGGCTTGTTTCTGATTTACGCTTGAATCAATTACTCATCACTACCCCTATTTTTATCCGACAGCCCTATAAAGGTTTGCATTTTGCGAGCGTTTTTGTATGTGTGTATGTATGTACGTATGTCTATTCCTCTGATCTTCTTTATAGCCTAAATGGCTGGACGGTTTTCATCATATGACTCAGGTTCCGACTGTTGAAGTTTAAGTTAGGTACTTATTTAACAGAGTTCTAGAGACTACTTTGACTGTACTTATTAACCCCCGACGCAAAAAGAGGGGTATTATAAGTTTAACCGCTATGTCTGTGTGTGTGTGTCTCTCATTCCAAAAGGAGGCCTGTGCCCAGCAGTGGGACGGATATAGGCTGGGATGATGAGGTTATTTTTCCTTTTAACTTTTCTTTTAAGGCAGTTTTTTAATTATGTTTCGATAAATTGACTTTGTAGTAAACCGAGCTGGTAGAAAATAAAAATATGGCTACGTTTTTAGCCTGCTTCACATTTTCGTTTCGTAAATTATTAGTTTCCTTGAATGGTACTATTAATACTTATATACCCACTTCATGAAAAGCAGACGGCAATTCAATTAAAGCCATCGAAACAATTCGATGTACGCTTATTAATCGATAATATTTATTCAATAATCCTATTACGGAAATTGGATTATAAAGTGAACTTTGTGGGTAAACCCGTGAAATGGAGTTTTACACGAATAATTAAATTATGAACAGATGAAGATGTTTGTTTTAAGGATCCTATTGTTGAAATATTAAACATGAACCTGTGCAAATGGCAGCCTAAAAGTGTTAGTAAAGTAGTGGTTTTTGCAATGAACTAATTTCAAAAGCCTAACTCTAACTAACCTAGCCTAGCTTAAAGCCTTTGTTAAGGAGGTAGGGTGTAGTGTTAGCGAGAGAGGTTCTGATGCTCGCGCGGGTGCTTCTTAGGCGCAAAGGTTGTCCATCGCTTTTCAGTGTGGTAAGGCGGGTAGTAGGATAGGCACATTTGCGCCCGGGGCAACAGGTGACAGAGAGCGATATTGTACTATTATTTTAACTTTATTTGTGATTTTATTTTATCGTATGTAAATTTTATTTGACATTTAGTATTAATTTATTATTAATTAGATTTTTAATTTTCATTGTGATTTTATTTATTATTTCAACATATTTTGTATTATATTATTTCATTGTTGATTATGTTTGAATTTTAATTAAAAATAATTTAAAATCAAAGTTATCTAACATGTTCCTCTTTGGTATTTAATTTGTTCTAAGTATGCAAATTAAGAATTTCTGTGCACTGATTCAGTAGGTATATTTTTAACAAGGTTTTTTTTTATTTCAAATCAAATTTTAAATCATTTATTCAGTAAATAGGCTATTCGGCTAGAGAGAGAACCAAACAAATAAATATAAATTCACGCATACACTCGAAAAACATATAACTCTTCTTCGGGCAGTCGAGTAAAAAACTCATTCACTGTTCTAGAATCGAACCATTCAACCTGCACTTGCACCTATACTCGTCTCCAGAATAATGTGAGTTTGTCTCTTCCTGCAGGCTAGGGAATAAACTCTCGTACGCATAAGACGCTACGGGCGAGCTTTGTCATATTGCCTCAGCTTGTATGGCTAACCGACTTTAAAGTTGTTGTCATGTACATTTTGATCCCTCCGAGTGCAGTCAGGTCATGTTCCATTGAATAAATTTTTAAATTATGATGGAATTAGTTCAATACCCAATGTGCACGGATTGTAATAAGATTGAGGACTTAATACATATTTTGGTGGAGTGTGTATTGACTAAGGATAGCCGTGAGAGGTATTTGAGTGATTTGGACCTGTTCAATGGTGCAGTGAATATTATTTTGAGTTGTCCGGTATCCGGAAGATGCAGTACGAATTTACAGGTTCATCAAGCACTCCTTTGCAGCCAGATAAACTTGACATCGCAATAGAAGTTTTTGATTAATGTGGTCATCGAGTCTTTCAATGAGGCTGGCATAGTCACACAGGTGCACTTAAGCGTCAAAAAAAAAGATCCCTCCGGCAAGAAAAAAAAGAAAATACGTGAAAATGAACACCTTAGAGACCGGTGCTTACAATAGTGGAATGGACGAGCAAGTGGGTATCCGAGACCGCCATAAACATCTACAACACCACAATAGATACAACTTTAAACGAGCAATTCTTGTACTCGTCTATTTATTTAGTTAAATCGGGGATCTCAGAAACAGCTCTAGTACATTACGCAATTCTTGGTATTTTTTCGGGGATCTCAGGGGTAATTCGCGGTTTTTGTATGTTTTTCTTGAGGCTAAATTTCACGTTAAATAGAGATAACATTGGGAATTTCAATAGATCTGTTATCGCTATGAATGAATGGATTAACGAACCTTAAAGTCAAAGATTAATGTCTCGGACAAACGACACTTTTCTTATATTATTACTTATAGTTTTCACTTTCAAAACTTATTGGAATAAGTAAGCTCCAAAAAACACAATTTAAAAAACTCCGAGTTTAAGAATGATCCAAAATAATAGTCCTTTGTGGTTCGATTCTTCAACACGCACGCATCACTTCCTCCCTTTCCCATAATGTTTTCTTCCATCATCGCCTATTCCCAGTCCGCGATGTCCTAAAAAATATCCCTTAAAAGGCATGCATAAAATATTCCTCGCGATATTCGTCGTCGATACGCCATTGCCTCCATCTTGCCTCCAAGGAGCGCCTTAACTAGCCGCTCCGGGCTGCGACAGCCTAGCTCCGGGAATTCAGTTATGCTAAAACCAAATCTGGTTAACTTCGAGTCGTAGGTAGCCATATTTTGTGGGAGAACAGGGAGGTTTAAGGCCAGTGAATGCTCATATTTGACTTGAAATAAAAATTTGTTTTATTGTTTTACATAAAACTGACCCATGTTTGATTTATATTACATAATGAAAAGTGCAGGTGAAGCCAAAAGTTCAAGTAACAGCCTATTCACTCCTGCCTTCAAGAGTCCTGAATGTATTTATCCAGAAATATCTATAGTTTATCCACGCAGCCGTGGCTTAGTGGTTTGGCCTATTGCCTCTCAGTCAGAGAGTTGCAGGTTGAGTTCTTCAGAATTTAGGAGCGAAATTTCATTTGCTTATCATGACCTTTCCGATGAAGAAACATTATCTTGAGGAATCATGCACAAATCTGCAAAGCAATTCAATGTTGTGTGTGAAAAATTCCCAATTCGCATTGGAAATTATTTTGCATTACCTGATCCTTATGTAAATAAATAAATTTATATCATTGGGACAATTAACACCAATTCACCTAGTCCCAAACTAAGCAAAGCTTGTACTATGGATTTCCTTGATATGGATTTTCGCAAAATATCGCCTGAACCAATGAATTCCTCAAAATAATGTTTTTCAGAAAGTATCAAACTAAGTTTTCAAAAAAAAGAGCGTACTCCTACCTTAAAGGCCGGCAACGCACTTGTGACTCTTCTGGTGTTGCAGGTGTCCATGGGCGACGGTAATCGCTTACCATCAGGCGATCCGCCTGCTCGTTTGCCCCCTATACCATAAAAAAAAAAAAAAAAAAAAACTATTTCATTCACTCAGACACTTACGTGTGAGAAATATACCAAAAACTAATATCCCAAAGAGTCACAAAGTGATTGAACAAACAGAAACAAACAATCTATACTTATTATTATAATTATTCATGCTTTACAACAGTAAAGCTAGTCAAATAAACACAGCCAACAGAGAGCACCTTTTTTAGAAGCTTGATTAAAATATGTCGCACTCTCGCAGCGTATAATTTTCAAAGCAATTAATTTTCTTTTCAGTCAATTGGAACAAAGTCATTTCTACGTCTCCCCCAGGGTTCATTCGAGCAATTAAAAATGAGTCGTATAAAGGTCGTAAAATCTCCCACGTTCCAGTTGATTAACATGCATACGTACAGCTATACAAACTGTAAAGTGAGACAGCCTCAGAGATCGAATTTCAATATCTCACAAACGACTGCATCACATAAACTTAAGTGGTGATAAAGTTTACTAGCTACTGATCTCTGATGATCACGACCACTCTGTCGAGAGTATAGCGACTTAGATTCTTGCTATTATGTAAACAATATCAGGTATGTACACCTGATTATGTGTCGTACGTGAAGGTTATACGTATTTACTAGTCCCTTAGCCTGTTAGTTAAATGTTAATTAACATCTCTACTAGGTGGACCTTTTAACAGAAGCAAATAATTAACATAGATTGTACAGCATTAATATCTGCCACAGCGGAGCATGCACAAATATCTGAGACGTCCTTTCGGCCATAGAAATAGAGTCTTATCAGATATTTACGCACGCTTGTTGTATCAGATATTGGTGCTGGTGACTGTACTCGTCAAACTGAATGACGTTAGATAAGCGACTTTTAAAAATAATTAAGATTTGATATTTCCCTTTTCATACAAATTAAATTATATATAGGCCATCCTAGAGCCCAATTGATATGACCTGCTACAAACATCTAAAATGTTGCTTTACGAGTACATTGCGTCATCGAATAAACTTTACAGTGTACCTAATAGAAGTAAAACCAATCGACACTACTTTAAAAAAATCTCTTATCTCAAATCAATACGTCAATAAATTTGACTCTCAAAATAATGTTCATTAAGTTCACTCGTAAAGATCATCGAACAGCTTTTTTTCAAAGTAGTGACGTAATTATTTTTAAAAGTCGCTGAACTAATGTCAATGTAACTATTCAAGAGCCGGTATAAGCCTCTATATTGTTGCGTTAGATTAACAGATGAACTAATCTTACCCCTAGGATCACTATATCAACAGCTAACTGTTTCAAATAGAGCGTTAGGAAATAGAACCTTTAATGCGCAGGTCCGACCCATAGCAGTAATTTTGATTTACTCATAATATATTCAACACAAATTGTTGTCAGTCCAACACTGCACGTTGCCCAGAACCACAGAGATATAAATAACATCCTATATGACATTTGCACGTGTTTCAAACTGAACCTTTTGTAAGACGAATAGGGTTTATTACAGATTAACTAAAAAAGGCACGTAGGACCTTGCATTATGCGTTAAAGGTACCGCTTCGTTACTACGACAAGCGAGAAAATTGGTAGGAAATATTTTCTGATTTCGACTCATTTTGTTTTGATAGTCGGAGAGGTTGATTTTGGCTCATTTGTTTGGTATCTTTTGCCTTCCATTTTGTTCGCTCTAAAATCACCACCACATCGGGAATGCACGTCTAAAACTAACGCACGTCTAAACAGTTCAAAGAAAGAAAGACATACATTTATTCACAACACAACAATAGACAACACTACACAAGACACAACAATATTATTAAGTACGACAGTATAGATAGAAAACATGATTTCAAATGAAAAAAACCGCATCCAAATCGGTTCACCCATTTAAGAGCTACGGTGCCACAGACAGACACACAGTGTTCAAACTAATAACACCCTTCTTTTTGCGTCGGGGGTTAAAAACGACAGAGCATGTCAAATAAAAGCTTGTAAAAATTTAGCCAACTGGGTACGAATCTAGTTGTTATGCCACTAATTGCTCTCCTGTTTTGTAATTATCGCAATAGGTTAGTCTTCTCTACTCTCTACCTCTATTTGTCATTGGCATGATAAATGTAACAAGCCCGATTATGAAGCTATCAAGAATAGGCAGATGATTATTCCGCCTCCTGGCCCACCCCAATCATTTCTCTTTGCGTCTTTGGAAGTCGAACCCTACTGTCAGCGCTCAGGGCTCAATTAGAGGTGAGACGTACTAGGCAAAACGCAGACTGAGTCTTGCGAGTACGCGTCCACAAAAAGACTAGATCCAAAGACTAGGTCCACGAGTATCTACTAGTACTTAACTCAATTGACTCATTGCGTAAACAAAATGATTCCCGTAAATGCGCTCCCGTAATTGCGTATACGCGAACTAGTTTTAGTAGTTTTACGAAAATCGAACTACCGAATTCCACGTCACAGTTCAGTCTTCACACTTCATATTTTTTTAAATTTTACTAATATTATATACCAACTAAAATTTTCCCTTCGTACTTTATACAGGCTTAGGATTGTCAGCATTTTTTATAAAATTTTCAATTAAAAAGTGTACATAAATGCTAGTTTTCAAGTTGGCGGAACGTTGTCAGCCGCCGTACTCCTAAATACTCGTACGCTAAAAGAATCGCGGGCGGGAACGCGTACTCACGCGTCCAAGCCAAAACCTATTCCAGTAAATACGTCTCACCTCTACGCTCAATTTGCCCGAGATTTGCTGTATAAAGTGAATTATTTCGATATTTGTCATTTTCTCCTCGTTAGTAACCTATTATTGGTGTCTGATTTATTTGAAGGATAAAGAAAGGGTGTCGTAATTTTTTATTAACATTTACGTGTCACTAGCTTTTGGTCGCTACTTGGTCCGCGGAGAAACAACTAAAAGTAAAGCACTCCTTCTTTCTTATATCTGAATCTACTGTGGAAGTATTCCGTCTCTATTACTTTCTCCCCTTATGAGATTGATTTTCAAATAACCCGGCCAAGAGCGTGTTGGACACGCCCAAAATAGGGTTCCGTAGCCATTACGAAAAAAATAAGTATTATCTTTATAAGGATTTGGTATTTTATACGGAATCTTCCAAGTTTACGTATATTATACCTTAGGCTGCGATTTACTCTTAAACTACTAATAATTCTCGAGCAAACTTTACCGTTATAGTTTTCTTTGTAAGATTGATATACTTAAATTACTACCATTCTGAATTTTTTCAAGTTTTTCCACCCACCGGTTTAGATTTTAGAGGGGGACGCTCAATTTTAATGAAAATTTGCACTTTAAAGTTGAATATTTCGCAAAAAAAAACACTGAATCGAAAAATTGTCCTAGCGCTTCCGAAATGGTTTTAAAAACCTATCCAACGATACCCCACACTACATGGTTGGATAAGAAAAGAAATCACCCCCACTTTACATCTATGCGAGGTACCATCAGCCAAATATGTGGTCTACCGCACCCTAAAGTTGATAATCGTTTGCATAATTATCATAAAACAATAATTCCAATAGACGTGTCTGTCAACTTGAAAGTTCGACTTAAGTGACATATTCATTTGATAGGATCGTGTTTAAAAATTGATAGACCACTTATATGGCTGATGGTACTCTAAAATATATATTTTTTTAATTTTAATTGTACCATTTTGTCGGCATAGTTTACATATTTATTTGTGCAAAATTACAGCTTACTAGCATTGATGGTTCCTGCATGAGCAAAGCCGCGGACGGACAGACAGACATGGCGATACTATAAGGGTTCCGCTTTTGCCATTTTGACTACGGAACCCTAAAAAGCATATTTCACCACATTGTCTGCGTAGTTAATAGTTTGGAGTATCAAATAGACGTCTTGTCTATCTAATTGGCCTTCTTCTTATTAAGAGTTACATTCTTGTCGGAGAAGCCGATGAAGCTCTCCCACTTCTTTCTACTTTGACCTATGAATTCCATTTTCCTGTTAAACCTCTTGACCCAGTAAGAACCTGGGGTCGTAATGTATTTATATTACCACTTTTATTCGTTCAAAATGATTCCTCTAAAATCCCTCCTTTTGATCTCGGATCAAAGCTTCCTAAAACAGCACTTTGAGTGGCTACTCAATACGTCTATCATACAGTTCGAGCTCCGGTCCATATTTTTGTTACACTTATTTTTACTCATTATTTTTGTAACTCCAGTCCCTAGTTATAGTATAGTTTAAGGTCCGCCCGGATTGCTACCACCATCTTGCTCGCTAATCCTGCCGTGAAGCAGCGGTGCTTGCACTGTTGTGTTTCCGCGTGGAGAGTAAGACAGTCGGTGAAATTACTGGCACTTGAGGTATCCCATCTTAGGCCTCTAGGTTGGCAAACACCTGCAATCCCCCTGGTGCTACAGGTGTCTATGGGCTGTGGTGATCTCTTGCCATCAGGAGACCCACTTGCTCGTTTGCCATCCAGTCGAAAAAAAAAACTTAAAAAAACTGACTTCCAAACTTTCGCATTTATAATGTTAGTGGGATAAATTATTATGTTAAATGATACATCTTTTGTCCGACAGTGGTGTGGCAAGACTGGCAGGTGCGAGCGACAGCCTCGCCAGCAGAAGTGGGCGGGCCGGCGCTGCTGAATTGCGGCGCACCGGCCGCGCTGCGAGAGCACGCGTCCGTCGCCGCCTGGTACCGGGACGACGTCGTGCTGCCCGCCGCTGACCACCTTTGTAAGTTAACCTTGATGCTCCGCACATTACGGTCTCGTCAGCAGCAGTAGTGGGTAGGCCGGCGCTGCTAAACTGTGGCAAGCCAACCGAACCAGGTACTGGGGCGACACGATATTACCCACCGCTGGCCACCTTTGTCAAAAAAAAGTTCCTAAAAAAGTAAGTTACGTTCGAAGTATTAGATTCTGAAATTAATGTTCAGAATGGAATAATGTCATTTTGTATAAGGAACGTAATGCATATAACAGTGTTAATTTATTGAATCAGGCATTACTTTGCGGTGATCCATATTAATGAACTAAAACAATTACTTTGCTCACCCGCGACCCGAAGATATGCGTGTTCATGCAGTGCCTCCACCTCCATACCACAGTATATATATAAGCTAATAACTGCATGAACACGCATATATTCGGGTCGCGGGTGAGCAAAGTAATTGTTTTAGTGTCCACACTGTAAGAACACACATAAATCACACAAACCCATCTATCACCACCACACTACACTGACGCGTTTCGAATTCAACCATGGCTCATCTTCAGCATACCTGTTACCTACTGACATGAAATTTGATGTAGTGATCAGAAGACATACTCGTAACATCATTTTACATAATTAGGTCCTGTATAAGACTTAAAAAATATCTTAGTATTTCATCAAATCACAGAGAATAGAAGCTCCGCCTGATTTGTTTACCTCATTAGTATACTTTACGTTGTTATGTTATATTTTTAAATATTATGCATTTCGTGTATATATTGTAGTGATGTTAATAGGTACGTGTACAATTATTGTTGTTACGCAAATCATTACACACCCTGAAATAATACCGAATGAAATAGCACTAATATCAACTCTTAGCGTCCTATGAGAAAACTTTCTAACCAGGTTCCTCATACTGTTTAGGTACACAATTTTATAGATCGGTTGAAGTTTCTCTAAAACTAAAACAATTGAAACTAAGCTAATAAATATTTGATTGATTCAAGCGTAACTTTTCGGAGGTCCATATCAATGAACTATTGTATTATTTTACGTTGCTTCTCCGCTACAAAAGCGGATTATTAAGTACTAATAAGTAGTATATTTTTTTATATTTTTATTATGTTTATGTTCCTATATGTTGCAAATTGCACTATACTCGTACCTGCTTTAATCTATTCCTTTCTTATATCTATTGTATTGTCACCTTCTTTACGGCATTCTTTTTAACCCTGCAACTCTTTGCTACCTTACTAACTCCAATAGTCGGGACCCATTACTTGGAATATTTGAGATGGTCACGATTTGGAATGGGTCCCGACTTTTGAACTTTAAGTAGACATGTTTTTCGTTTTCAGTTTTTATTTAAAGATTTTAAGGAACTCGGGTTTTTAGATTGGCTTATTTTTTTAATAATGTCATATGTAGTGCTTGTAATCATTACATTCTGAACGCCTTTGCTCTCGGCTTTAACAAGCACGCTCTAAATATGCGTGCTTCTGTTTAAATAACTCCAGTCGCTAGTTAACGTATGTACATAACTAGTTTAATCAGCAAAATAACGCTTCATATTACGAATTAGCAATTTTCGTGAACTAATACGCTGTTTATTCGAACCTAGTTCGGTTACTTATGGTTTAAATTTAGAGTAGCGTATAAAGTTAATCCGAATAAGTCACGTCTTAAATTGAGTTTAGCTCAAAGTCAAAGTCAAAAGTCAAAATATCTTTATTCAACTTAGGCTATAACAAGCACTTTATGAATGTCAAAAAAAATCTACCACCGGTTCGGAAAAACCTCTGCTGAGAAGAATCCGGCAAGAAACTCAACGAGGTCGACGAATCGCTCGACATGTGTCGGGCTAATTCACGCTTGCGACTTATAGGGGTTCTTCTTATTATGCTCTTGAGATATTTCGATTTATGATACAAAAGATTACGCAAACAGGAAATAGAAATGAATATATGGATGTTGTTACAATAAAATGAAAAATGTAAAGAAATAAATATCATGTAACAATTGACACTGTTAAACAGAGCCCGGAATTTTCACGGCATTTTTGATCGGTCATAGTGACTTCTCACTTATATTTACTTACTGGCCTACTTAGTGACTTCCGATATTCAATATCGATACACAACATGTTAAAAAATGGGTCCCACTGAAAAACAGCGTTGCGGCTTGCCGTAACATTATGCTCACTCAGTCCACTTTATACTATTCGATGTTATTTGTTTTTCTCCATCTAATATATTTTTATGTGTATCGAATGTTTCTCTCTCTCTCTCTAAAAATGATTAAAAGTAAGCATTCGAAAAAAAATGACTCCAAAAGTAAGCAAACAAATTTCTGGTTTTCATTTAGTATTTAATTAACGAATTCTACATTAATGCCGGAAATCCTGCATAAATACGAACGTAGCATAAAGGTGATTTTCTACCGGCGAGGCGAGACGAGACGAGCCGAGACGAGGATTGAAATTTGTATGGCGGCGCCCCGGCGACCCGCAGCGGCTCGCGGCGGACGCGCGAGAATGCATACAAATTTCAATTCTCGTCTCGTCTCGTCTCGCCTCGCCTCGCCGGTGGAAAATCACCATTAGAAGTGAATTAATATTTTACTAGCCGTTGCCGGCGACTCCGTCCGCGCAGAATCCATTTATCGCTATCCTACGGGAACTACGTAATTTTCCTGGATAAAAACGATCCTATGTCCTTTCCCGGGACTCAAACTATCTGTATACCGTATTTCATCTAAATCGGTTCAGCGGTATAGATGTGATGAAGTAACAAACAAACAAATAGACTTACAAACTCTCGCATTTATAATATTAATGGGTTGTTAAGTTTGCCATTATTGTATTGGATGTAACCTGTAATGACAATAAACATGTGCAAGTAAAATAAAAAGTGAAATAATAGTACATTACTGCCGTGGCCATGAAGTAAGGGATTGATGGACGAGTTCGGGGTAGACGGGGGAGAATAAAACGAGTCCAGCAATCCCTGTTCTGTCCGAAGTTTGTATAGTGCTTTTCTCAAACAAGGTGAGGAAATATTCCATCATCATCTTAAGATTAGAAGTAAAGCAATGTAGTTTGAATATAATTTTATCTTATTTTTAATTTTTTATCTACCCAAAACCCATATCCCAACCATCCATGAGAAACTTCATGTCTCCATTCGTGACATTAACGCGTACATTTCCGAGCATGTTTGAGAAAATATTTGTTTGTTGCAGCCGGGCCGACGCTGGTGGTGGACGAGGGCTGGAAGCTGGTGGTGCGCAGCGTGCGCGCGGAGGATGCGCGTGCGCAGTTCGCGTGCTCCGTGCTCGATACGCTCACCGGCGAGCGGCGACGCAGCGCGCCCGTCAGCCTCGACGTCACCCGTGAGTGATCCCCCTACCACGAAATTTAAAACCGAAGTTTGTATAGTAGTTGGTTGTCTGGAAGAGATCGCTTTGTAGCGATAAGACCGCCTATTGTCTACCTGATTTTTTCATTTTTGTAATGTCACTGTAATGCTTTTAGTGATCAATAAAGAATATTTGTATTGTATTGTATTTTACACCGTCCCTCTCAGTCTCTTCGTTCCATTCTCCATACAAACGTAGTCTCGGTCTTATTTGAAAACTAGGCAACAGAAATAGATGAAATTTTGTAAGTATAGACTGGACGTACTACCTATGGTTTTTCAGATTTTCATATAAATGTGTAATATCAGAATTACAGGAGCACAAAATTCGTCAAAAAAAAGATGACAACTTGGCACAAGAATTACAGAGTAATAAAGCATTTTTACAAAAATCGAAAAACCACAGGCATTTTGATTATAAAATATCATTGATATCTGTGCTATATTTTTCGTATATTATGAGGACAACGAAACCTAAAATTTAACCGCCCAAATCTTGAAAAGCCTACAGCTATCTCGATATAAATTACGGACGTCGTTGCGGAAGGCATGAGGGGGACGGCTGCTAGCGCTTATGTCACGAGCGATAAAGACAGCAATATCCCAAACGAACAAATAAGGCGGCCGCGCGGCCAAGGGGAAACTTCTCTTAAATGGTATAAGCGTCAGCGGGAAGGCACGATATGAAGTTCAAATTTTGCACCTCGTAGTATAGGACCTATACTTCTAAAAAACTACGATCAAGCTCATAAGCCAGAGACCCGACCATATTTATAAAGAAAAGAAACAAAGAAAAAACATGTGTTGTCAGTCAAACATGTTGCCAGTGACGACACATGGACCTGAGATTTGAAGTCTCACTATAGGTCTTATGAATATGCCCAAAGATGCTCAGCGAGTTATGAAGAGACTCAGGGTTTCTCTACGGGATCGAATCAGAAATTGGAAGATACGTAGAAGAACGAGGGTCACCGACATAGCCAAGCAAATTAGCTCGTTGAAATGGCAATGGGCACCGGAAAACAGATGGCCGGTGGTGCTGAAAAGATCTCGAACGGAGACTTCGGATCGGCAAGCGCGGCATAGGATTATCACCAACGAAAGGGACAGAATGACCTGGTTAAAGCCGCAAACTTACGGTGGATGCAAGCCGCCTCCAACCGAAGCAACTGGAGGTCTATAGGGGAGGCTTAGGTCCAACAGTGGACGTTCTACGGCTGATACGGTGATGATGATTTACCTATAATTTATTTACTATCATTTGGGCTACGAATCCGACTTGGCTGGGCAGCGTTCGGGAAGCTTCGCAGTGTCTTTTCGTCCAAATTACCGCAGTGTTTGAAGTCAAAACTCTTTGACCAGTGTGTGTTGTCAGTGATGACAAACGGATCTGAGACGTGGGCGCAAACGATGGGCCTCATGAGGAAGCTCAAAGTCACTCAAAGGGCTATGGAGAGGTCTATGCTCGGGGTTTCTCTGCGGGATAGAATCAGGAATGCGGTCTGAGTGGAGAGCCTTGGAGAGGCCTATGTCCAGCAGTTGACGCCTACCGGCTGCCATGATGATGATGATGATTTGGGCTACGACCTGGCGTAAAGATCCCGTCTACTCAAACTGTGATGAGCCCTGAGTGCAGATTTTATTTAATGCTCTAACCTTGTGTTCTTTTCTAGCGTCTTCGGGAGCATCGGCCCCCCGCGCCATCTTCCACGGGCAGTGGGAGGCGAGCGTGCGCCGCGGCGGCGACGTGGTGCTGCCGTGCCTCGTGCACGGCAACCCACCTGCCTCTATTACGTAAGTCTCTCAAAGTCTCTCAAAACATCCCTGTATTATAGTCAGATCATGCTCGATGTGCTCGTTATAGCATAACAATGTTGCAGTGTGTTTACTTTATGTACCGATAGAAAGAAAGAAATAAAATATATTTATACTTAGACAACACAAGACACAAAAACAATATTACAAAATGAAATAGAATAAGTATAAGAACAAGAAAAATTTGTTCGCTATTCGCAAAAACAGTTTTATAGTAAGGTAAGTACAAGTTATGACAAAACAAAAAAAAGCAAGTTTTTGGGAAGTCGCGAAACGGTCCCAGCTCAGCAGTATTGGCTGGTCTTTGTGTAGGCTTGGCGGCTTCACGTAAGGCGAAAATCGAAAAAAAAAAAAAAAAAAATCAGTCATAATACCTACAATGTAACATGTATGTACATGTGTGTAATAGACAGGACCGAGGGTGTCGTTGCGGGTGCGACAGTGCGCAGGCCATGATCTGTATCGATTCATTGGCACCTTTCATCCTTTGACAACTTTTAAAAATTACACTACATCCAACTAAAAAGTACCTATCTAAAACACAGGCACCACAGCAATTTTCTATGCGCAGACGGCAAGTTCCAGGTCGAAACGGGACCCGGGGGCAACATTCAGCAAATCCTAATGAAGTTAGCGTAATGCGGTAGTTTCGGGCTCCGAGGAACCGTTAGAGATATCAAGGCTATAGTTGCACCTTTACACTCACGCCGAAGGAACACAGTTTAATAAATATTCCACAATATAGTACACATTTACATTGAGAGTAAGGACTTATGAACAAGAAGGTATGTGTAGTGTACAAGGCCTCATCGTTGGAGACACCCGAGGCCGTATTGTCTAACGTTTATGACGAACGCGATCGCAATCAAATGTCAGTTTTTAGGGTTCCGGAGCCAAAATGGCAAAAACGGAACCCTTATAGTTTCGCCATGTCTGTCTGTCTGTTTGTCTGTCTGTCCGTTCGCGGCTTTGCTCAGGGACTATCAATGCTAGAAAGCTGTAATTTTGCACAGATATATAAGTAAACTATGTCGACAAAATGAAAATAAATTATGGTACCTCCTGTAGACTTAAAGTGGGGGTTATTTTTTTTTCTCATCCAACCCTATAGTGTGGGGTATTGTTGGATAGGTATTTTAAAACCATTAGGGGGTTGCTAAAACGATTTTTCTATTCAGTGATCTGTTTGCCAAATATTCAACTTTAAAGTGCAACTTTTCATTAAAATCGAGCGTCCCCCCCCTCTAAAATCTAAACCGGTGGGTGAAAAATTTGAAAAAAATCAGGATGGTAGTAACTATATCAAACTTTCAAGGAAAATTATAACGACTAAGTTTGCTTGACAATTATTAGTAGTTTATGAGTAAATAGCAGCCTAAGGTAATAAATATACCTAAACTTGGAAGATTCCGTAATACGAAATCCTTAGAAAAATATTACTTAATTTTTCGTAATGGCTACGGAACCCTATTTTGGGCGTGTCCGACACGCTCTTGACCGGTTTTTGTTTCTGAAAGCTGTCATTTAATTGCGATTGCGGGCAATACGGCCTCCGAACCGAGAACATGTCAAAGTTTATTCGTAGTGTCAAAGTCAGCAAATAAATACACCGTGTTCCTTTGATTCCTATTAACTGCAACAGATGGCTCAGAGGCCATATCCCACTAATTCCACTAATATTATAAATGTGAAAGTTTGTGTCTGTTTGTTTCTTTGTTTGTTTGTTACTTCATCACGTCTAACCTCGTGCCTACATCCTTCCTTTGGGAAGGACATAAGAAATAATTATAATTGGACACTGTGGTCATTTGAAAAGTACAGAGTGAAAAACTAGTAGGAAAAGCCGGAGATTATTTCCTCTATTTTCCCTGAACATCTTAAGCTCTAAGCAATATAATTTGAAAGTTTCAAAAAAATATTCCAAAAAAGTACCTTTGGTAGGCAGGAGGCTAAAGCGCTGAACCGATTTAGATGATATTCGGTATACAGATAGTTTGAGTCCTAGAGAAGGACATGGGATAGTCTTTATCCCGGAAAAATAAATAGTTCCCGCGGGATACGGATAAAATAATTCTGCGCGGACGGAGTCGCGGGTAACGGCTACTTGACTATAGCGCTACCGTTCGCCATCGCATCCACCAACTCCTACCTTTACTTTATAATTATAAGTGTGTTTGACAGTAAAACCTCTAAATAAATTATTGAATCAGCCGTTACTTTGCGGAAGTCCATATCAATGAACTAAAATAATTTCTTTGCTCACCCGCGACCTTTATGACAGCTAAGTTTATGCAAGATATGCGTGTTCAGTTCCTCCACCTCCACACAGTAAGAACACACACAAATCACACAAACCCATCTATTACCACCACCATACTACACTGACGCGTTTCGAACTCAACCAGAGTTATCTTCTTTTAGTTCATAAAGCCGAGTTTAGACTTGCAAGAAAAATCGTGCAAGTTGCATTACATTGCGGCGCTCGATTGACCACTTCAAACTTGTTGACTTTACGGCCTCGCAATGTAATGCAACTTGCACGATTTCTCTACTGTCCCTTGGAGCTGTGAAAAAGTCAAACATCTAAGCCAACGCAATCAAAAGATACAGCCGCTTATGCCGCAAATTTCCGCAAATTTTCGAGACTCGCAAGGGAATGAAAACCTACAGGGTACTTCCCGTGAACTCAGAATCTTAAAATTTGGTACGAAGTAACGTCTTATAGCACAGATCAGATCAGATTTAGACGATCAGATGGCCTAGTGGTTAGAGAGCCTGACTACGAAGCTTGAGGTCCCGGGTTCGATTCCCGTGTCGGGGCAGATATTTGTATGAAAAATACGAATGTTTGTTCTCGAATCTTGGATGTTAACTATGTATTTAAGTATGTATCTATCTATATAATTATATTTATCCGTTGCTTAGTACCCATAACACAAGCTTTGCTAAGCTTACTTTGGGACTAGGTCAATTGGTGTGAATTGTCCCGTAATATTTATTTTTATTTTTTTATTTATTTTAGATAAAAAGTTTTTTTACATCATATAAAATAGTTATACGGAACCCTCGAAACGCGAGTCCGATTCCCACTTGGCCGGTTTTTTTCTAAAATATGAATTCACAGGTATTTAAATATTTGTATTATAAAATAAGTCACGATGTTATTCCTGCATTCATACCTACTAAGCCAAATCAACGAAAATGTAATTCAAATATTCAACTTCCAAATTAGGCAAATATCAGAATTTACGCGTTCAAGATATTAGGATTGATTATACAAAGGTCAGGGCCTGAGGAACCGTTTGCTCGTCTGCTTCACCTTCATCAATCCGAATTACTTTTCGTGTCTTTTCACTGGAATTATGATCTAGTTCAAACGCCAGGATCTTTTGCTGGAAATTATATTTAGATGTATTTGACAGATGACGGACGTCGTATTTTTGCTCATCTACAATACAAATTCACCCCAGTATTAGTCTCAGGCTTATGGTAGCTTTCAAATTTCTATTTTTTGACTGTGATTTTGTCTGCTTCGAATTCGTGTAATCTTATTGCGATATTTATTAGAAAGAGTAATCTGTTTTATTCCAAAGAACCAAATGTCTACATAACAAATTTCATACAAATGCGTTAAGACATTTTGGCTTGATAGAGTAAAACACATACACGCGTCATCATGTACAATCCCAAAAGCGAAAGCGCATTTCTAATATTAAAAGGTTTTATAAACAATACCAACGCTTGTAAATTGTCTCTGTTTCTCTATTTTTGTAAACTTTTTTTGTATAATCGAGAGATTACATACATATACATAACACATCTTACATGACATGAATTTGTTGAACATGTCCAAATAATAATATTATGAAGCCCGAAATGTTCGAGTGGGATATACAGGGCGGAAAGATCGAATGCCACGTTGATGGAAACTACCTTAAATTTGGAAATAGCACATTCTGTGTAAAAGAGACTTTCCTTTGTTTTTAAAAAACTATAAATTCTGCAGTTATGCATTTTTGAAAAATCATATGCCTTAACCGAGACTCGAACCCGTCAAATGCGCAGATCGAAAGGGTTGTTGATAAGATTCATTTATCACCAAGTAAAATGCACAATCAAAATGACAGAAGACCATGAAAACTAACAGTTACGTGTTAATTTGTTTTCACCCGTCACTGAACATGGACGAAACTAGGGTACTAAATTTTATGGATCTTTGATTTTCAAAAATCCATAAAAGTAGTTTTTATTATTTTCTAAAATAAAAGTAAGTAAGTCACCCTGCCTACAATTTGCTATTTCTAATATTTAAGGTATCTGTGGTGAATTTCCCGTGACGGGTAAAAACAACATTAAATGGTAATTGTCAGTATTCATGGCCTTCCGTTATTTTGAAAATGCTTGTTACTGAGTGATAAATGAACCTTATCAGTAACCCTTTCGATCTGCATCATAAAATACGTCATGTTATTTTTTGTCGCATTTGACTGGTTCGAGACCCTACTAAGACAAGCGATTTTTCAGAAAATCATAAATACAGAATTTATTATTTTAAAAAATTAAAAAAAGTCTCCTTTACATAGAATATGCTTTTTCCAATTATTTATTATTGCCATCCATGTCGCATTCGATCTTTCCACCCTGTATACATAGACAGAATTTGTAAATATTAATTACTATCGAACTGGTTATAACGTACGAAAATTTATTGAATCAGGCGTTACTTTGCGGCGGTCCATATCAATGAACTAACACAATTACTCTGCTCTGGGTGAACAAAATAATTGTTTTAGTTAATTCCTAAGATACTTTAATTAAAGTAAACGTAACGCGAAAACCGAAAACTTACTCTGATTTGGACAAGAACATACTCGTGAAACCTGACGTTTTCGCATTCCGTCAAACAGAAGTAATGCAGCCCCAGCACCTAAAGTTGGCGAAGCGTAAATAACTCACGTCCAGGTTACTTAACAACTTGCCAACTTAAACTGTTATACAACTGATATAACTTGGATACATTAAGTTAAAACTGGGTCCGCTGAGTAAGCTAAGTTAAGCAGCGCAAAAATTTATTACAGTTATTATGATAGCAAATGGCGTAAATTGCTTGCCTGGGCTTTGTGGAAATGCTTGGGGGTTGTGGGACGTTGTTTAACTGAATGGGAGGTTGCAAACGGTTTATTTTAAACCAGTTTATATATGGTATTTTATTTGTTTATCGTTCTGTTCTGAGATATAAGAAAATGACCGTTTCATTCCCATCCATGATAAAGTTGTAAATCTTTTACTTACATAACGACGTGAATTTTTATATTTAGGTTAACATTAACTCTGTAATTTACTGGGTTTTTTGATTTTATATTTATGATGCTTACAGCATATACTTATATCGAAAATACAAACTGAGTCATGGATGCACATAAAAACCAGAAAAAGAGACCAGCGCTGGGAATCGAACCCAGGTCAACCAGAAATATGTGTGTATAGGAGAAAATCGTGCAACCTGAGATATGTGTGCATAGGAGAAATTCGTTCTCTTTTTCTGGTTTCTGTGCATCCATGTCTCAGTTTGTATTTTCGAAATGGTTTTACGACCGTAAAAGTAACAAATTTGGAGTTGAAATAAAAAATACAAAAAGACTCCAAATAACCAATCAGCATATACTTAGGTACTTTATTTAAATTCAACTTCATGAAGATTGCTCTCTAAAATATGCAAAATTAGCTTTGCTCGCAAATACTTTGCAAGCGCTTTTAACAGTGCATCTTTCGGTTATTGTTTTATTTTTATTTTATATGGCTTTATAGTTTCAAAGAAGAACCTCTACACACATACATAAAACAAACAAGGAAAGGTTTTTCTTTATTACTTTGTAGGTATCGATTAATATAAATGACACTAACTTACCTTCAAGACATAATAACGTATCATAACAATCCAGAAGCTGTCAGTCCGACCCAAAAAACAGTAAATGCCGTCATTAAGTCTGACAAATGTGGACATCCATGACAAATAAGTGAAGATAAAGGTGCCAGAAAAAGCTAACGATCGGCCGAAACGACCTGACTTCCTGACCTTAGAAAAACGATACACACGACAACTAAAGGCCTTCATTACAGCCTCGACTTTTTACTTGTCCTCTACATAATGAGAATCCTTAGCTTTACTGGGGATGAAATGAGAGTCCTCTTTGAAATTATTAACGAAATCTATGACGCTTCCATACCGTAATTTGGGAATATACGTACTATAATCTGCCAAGTGCGAGCCGGACTCGCGCGCCGAGGTCTTTGTTCATCTTTAAATATCTAACTTACTAGGGAGCTGTTTAATTTTATACAAGATGTTCGCTACACATTTAGTGAACACGCACAAAACTAGTCTCTATTATCATTCTGAGTTTGCATGTTCCTCCACGCAAAACAAGTGCCTAACGTAAAGGCCGATACCGTGTTTTAAAACTAAACTTTTTATGTCTTGTAAAACTTCACTGCACTCTCCATAAACAACTCATAAAGTAAACAACGGCGTTTTCATTATCTTCGCCAGGCTCACGGAGGTCATATGGCACGGGTTATTGTCTTTAGCACCAGCGGAGAAAGAGACTGTTGGTGAAAAGGAAAGAAGCGAAGATTTGAGAGTAATGTTTATCTAAGACGGCCAAGACTGTGTTCGATTGGCGGCGCGGCCAGTAAGAGAATTTTCCGAAACCTAATTCGTAAGCCGAGTTTAGACTTGCAAGAAAAATGGTGCAAAAATAATGCGAGGCCGTAAAGCCGACGAGTTTCTAGTGGTCAATCGAGCGCCGCAATATTATGCAACTTGCACGATTTTTCTTGCAAGTCTAAACTCGGCTTTATGTCATTTCTCTGACCTGTTTATTTATTATACCTGTTTTCTATATAGCTTAATATTGTAGTCTTCAGCAAAAAGTCATAGTATTGGAAACGAGATAGTATAAGTAAAGTCTGTGTCAAATTGTTGATTCAGGCGTTACTTTGTCGAGATCCACATCAATATTATTAGGTACCTTGATTTCTTCTCTGTTTTAAAAATTAACTCTTGTAGAGATTTAGAATTAGAATTTTGTATGGTGTTTGTTATACTCGGGCCTGAATGCCATAATATCTAATACCTTGAAACGAGCAATATGAATCTCGCAAACGGCTCCAACGATTTCGATGAAATTTGCTATGTAGGGGTTTTCGGGGATGACAAATCGATCTAGCTTAGTCTTATCTCCGGGAAAAGGCTTATTGACGAGTTTTAGCCCGAGCAAAACTCGGTTGCCCGGTACTGTACTGTTTAATGATGAACAAGAACAGAGCATGTCCTGCATGTTAACATATATGTATGACATTCAGCTTGTTATTATTGTTGTAGTTCACCAATGTCACCAATTTCTTTTCTGCATTATAATATAACTACGAAGCTTGAGGTCCCGGGTTCGATTCCCGTGTCGGGGCAGATATTTGTATGAAAAATACGAATGTTTGTTCTCGGATCTTGGGTGTTTACTATGTATTTAAGTATGTATCTATCTATATAATTATATTTATCCGTTGCTTAGTACCCATAACACAAGCTTTGCTAAGCTTACTTTGGGACTAGGTTTATTGGTGTGAATTGTCCCGTGATATTTATTATTGTTATTATAATATCCCTACACTCTTCGATGAATTCATTTTAACTGGTTCTTTTATGATAACCAGCTTGATCACGAAGGGTTTTCATAAACCATTCCCGTTTTACAACCGCAAATTTGGATGTTTATGAGGAATCAACGAAATACGTCTGTGTACATTTTGAAGCAACGTCTGCTGTAGACTTTCTCCCGTATTCCCTCGTACATTAGGGTCACCAGCACTCGTAAACGCGGGCAATAAAACGTAACGCGAACGCGCGCGAAACGCAGCCGTTAAAGATTTAACGTCGTTAGATGGCTAATGCCGCTCTGTTAATAAACGCTGTTTACTCGCAATGGAACAAGAGGCATGGGTGGATTCCTTTATCCACCCGTGGCCAATCGTGCTGCGTTAATGAGGGCTATCGCGTATGAATTCGCCACTAGAGGCGCTAGTGTAGCGTGAGGTCTCCGAAATGTCAAATCTCATAGTTTTTGGCTGAGCTACGCGGGTTTATTTAAAATTAGAATAATTTTGTGAATATTTTGCAATATCTGAAATTAATTATGGCAAATATGCATTCCGGGGCAATGAATGTCTGTGTTTTGAGACAGTTTTGTCTTTCGGAAACCTTTGTACTCCCTTTTTTCCGAACAAAACGGGGAATATGCAACACTGTGGCATGCTCGATATTTTTATGGTACGGTTTTAAGGTGTATTAAATATGATTTTAATCTAAACTTTGTTTTCACGCCCGTAATAACAGACTTTGAAAGCCATACTAAAAACCTCACGCAACAGTGCGCCATCTAGTGAGACAAAAAACGATAGCCCTCATTCCAGTGAACAGCTGCTGGTTTGCGTCTGCAGCAGCGCGCCAGATCTTCGACTGAATCAAAATCAAAACCATAACTTTTATTCGGTAAGGATCCGCTCCTTGTTAACATGCCACTAATTTATTCCGGCGCTATCAGAAAGACCACTGTTAAAAAGAATGCGCTGCAAGAAATCTGTAGACGACGCATGTACAAAGTTTAAATAAATAGTTTGTATACCAACGCTGTCTAGCAATTGGCCACTAATAAAATTGGAAAGCAAGCAGCGCGGAAAGAAAACAAAAGAATAACGGGAGTCCTGTCATAGTTCTTGTCCGCGCTGCGTGTTTAATTTTGCATTATTATTACAAATAGTTTTATTTTACTAATTTACACTCCAAAGATCAATATACAGTCTACAAATCAATTCTACATACTTTTCTTTTCAATTTTCCTACTGAATCGATGCTCAACGCAGACAGAATTCTTAACTCAACGGATTTTCAATTTAACAGATTTCCAACTCAACAGATTCTCAGCTGATTTTAACTGTTTTGCAATACTGAGTCAAGTCACTGTCATTTTGCATGCAATAAGCAATACAATGTCAACTTAAAATTATTTTCTAAGGGTTGATATTGTATTGCAGAATTAATCAGGGTTAACACACTATTGGAAAATTGCGTCAGATGATCTCCGTTAGGTACGACGACGATCGAAGCAAGCAAGAGTGGTTAGAAAGAACTGTGACTCTACAGCAACAAAACCCATTTTTTTAGTATATAAAGTTAGTGAAGTATAGTATTGTGAAGTATAGCAGTTTTATGAAGCGGGGAATCTGTATAATACGGAAATTTGACTATTTTGTATATGTTTTATAATTAGAACTACACAATGCCTGTTATCGAATAGAAACAATTTTTAAGCTACCTTTGCAAATAACAAAGTTATAAAGGTTTGAAATTCAAGATTAACAGAGAAAACATCTGCATGTGAGTCACACGCCAGTCGCCATCCTTGCTGCATAGAGAAAAGCGTGAGAAAGAGACAGGTATATAGATTTTTTCAAAAATCACTATAAATCCAATTTTTCAACCGATTTAAATTCTCTTCGCTAACACTATCTGTATGTCTATATTTTCATAATAATATTAGATATTGGTAAAAACAGGGTTTCAATACCGTATATTGAAATTTGAAACGGGAATATGTAGAGATGGAAACTTATAGAAATGAGAATCTGTATAATTGGGAATTTATTTAAATGGGATTCCGTATAATTGGGAACAAACGCCTTGTAGTGCCTATTTTGCTATGGACCGCTTACTAAGTAAAATTTTAACTCATTTACGAATAGGTAAGTCACCAGGATCAATATCTGACACAACAAGCGTGCATAAATATCTGCAGGACTACTACGAAACTCGAAACTCGAAGTTCGTGTCGTGCGGTCCTTCTGACACTCATACTACCCTATTATTTAATACGAGAGCCGAGAGGACGGTACTGTTA
>NC_133489.1:23202769-23233360 GCF_025370935.1 Choristoneura fumiferana | reverse complement strand
AGGCCGCCGTCTCAGACTTTTGTCAGTTTCGAACCCGTGATGAAGATTGCTTTGAAACAAGTTTTGCTAGTAGTAAATCTGTCATCGTATGTGGAGATTTTAATGTGAATTTACTAGACTCGGCAAATAGATTATTCTGGAAGACTTTGAATTTATTTAAATCATTTAACTTGTTTCATCTTTTTGAGGAACCAACGAGAGTGACGGCTAACACAGCTACATGTTTAGATAATATTTCTGCAAGTGTGATGCTATGGACAAGGAATAATAAACTGTTAATTCCGATCACAGCGGCCAAAAGCCTGTTTTCAACAATACTTAAACAGACAAATGATCGAGTAATAACCTACAGACCCGTTACAAAAGCCGTGTAGAAAAATTCAAGGAAATATTATCAACAGCGTTCCTGAGCCTTACATGGAGGGAAGTGATCCTAACGTCCTATATAAGAACCTGTCTACAGTAATTAATCGAGAGTTCGAAAAAGTTTTCACATTAAGAACTAAAATGAGAAACGGTAACAAGGCAAAGTTTAGTGACTGGGCCACGGTGGAATACATAAGAGTAGAACTAGGCTTTACGAACTTTATGAAATGAAAAGTCACAGTCAAGACCCCTCCTTTATAGACTACGTTAGAAAATATTCCAAATTATTTAAAAAAGTATGTATTGCTGCCAAGGCTGATTATCTTAGTAATAAAGTTAAATCGCTGAAAATAAAGTAAAAGCTGTATGGAATGTAATAAATTCAGAAACAGGTAAATCTAAGCCCGTAATTGTCAATTCCAATTAAAAGTGGATGATAGAATATTGACTTCAGATTTAGAAGTGGCGGGTGCTTTTGAAAATTTTTTCTCAGATATTGCTGTAAATACGACTCGCGATCTAAAGTCTTCCACTGTGCTGCTAGTTCTTATCTAAATGAAATTGCGAAGGATAAACGTCTGAATTTTGATTTTCAACATACTAACTCTGAAGAAATTATAAAGACTTTTAAATCTTTAAAACTGAAGAATACGGAGGATCTTTGGGTATTTCTGTTCGAGTTATGCAATCTGTCATCCATATTGTGGCACCGTACCTAGCCGTCATATTTAATAAGTGCATTGATGATGGTGTGTTTCCGGACTTAATGAAATATAGCAAAGTGATTCCATTGTTTAAAGCTGGGAGCTCATCTGATCCTGGCAACTTTCGTCCGATATCTGTGCTGCCTGTGCTGAGTAAAGTGTTTGAAAGATCATGCTTAACCAGCTGCTTCGTCACTTCAATGTAAACAACCTACTACACAGTCAGCAATTCGGTTTCACAAAAGCCGTTCGACAACAGATGCAGCCGCAAGTCTCATGAAGTACATTTATGATGCATGGGAAAATTCGCAAGATGCAATAGGAATATTTTGCGACCTCTCCAAGGCCTTCGATTGCGTGGAGCATGAGACGCTTATCCGCAAACTTCAACACTATGGACTTTCAGCTAAAGCACTTAACCTGGTTAAGTCTTATCTCAGCCAAAGAATTCAAAAAGTGGACATAAATAGAACGCAGTCAGCTGGCTCAGCGGTGAAGCTTGGAGTTCCACAAGGCTCCATTTTGGGTCCATTTCTCTTTCTGGTATATATAAATGACCTGCCCCACTTGCTAGAACAGAAATGTAACATAGTATTGTTTGCAGATGATACTTCTTTGATATTCAAAGTAAACAGGCAACAAGAAGATCCAACCCACATCAATGAGGCGCTAAACTGGTTCACCGCTAACAATTTATTACTAAATGCAGCTAAAACTAAGTGTATAAAATTTTCGTTGCCTAATGTGAGACAGTTTTGAAACAACTATTTCCTTAAACGGAGAGAATCTGAACTTGTGCATGAGACTGTTTTTCTTGGTCTTACGTTGGATCGTAATTTACAATGGAGCCCGCATATTTCTGGTCTTGCTGGTAGATTGAGCTCTGCCGCCTATGCTGTACGAAGAATCAGACAATTTACCAACGTTGAAACTGCCCGGCTAGTTTATTTCAGTTATTTTCACAGCATAATGTCCTATGGTATGCTGATTTGGGCAAGGCAGCCGACATAGAAACTATCTTCATTCTACAGAAGAGGCAGTCCGGTCTATCTACAACCTTGGCTCCCGAGATTCACTAAGAGAACGCTTCAAGGAGATAAACATCCTCACAGTAGCTTCACAGTATATACATGATGTGATATTGTATACACACAAGAATATCGAGTCCTTTAAAAAAGTGTCAGACGTACATGATATCAATACTCGTAATAAGCACAAGCTTGCGTTCCAAAATTCCGTTTACGGAAAGTAAGCAAATCTTTTGTGGGAAACTGTGTGAGATTTTACAATAAAGTTCCTGTAGAAGCATGGAAATTGCCACACAACTCTTTTAAAGAATACATAAAGAGTGCACTTCTGAAGAAAGCTTACTATAAAGTTGAGGAGTACTTATGTGATGATGCGACATGGCCTAAACTGAAAGCCGATGAAAATTAGGATGTTGATGTGTGATGTATGTATTCGTGTTGTGTATGTTGTCAAGGGCAGACCTCTTGAGGGAGGTTTGACCTTAAAGGAGGCCTAGTAAGTTATTCTTTGAGTAAAACAATAAGACTTTTAATAATTATTTAATTAAAAATTGAAGACAAAAAATAACAGGCCTAGTTTGACAAAATTAAAAGTAAAAGTATTACGAGAATCTCAGGTAGTAAGTTCAAGCGATTTTATTGAGAGGTGGTTCTGATTATTCGGTCTCCCTGGCCTACACTTCCCTGGAGTCGGAGAGAAGAACCCGGAGCGAAGAGGCTGGCCACAGCAGGGGGGCCTGGTCCAGCTGAGTGGTCGTCGGTGCCGAGGTCAAAAGGGGCCTTAGGGCGGCAGGACGAGCAGCCTGGACAAGTGTTCCACGCCGGAACGATCAGGGTCTTGGACGAGCCAGGAAGGATGTGCAGTACTCCGGAAGTTAAGGCCGTCAGGGCTTAGTGTCAGGTTAGGCGTAAAGGAGCCGCCTGAGCCGTGAGAGCTGTAGCCGAACGGAGCTTTGAAAGTTGTAGCCGTGCAGAGCGGAGAAAGCTGTAGCCGTACGGAGCTTGTAAGCCGTACGAAGGTTTGTAAGCCGTACAAAGGTTGTAAGTTGAAGCCGTACGGAGGTGCCCAAGTCTGGGCGTATGGAGCTTTCGAGAGAGCTGTTTAGTGTAGTCTGAGCTGTTGAATGTGTGTTTTACAGCTGTGCTTCAGCTTTTAAGGGCGAGAATATTACAGTTAGAATTCCCCCGGTCACAGCTGATCGACAGCACCCCCCTTGGCCGACAAAAACGGTCAAGGGTGAGTTGATTATAGATATATTTAGTCGTACAAACTCGTGTAGTAAATGAGTGTAATAAAATGCCTACTTTTATAAAATAAATAAGTAAATAATAAATAAATATTAAATACATATTATTACGTAAATAAATAAGTCAAGAGAAAACTACGGTGGCGACCTCTAGAGTTCGTCCGCCATTCTGCTCAGAGATCCCTTATTGAAGTAAGCGCCATCTAGCTTACACTGAGCTAACTAAGATGTCAGCGATCGCCTATGTGCATTGTGACAGTACGCCCGTCCCTCCAAAAGAAATTTGAGCCTCATAGCAAATTTCGTTAAAAAAAAAAATACACTATGACATAACTCTTACATACGTCGTCTCTCATACTATGATCATACTTCTACTCTCATGGCGGGTCAACAACAACAGAGGCTTGTTGACCCTTATGTCAAGGGAATAAAATGTGTTAATGGAAGGTGGACGTTCTATGCATTCATAAAAATATAATTATAGGCATTAATTAAATCTGTGATTGGAATTACCATCCGTTCCAATCATTAGAGTTTTGAATTACAGAGGCTAAGGGCATATTTTACGTGTTACCAACCGCACGGGTTCCGTAATTCAAATTTTAAAATACTTTTTAACGAGTTGCAAGTTCTCGGGTAAAGGCTTAAGGACAGATCAATTAATATTATAATAATGAGTGGCGGACCGCGACAAATGATTATACTAGTTTAGCGTGTACCAAGTAATATGTACGCGCTATAGATTTAAAGAAATAATAGTGCAAAAGGGTGCAGCTATTATACGTCCGCGCGGAGGCGGCGCGCTAAAATGACTTGATTCTATAAATAGAACCGTGCGTCTAAGTGATAAGGGAGTGTGATAAGAGAAAAATTAAATTAACACGCGTGCGCATTCGCCGGTGCTAAATGGAGACTGATGTGACGGCGCGCGACAGCTGATCGCCCGTCCAGATGCATTATGTAATTAGTACCTACATTGATAAGGAAGCAAGTAATGCATTATTTATTTAATGTGCGCAGACGCTACCTGCCGCCCGGTGTTAATTTTAAATCTTTAATATGCCATGCACCTAAATCGTTACCAGAAAGATCCTGTAATTCGAAAACGAGTGGAGATCTTTTTTTAGTTATTTTACATTTAACGAACTTTGGTGCAAGTTTTTTGCTAAAGTATTTAGACTTATCACTTAAGAAATACGTGCGCTTCCAGACCAAGTCTCCCACATTAAATTCAGCCGGTTTTCGGCGTAAGTTGTAACGCGCAATGTTTTTTTGATGTGCGTTATAAAGTGAGTGTTGAACTTTATCAAATATATGGGTCAAGAAACCCATGTTTTGTGCGTAAATATCGCGAGGTAGAAAAAGTATTTCATTCCCCAAATCGTTATCAACGAAGTGTGAACCACAAGTCACTAACTCTCTGCCGTAAACAAGGAAGGAAGGAGTATAACCGGTTACCTCGTTCACAGAATTATTTATAGCGAATTGTACTTTAGGTATGTTGACGTCCCAAGTCCTATGGTCGTCGTTAACAAAGGTGGAGACGCAGGATATAATAGTTTTATTGTAGCGTTCCGTATTATTAATATGTGGACTGTACTTTGCTATTAAAAACTGGTTAGGCACCTTGTATTTATTGAGAAATGTTTTTAGTTCGCGGCTAATTAGTTGTGACGCATTATCCATGTAAATGGTTTGCGGTATTCCGTGAACTAAGAAAATGGAATCTTCTAAATGTTTGACTACGATTGCCGCAGTTGCGTTACGTACCGGAAATAAGAAACAATATTTTGAGAAAATACAAGTAACCACGAGCAAGTAACTATTTTGTTTACGACTAGTGGGCAATGGACCGACGAAGTCCAAGGCTAGGGCTTGAAAGGGCCTCGAGCACTGTTTAGGCCTTCCCATTTCACCTAGTGTCGCGTGCGTAGGATGTTTATAAGCGATGCAAGTGTCGCAAGAGGAAACGAACTTTGATACGTCTCTATACATGCCTACCCAAAAGTATTTGAGTGCTATACGGTGATAGGTTTTGAAAACGCCTAAGTGTCCGGCTGTTGGTTCTGCATGATTTTCTTTGATAATTTGTTCGCGTAATTCCGCTGGCACAACCTCTTTCCACGCGAACTCATTGTTAAACCTAGTATCTGACTTAGTAAGTCTATATAAGGAATTGTTTACAATTTTATAATTGGGGAAACCTTGCGGTGTGTTTACACAGCTATTATACAAGTCTAAGTACCATTTGTCTTGCGAATTGAGATACGAGTTAGCAATAGTTATTGCCGACACCGGCACGGATCTTGATAACGAATCAGGTATTACGTTATCTTTGCCGCGACGATGTAAAATCTCAAAATCGAAAGAAGACAATCTTACGCCCCAACGGGCTAGGCGTCCGTTGGGTTATTAAGAGAAAGGAACCATTTCAAGGATGAATGGTCGGTATAAACTTTGAATGTTTTTCCGTTTTCCAAGTAACAGCGCCAGTGTTCTAAGGCTACTAGTACGGCTAAGGTTTCCCGTTCAGTTACACTATAATTCTTTTCACAGCCTGTTAATGACCTACTCATATAAGCGACCGGGTGCTCCTGGCCGTTTATATTTTGACATAACATACCGCCGACGCCATAGTCACTAGCGTCAGTGTGTACTTCGAACGGTAAATCAAAGTTGGGACAAGAAAGAACCGGAGTTGTTACAAGGCAGGCTTTAAGTTTTAAAAATGCCTGTTCGGCCTCTGGCGTCCACTGAAATGGAGGGGCTTTCTTTTTATTAGAAGTTAAAATATTTAAGGGCCCTGCCAGAGTACTAAAGTTGGGAACGAAACGGCGGTACCAAGAGGCGGTACCCAGAAAACGTTTTACCTCTTTTTTTGAAGTTGGTCTAGGATAGTTTACGATTGCATTTACTTTTTCTGGGTCTGTACGCAGCCCTTGAGCGTCTACAACGTAACCTAAGTATTTGAGACTGTCCCTGAAGAACTGAGTTTTCTCAAAGTTGATAGTTAGACCAGCTGTTTTTAATTTAGTTAGGACGCGCAGAAGTAATGTCACGTGGTCCTCGAATGAATTACTAACACAGACTATATCGTCGAGGTAACAGAAAACTTTCATTTCAAATTCGGGGCCGAACAAACTATCGACTAAACGTTGCTGTGTAGCCGGCGCGTTAGTTAGGCCAAATGCCATAGTTTTAAAACAAAAAGTGCCCCTTGACGGTACGAAAAACGCTGTTTTCGTTTTATCCCGCTGATTAATGGGTATCTGCCAAAAAGCTTTAGAAAGGTCGATGCTAGTAAGGAACTTAGCATCTCTAAGGTTATCTAAAATTTCCGAAATGTACGGTAAGCTATATGCGTCCTTTTTAGTTACTGAGTTAAGTTTTCTACTGTCTAAACAAAATCTAGGCTTGCCGTTCTTTTTGTTTACTAAAAGTACTGGCGATGACCAAGCGCTTTCACAAGGTTCGATTACGTCAAGCTGTAGCATTTCGTCGACCTGTTCGTTAATAATTCTAAGTTTCTCAGGAGACATGCGGTAAAATCTTTGGCGTATCGGCTCAGTGTCGCCGGTATCTATATTGTGTGTTATTAACGAAGTTCGACCTAAACCTATCCGTTCGTAAGAAATGCTGTTAAATTGGCTTATGATGTTATCTGCCTGGACGCGTTGAGACTCAGTTAAGTGACTATAGGACATAAGAGTTTGGGAACCCTCGACTTGCTCTGTGTGCTTGATGGCGCATTCGCTTACCCCAATACTATACAAGTATTTGGGGCAAACTTTAAAAATGCGCCAGAAGTCAACACCTAGAATGAGCGAAGTGAGGATTCCCGGAACTACATATGACCTTACAGTGTGAGTTATAGACTCAAAGGTCAAGTCCAGGTCGAAATATCCTACACTATCTAGATGTTGGCCGCCCGCGGCTGTTACACGCACAGAGTCGTCGATTAGTAGTTGATGTCCCCTTTCAAGTAATCTATTGTGAAAATTGTTACCTATAATAGTAACAGCGGAACCAGAGTCGAGCAGAGCCGATACCTCTAGTCCGTTAATAGATACCTTTACAAAAGGTCGCGAGTCTACAATAGAGGGTTGAGGCGATACAGTGGCCACTTTAAATGAGTTAAAAAAATTTGAAACATAATTAAGCCATTGTGACCAGTTATTTTCTTTTATTAGACTGTGATCACTGGATCGCCTCGCCTTCAGTTTTTTGAAGTTGAGGTTGTAGGAACTGGTTTTTTATTATTGCATTTAGAGCAATTAATAGATTTAACGCCCGGCAATCCGCATTTAAAACAGACTATTGTACGAGGCGCTTTGCAGCTTCGTAATGTATGAGTGTTTGTACGACAACGCGGGCAAAATAGTTTTATATTATTATTGTTGTTATTTTGCGAGCTGATTGCATTAACCGGATAGCGGGTTTTATAATTAGAGAAATTATGTGCACTGGCGTTGTTACCTGGAGGGTTTTTCCCTTGATATGGTTGCTTTGGAGAGTTTAGGAAAGACGATTGTTTATTGTAAGCGAATTCTGGCGCGAGCGTATCCGAATTCGCTCGCGGAGGTTCGCGGAATTGGGACATACGCGCATGAACCACTTCGTAGTTATGGCAAAGTTTACGCAAGGTATTTAAATTATCTATTTTTTCCGCCGTGGCTATGATAGTAGCGTAGCACGGCCGAATATTATGTATTACAATTTCTAATTGTTCTTCTTCGGTAAATGGCACGGTTAGCCTTGAGAACATGCCGTGCATAATTGAGAGATAAATCGTTATATTCTCGCTTTCGCCCTGAGTACGCGCGCGAATTTCCGATTTTAATCTGTAGTCGTAATCGTGCTGAGAAAATACTTCTATGAGTTGTGTAGAGAGGTCATGCCAGTTATCTATGGAATCCTTAACCGAACGGAACCAGTGAAGGGCGTCTCCTTCGAATATTTCCGTTGCATGTTGAAGAATTTTTTCAGGTTTTAAATTTCGCGCGGCTAAAAATTCTTTTACCCGTTGAACAAAAGAGCGTACGCAGGTCTTCCCGTTGTACCGTAATTTAGCTATATCAGAAGACATACCACGGTCGCAAGTAACTGCTATTTTTGTAGGGGTTTGCGGACTGAAAGAATTGGTATTATTCGTGGAGCGGTGAGTGACTTGTGGTGTCTCCTCACATTGTTCGAAATCCTCTCCTTCGTTAGTGTCATGAACTGGTCGCAAGTCCGCCAACTCTTGGTATATTAATTGAAATTTATTTAAACAAACATTATAAGAGTCCACGGTAGTGGAGTTACGGGAGTAATACGCCTTAATCGGTGAAAAATATGGTTACACAAGTTATCCGTACGTTCGAGTAAACCGTCATCAAACTTAGCCTTAAGGGAAACTAATTGTGACTGTGCCTTAAGTACACTATCAGTCGCGCCCTTAATATCCTCGGTTACATCGAGACCTGATTCTAAAATATCACTGGCGGGTAAAGAAGCTGATAGTTTGACTATCTGTTTACGCAACTCAATAACGGTATCCGCGGGATTGGTACCTCGAATAGCCACCTCATAAGTTAGTTCTGCCTTTTGAAGAGACAAGTATTTAATTCTATGACAATCCATAGTTACGATTACCTCAGTTAAATATAAGAATACCCGAAGCTAATTAATAAAATGTTAGCCTGTTTGCTAGCGAGCGAAGTATATTGGTCTCTAAACAGGGAACAGACGGTCGAAAATAGAGAGCACAGTTATATTGAAAAAAAAAAAGAAGAGATAACTGGTTCTGTTAACTCTGCGGCCAGTTGATTTTTAGCAAGCACTCGAGTGGTATGATATGAATAGTGTGAGTTGTGTTGGTGGTTTGTGTAGTATGATAGCCCAAAATTGTGGTAGTTTTCCAACACACAGTACCTAAATTTAACTCTCCGTATGTTATAGTGCTAAGAAAATTAAGTAGTAGGACACAAGAAATAATAGTGTTGTGTATCTCCCAGTAATGATCGAATGTAAAATTTAATTAAGAGACCGCGTTGAAGTTAAATTAATAGTAAAATTTGGGAACAAAAATAAATGTCAGTGTGTTTACCGAGATAATGATAAACTGATTTTGATGAAAGATCTAAATAGTGGTTCAGATATTTTAAAAATATAGAAATATCGTTGCTTTTCTATAAAATTGTAGGTATTTCAAATACGTTATTTAAAAATGATTTGAATCGTTAGAATTTCAAATTCAGTGGTTGGCAGTCACTAAATTTAAAATAACTGTTTCACTTGAAGCAGCGGTGAACAATATTAGTGAAAGTATAATTGGCGTCAGTTACGGTTTAAATTTAACTTGATGAAAATTAGTAGGTAGAATTTGAATTGAACCGTTAACGTATTTGAATTTAGTTAATGCACCAATATTTAGTTAACTTTAGGGTATAGATTGAAATTGTCGTTGAGATTTGAATTTTAAAACGCCGTCCGTTTCAACTGTGGCAAGTGACAGTTGAAATTCAAATAGGCCGTTGACGAGAAAGTGGTCAAAGGTCGGCAGAGTATTTGAATTTAAAGATAACGGTAAAGCGGTTTTAAAATTAGAGTGTTATTAAAAGAAAAGAAAAAAACTATTAAATGAACCACTTAAGGGATCTCGGTAACTGAAACACTGGTTATGCCTATTATTCGCCTCTTACGAATTCCTAGACGGGGAATGGTGTTATTCTAAGCCCCGACCACCATACAGGGGCGAGAAAAACAGGGTACTTACTGCGAGATACACAGAACACACAAGATACACAATAAATTTTTGCACAATCACTGCAATTCTAGGCAAGAAAAACGTAACAATCAGAACCTCTCAAAAAAAAACCCACGGGCGCCACTGTCAAGGGCAGACCTCTTGAGGGGAGGTTTGACCTTAAAGGAGGCCTAGTAAGTTATTCTTTGAGTAAAACAATAAGACTTTTTAATATTATTTAATTAAAATTGAAGACAAAAAATAACAGGCCTAGTTTGACAAAATTAAAAGTAAAAGTATTACGAGAATCTCAGGTAGTAAGTTCAAGCGATTTATTGAGAGGTGGTTCTGATTATTCGGTCTCCCTGGCCTACACTTCCCTGGAGTCGGAGAGAAGAACCCGGAGCGAAGAGGCTGGCCACAGCAGGGGGCCTGGTCCAGCTGAGTGGTCGTCGGTGCCGAGGTCAAAAGGGGCCTTAGGGCGGCAGGACGAGCAGCCTGGACAAGTGTTCCACGCCGGAACGATCAGGGTCTTGGACGAGCCAGGAAGGATGTGCAGTACTCCGGAAGTTAAGGCCGTCAGGGCTTAGTGTCAGGTTAGGGCGTAAAGGAGCCGCCTGAGCCGTGAGAGCTGTAGCCGAACGGAGCTTTGAAAGTTGTAGCCGTGCAGAGCGCAGAAAGCTGTAGCCGTACGGAGCTTGTAAGCCGTACGAAGGTTTGTAAGCCGTACAAAGGTGTGGAAGTTGAAGCCGTACGGAGGTTGCCCAAGTCTGGGCGTATGGAGCTTTCGAGAGAGCTGTTTAGTGTAGTGTAAGCTGTTGAATGAGTGTTTTACAGCTGTGCTTCAGCTTTTAAGGGCGAGAATATTACAGTTAGAATTCCCCCGGTCACAGCTGATCGACAGCACCCCCCTTGGCCGACAAAAACGGTCAAGGGTGAGTTGATTATAGATATATTTAGTCGTACAAACTCGTGTAGTAAATGAGTGTAATAAAATGCCTACTTTTATAAAATAAATAAGTAAATAATAAATAAATATTAAATACATATTATTACGTAAATAAATAAGTCAAGGGAAAACTACGGTGGCGACCTCTAGAATTCGTCCGTCATTCTGCTCAGAGATCCCTTATTGAAGTAAGCGCCATCTAGCTTACACTGAGCTAACTAAGATGTCAGCGATCGCCTATGTGCATTGTGACAATGTGTGTGTTTTTATGTCGGTGTATAAATAAGTGTTGTGAAGTGTGACTTGGCAGTGTCCCGGCGCATTTCGTGTCTAGTTTCTGGTTCTGTTGCCGTTGTCCACGTTGCAGAATTTAATTTAAAAATATTTATTGGTTGACATTTGAAGACCTTATACATCTCCATTTCTTTATTTTAATAATTATTTTAAGTTTTTGACATTGGAGGCTTTTTACACCTCTGAAGATTGTATAATTTGGTTAATTAAATTAGTTTACTTGACATTCAGAGACTATATACATCTCTGAATTATTTAGATTAGGAATTTTATTTATTGTTAACTCAGGGACTTTCTACATCCCCTTGCTATATAGTAATTTTATTATTAACTCAGGGACTTTATACATCCCCTTGCTATATTTAAGGCTGTATATTGTTAAGCTTATGGATTTTAAACGTGTATATTTTTAGTTTAATTTCTAGTCACAGGCCCGCGACGTCGAAGCTCCCAAGACGATCCCATAGAGCTTATGGGAACGGAAGCAATACCATGCACTCGGTACCGCTCTGCTTTCAGAGCATGACATGAGTTCGTGTGAGCTAACTTTGGGGGCGGCAGACGTGAGCTTGCCTTCGGAATCCAAAAGTTTAATGGTTACTTGACCTGAAATGTAAATTTCAGAATTAAATTATTATTATTATAATTATTATTATTTTTAATTTATGACGGTGGAAGCAGTCTACACTTCCACTGAACGTAGATTATAGTTAGAGTTTAGTTTTGTAGCTAAGGGACCCCATACATCCCTGTATTATTATTATTATTATTATTTTGTATTTTCTTTTATTTCATTGTATACTGTAGTTTTTAAGTATTTTATTTGTAATTATTTTATGTTGAAAAAATGACTTTCTGCCAAGTTTCTTGCGGCGCATTCTTCTTGGCAATGATGGTCTTTCCGAAAGCGCTGGTAGTTTTAAAAAATGACGTGTAAAAGTGCCCATTGCGGCCTACTTACTGAATAAATGATTTTGATTTTTTTTTGATTTTGATTTTTAGCAATGTTTTAAAATAGATTATTTTCAGTAAACCGAAGTTTCTATGTGCTATTATTGGCAAAATAGGTATCCTAAATAAATAAGATACTTCCCAAAGTTACTATTCCACGCGGACGAAGTCGCGGGCAAAAGCTAGTGTCTATATAAGTTTAGTTAAAGTACCTACAGCTGCTCTCCTTTCTCTAGCTCTTCCACCGACATCACAACACTTTATAGCCACAAGTAAGCACCATAACACAGATTACCGAACCGAAGTCCCACTTCGCCTAGTCGTATAATTCTATAGTTTTGGTCAGCCAGTGCCGAATCTACGCCGGGGTCCATTTACCAAAACCGCCCGCCATTTGTCACGTGTCACTCATCCCGGCGGCCACTAATGGATCTTCCTCAGAATACACCCTCAGCGCTCTTTATTACACGTTGACACAGTACATCTTCGTAACACAGTTTAGCAGAAAATAATCCATAGAAGTGCATGACCTCCAAATGGGAGGTTACTGTTCTGTCAGTTCAGACATGCAAAAATTGTTGACAAAAAAATTACAGAAGAATAGTAAAAAGTAAAGGTTTCCTCACGATGTTTTCCTTCACCGAAAAGTTCATAGTGAATTTTAAGTATTTTAACTATTGCATAAACCTGCTATAGGTTTTTAATAGTGGCTAAAAATTTAATAGCAGGTATAAAAAAAAAAAAAAAAAGTGTAGTTATGCGTACCTACAAATTCCAAAAAATATTATTTTAAAATTTATTTTAACAAAAACTGTTATATCGAACAAGTTTTCATAAACCGCAAGGCTTCCATAGTTTTATGCAGTCTGCGCCTTTTTTTCATCACACAGAATATCCACTGTTTCATTTAGTTAAAACAAGTTTAAGATTTGTTTTGTCTTTAAATTTGACTATCCTTGTTAATCTTAACGTTATTTGAATAGTTTAATCTATCTATCTATAACAGCCCTTATAGCGCCCGTCTTCGGACATAGGCCTCCTCTCTACTTTTCCAGTCTTGCCTATTCATTGCCACTCGCATCCAGTTTACGCCAGCTTGCTGCCGGATATCATCTGTCCATCTTTTGGTGGTCGTCCTCTACCGCGGGTCAGCACGGGGTCTTCACTCCAGGACTCTTCTCTCGCCCAACGACTGTGGTCCATTCTAGCAATATGTCCTGCCCATCTCCACTTTCTGCGTTCTATTTCTGTTATTACGTCATTCACTTTAGTCTTCTGTCTGATCAACTCGTTTTTCTTTCGAATAGTTTAATATTGTATTTCTATTTTTGTACCTGTTTAAATTTGTGTTATGGGGGCAATACCTACAGTTTTAATCAATTAATCAATCAACTCGTAGTTCTATAGCTAATTCTGGCTGGTGCAAGTATGCCATACTGATTTTAATCTGTTCACTGCGTTCGGTGCGAACACGCCCCGAGTTTTCAGAAACATAAGAACTGAGAAAACATGTTTGTGTCGGATTGATAAATTGTTTTATGCAAAGTGACAGTTCTGGAGTTTTTTCTCAAATTTACTTGCTTTGATCCCGTTACATGCTAAGTATAACGAATGCCCTTTTGTGAGATAGTGAACACGGGGCAAATTTAAGATCAGCATCTATCCATAATTTATGTCTATTGATAGAAGAAGAAAGAAAGAAATTACTCCTTCTTCTCTTTCTTCATTCTTCTTCATCTCGGTCATATACGTCCCGCTGCTGGACACCAGCCTCCTCTCAAGATAAGAGGGCTTGAGTCATAGTGCCTACCCGGGCCCAGTACGGATTGGGAAACTTCACACACACCATCGAGTTTCTTCGCATGTATGTGAAAGTTCGCTCACGATATTTTCCTTCACCATTAAGCTCATGGTAACTTTTAAATGTAATTTACTCGTAAAATAGATTACAAGGTTTGAACAAAATTGAGTCACAAGAACTCTGCCTCCGTATGATTTTTATTTTTACGAGTATTTTCGAAATTTCATTATTTTTCCACTTCTATCGTATTAGCAATCAGTAGGTAGTCTTAATGTGTGTTCATCATCATCACCATCATCATCAGCCTACAGCAGTCCACTGCTGGACATAGGCCTCTTCCATGGCGCGCCACAACACTCTGTCTTCGGCCCCTCGCATCCATCCGCCGCCAGCTACTCTCTTAAGGTCGTCCGTCCACCGTGCCTCAGGACGCCCTACACTACGTTTCCCCATCCGTGATCTCCATTCGAGGACTCGTCTGCTCCACCGTTCATCGGTCCTACGACAGACGTGGCCAGCCCAACGCCACTTCAGCGAACTAATTCTTTGAGCAACGTCGGTTAAATTAGTACAGAATTATTTTAACACCAGTACAATACACCTATATAACATAAATACCTATAAATTAAATACTTTGCAGATATCTTGAACACTGTTAACCTCCTAGTCTATTGAGATCTCAGTGATGCAGGTTTCCCTGTACCTTTTCGATGATTCATTAGGTTAGTTCCATCCCAGCCTATATACGTCCCACTGCTGGGCACAGGCCTCCTCTCAGAACAAGAGGGCTTGGGCCATAGTTCCCACGCGGGCCCAGTGCGGATTGGGAACTTCACACGCACCATTGAATTGCTTCGCAGGTTTGTGCAGGTTTCCTCACGATGTTTTCCTTCACCGCAACGCAACCAACCAACCAATTTAAAACCATTACAGCATATACAGGGTGTCTCTCATCATGAGGCTTTAAATTCAAGGTTCAATAAATTGTAAAACGGGCAAGTGGGTCTCATGATGGTAAGAGATCACCACCGCCCATAGACACCTACAAAACCAGGGGGATTGCAGATGCGCTGCCAACCTATAGGCCTAAGATGACCTCAAGTGCCAGTAATTTCACCGGCTGTCTTACTCTCCACACCGAAACGCAGCAGTGCAAACACTGCTGTTTCACGGCAGGATTAGCGAACAAGATGGTGGTAGCAATCCGGGCGGACCTTGCACAAGGTCCTACCACCTGCAATTCTTTATCGTAGAGATGTCAAATAAATGCCAAAATAGTAGTTTATGCAACTGTTACGTAATAAGGTCTAATTACCTACAGTTGCATACATCCATATAGTAAATCCTCAATTATGCGTTCAAAAACCATAGGTAATGACCAGCATTACGATATTGGATTCTATTATGAACACGGCTGTATCGTAATGGTCATTACGAGATTTCATACATCACTACAGCACGGGGGGGGGCGCCGAGACCACGTGCAGCAGCAGGTCGTCGCGGGCGCAGCTCGTGGGGCAGACATACCTACCTAGTTCTCGTTAATGCAGGTCATTCTCAATGGTTCTTGAACACATGATAGAGGATTTAATAATATTATATGGATATAGATAAAATATTGTATGCAACTGTACGTAATTAGGCCTTAAAACACTCATGTGACCCTATTATGAAACTCGGCTACACCTCGTTTCATAAACCCACACTCGTGTTTTAAGGACCCCTATTACGATACAGTTGCATAATAGTCTTTTATGCAACAGTTGTATAACAGGATTCAAAAAAGGTGAGTGGCGTGAGTTACGATGTGAGCTTTAGCGAACATCGTAAGAAAAAGACGCCACGAGCTTTTTTTGACTTACTTATACAACGTTGCATACAATTCTTTTTCTTCGACTTGGGTACTTATTAATTAAAATTCAAAATTAGAGAAAAAGTAAACTTGAAATATTTTCATACATTAGCAAAAAGTATCGCAACCACAAAGAGAAGGTAAACAACAATAAACAAGTGAGAAATATGAAAACGTCAAAATATGTCTAAGTTAAATTTTGTTTTTAATTAAGTAACGTTTATTTGCCTGTGTCGATGTTAAAATACGCATTACTTAAATGGTAGCAGGCTATGGATTATTAGGTTCGGAAAGTTTTTTTCTGTATAAAAACCATATAAAATATGTAACTGGCACCTTAGCGTGTCCGAACGTACGAATTAAGAAAAAAAAAGTGATTGCAGCAGGGCGACTACGAAACTCCAGACTCGAAGTTTGCGTCGTGCGGTCCGTCTGACACTTATACTATTTAATATGAGAGCGAGAGGGACGGTACGATACGAACTTCAATTTTTGAACTTCATAGTAGGCCCTCAGTATCGTTTTAGCAACATTACGATAGTGCTGTTATGAGGAATAGACAATATAGACTTTTACAGAACCTTGTTATGTATGTTGTTATATTACTGTTCGTGATTAAGTAAATCACATATTACAGTATAGGAGTAGAAAAAATACTATTATCTACATCCCTATATTAAATCCTCTATCATGCATACAAGAACCATTGAGAATGACCTGCATTGCAACCAGAACTACGTCGGCCCCACGAGCTCCTGCGGCTGAAGGTGAAGCTGCGCCACCACTTCGGTGCGGTAATGTTCATTACGATATCGATTTCAGTATCGTAAAGTGAACATTACGATACGATTGAACATTACAATATCGATTTCGGTGTCGTAATGAACATTACGATACTACCATGTTCATAATAGAATCCAATGTCGTAATGTTGGTCATTATCTATTGTTTTTGAACGCATAACGGAGGATTTACTATATGGGAGTAGATAAAATATTTAAAGAACCCCGTACCAAGAGACAGCGATAACACAGCCATAATTTTAAGTCATTTGAAAATGTTACAAAACAAAAGTAGCTCAGTCGTGCGAGTAGAATTGAACCTTGCATTTAAAAGCCCTATGGTCAGTGGGTTACTAATAATAACAATAATAATAATTTATTTATTTATCAGACAACATAGATCCATTCATTTGTTAGTACATACACACTTTAAAACTAAGTTAGTTCTGCTTAAAATTAAATTAAAAATTAATATTAAATGTCAAATACATAAAATTTTAAAATTACAATTATCGATCAGACTTGACGTCAAAAGAAATACAATTCTATAAGTTTGTCACCAGGCATTTTTGACAACATTTGTTTTGGTCCAGTGGTGCAATATCAGACAAGATGCATCCTCCGATATTGCACATAGAAGGCTGTTACTGCTGCCCCTCATCCTATCCATGGCTGATGATATTCGTTTGCGTATCACGGCTCAAAAACTATCAGTACGCACCTCCGCAAACATGCCGGATGCACTGCAGAACGGGGCAGCCGCAACAGCATCCTGAAGGTGTTGTTATATTGGAACTTTAGAGCATTGAATGACTTTTGTGCAAAGCGAACCCACAAGCTGCAGGTGTAGAAAGTCTGGCAGTAGGCCTTAAAAAGAGTTACTTTGACCTCATTTGTACACCGAGCAAACCTGCTAAGAAACTCAAAAATCGAATTTCGTATCGCACTGTCCCTCTCACGCTCATATTAAATATAAGGGTAAGCGGGGCGGCAAGATACGAAGTTTGGATTTTGCATTTACGTAGTATAGGGCCAGACAACCTGTTGAATGTTTTACGTTAAAATTCATAATTTCAGTAAACATACTCTAGATGGCTCTGTACCGACCACCCGTTAAGATAACGCTGTGCTCCCTTGCAATAGTTTTAAGTTAATTAGTTCCAAAAGTTACTAATAGATGGCGCTTATCCCTCGCCGCAACATGCTAACGATGTGTTCCTTTCAAAGTTTAAGATGTTTGTTGTTTTGCTTAATAAATGAGTTTCAAAGAATAAACAGTGCAGTGTTATTAACAAGCCAGGTATTCAGTGAAAGTGTAGTGAGCAACACAACCTGTATTTCGACCGTTTCGATCCAAGCACTCGTAAACACGTATCGTTCTCCGTAATTAAGCCCATCCATCTTACTCGGCCGCTGCCGTTACAGCGACGTCATACGGACGATTTGTTACCGTAACTGATGACGTCATTCCAGTTACACCGGTTAGATTTGTAGGTGCTTGGTGCGTGGTGTATGCTCTGTCATATGTAACTTACGTACCTAATGCTATAAGACGTTAAAGATCGCTTAGATTATTTAACTTGCACAAATTTAATTGCTGGCTTGTTTGCAGGTGGTAGGACCTCGTGCAAGGTCCGCCCGGATTGCTACCACCATCCATCTTGCTCGCTAATCCTGCAGTAAAGCGGCAGTGCTTGCACTGTTGTGTTTCGGCCTGGAGAGTAAGACAGCCGGTGAAATTACTGGCACGTGAGGTATCCCATCTTAGGCCTCTAGGTTGGCAACGCGTCTGCAATACCCCTGGTGTTGCAGATGTTTATGGGCGGTGGTGATCTCTTACCATCAGGAGACCCACTTGCTCGTTTGCCATCCAGACGAATAAAAAAAAAACTGGAGTTTACCCACGGCTTCGCACGCGTAAACTATTCGATCTGGTAGTTACAATTGAAATTCGGGGATTTTTCAAAATTCCCCTGGGAAATCCCAAAATTTATATCGTGATCTTCATTGACGTTGTGTTAAGAAAAATTGACCAAAATTTCAAGACTCTAAACCCAGCGGTTGAAATATCAAGGTTTTATCCCTATCCCGTAGGAATATCGGGATTAAAATTAGCCTGTGTTATTCCAGAAGTCCAGCTACCTATATGTATAAACAAATAAATAAACAAATAAAGCTTAAGTGACTAAATAAGAAACAAACAAGCTGAGATATGTGGTGCATAGGAGAAGTTTGTGTCTGTAATTCCAGTCCAGTGGTGGTGTAGCGGTATAGCACGCAGCACGGAATGCTGAGGACCTGGGTTCGTTTCCCAGCGCTGGTCTCTTTTTCTGGTTTTTCTGTGCATCTATGTTTCAGTTTGTATTTTCGATATAAATAAAATACATATGTCTTGCCAAACAATTTTCATATCATATTCGCCGCGGGAAATCAATGAACGCAATGAATCAAACCCATTTTATGGACGTACATGCAAAACGAAGCAAACAAGATGAATGTATCCAATCTGACTAATTGGCTTATAGCCAGATTTACAGCAAATATTTTCTGTTTGCCGCCATATTGTTAAAATTAAACTTAATTAGTGAAACACCTAAGTTTATTTACTTAGTCGGAGTCAATGATATCCAATTAAGTTTTGTTTGCTTAAATTTGAGTGTATAAACAGTTTGATTTTCATAGTAGAGTTGTTTCAGATTGATACAAAATTGTTAGTTAAATTTCATCTTTTTTTAGTTTTAATCGTTTAAGCTTATACTATGTATTCCTATGTTAGTCTATATATCTAGTCTTTTATAAATATATACCTACTGCTTTTATTTTTTACTTTTTTTATATACTACTCATTAAAATATATAGCTAGCTTTTGCCCGCGGCTGGGTCCTACAAGAATGGGCTTATAGCTAGCCCGCGAGAACTTTGAAATTTTTTGGGATAAAAATTATCATAAGCCCATCCCATGATCTTAAAGTATATCCATACCAATTTTGATCTAATAAATATAAATAAATAAATAAATATCACGGGACAATTCACACCAATTGACCTAGTCCCAAAGTAAGCTTAGCAAAGCTTGTGTTATGGGTACTAAGCAACGGATAAATATAATTATATAGATAGATACATACTTAAATACATATTAAACACCCAAGACCCGAGAACAAACATTCGTATTATTCATACAAATATCTGCCCCGACACGGGAATCGAACCCGGGACCTCAAGCTTCGTAGTCTCTAACCACTAGGCCATCTGGTCGTCTAAATGTATTCAGTTGATTGTGTGGTTTCCAATCCGCTCTGGGCTCACGAGGGTACTACATCCCAAGCCCGTTTATTCTGAAAGAAGGCCTGTATCCTGTGGGACGTATACAGGTCAAGATATGTGACTCAAAACACGGTTAACAACCTAGTAAAGGCATAACTATTGAAAACGGTAACAAGCAGACTCTAGCGGGAATCAATTAAAAGTATTGCCAACGAAAGCAATTTGAGGAAGTTTGTAGCAGTTTACCGTTTTCCGATTCACTGCGCAGTGCCACCTACAAATAGTCGGTCTATTTACTGTTATGAGCCGTTGAGAAAGTTATTTTTCAATGATCCGATTTCATTTTATGAATTCTAAGTTGTCGGGGACAACTTATTCTATTGAGAATTAAGGATAGGAAGATAGGTTAATCGTAAGAGGTGCGTTTTTAGGTATTTTCTTCGTATTACGAAAACAAAAACATGTTTTAAAAATGTACCTTATAGGTATACGCGACAGAAAATATAGTTTATCATTCAAAAACTCTTGACCTGCCGTGCAATATTTATGCCGTTAGTTTTGATGTTTTTTAGAACGGCTTCGAGATTTTTACTATTGAACAAACTACAAGTAAGTAATCGTATAAGATACTACAGTGTATGATTTATAGAGTATATCGGCAAATCCCCTGCAAATGAGTTTTACAATTAAAGCTTTAATAGCTATTAATGATACAGAAAGGAACTCAATGAATATAATAAATGCGCTAGAAGCTCGGCGCGCCCTTGAAGTTCAATGTTCTATTTATGGAAACATCTTTTATCCAACTTTTATAGCATGGAACGTGTCTTTAACTTGAAATACGTGGCAGTATTTTAAAGACACTCGTAAAACAACAATAACCGAGTTCACGTTATCGCTGATCCTTTAAAACCGCAACGTTCTATAAACTTTCAATAGGATCTCATCATCAGATGCTCGCTTCCGAATTTTTCGAAAGAAGATTGCCCACTTTTAATGCGAGTTCACAGTGCATTATTCGCCTTAGGCTGTATACTAAAGCGCTTTAAGATCTATCCTAGGAGTCGAGAAAAGAAAGTTTTGATGGTACTGACGTAGCCAGAGCAACTCAAAAACAACATTTTCATATTAAAAATTCTTATTGGTTCTGCCATGAGAGCTAGCTAACTACATAACAAATTTCAAGTTTCTAGGATGTACCCTCTACCGGAAGTAACTTTATTGCATGATAATGATGGTTCCCCGAGCGGTAATAGTAGATTGTACAACAAGTGCATAAAACAAGTAATTTTACCCGAGCTGCTGAAATGAGTTTGATGAACAAGTATTTTCACTCCATTATATTCACTCCTGCTTTACATTTTGATTGCGTGGAAATTTAACAGCAACCGTGGCAACAAATGTTCATATACTTACCTACTACTTTTTGTTTTTCATGCACTGCTATGTGTATAATTATTATATTTATTAATTTTGTTAATTTATTTACATAAAACAGGAAATATAAAAAAAAAACAGTTTATTTTAGAAACTTTTGTTATTGGTTATCGTTGGTGTGAGATTCCCTTGGACTTAGACGAATATTCGACTTTGTGCTCTAGAACATAAAAAGTCATTTTATAACCCCAAGATCAAGCAAAAACACGAAGTTTACGAGCATGAAAAGGGAAAAAACTATTTTTGCACAGGTTTCTCTCAGTAAGTTTTTCCATTACTAGCAGGTACTTATAAAAAGTCGCATTCCTGTACATTTTAGTGAATACTCTCACAGTTTTTTAGGGCTTTTTTACTTTTCAGATCTCTTTTCAGTGCTTTGGTATTTAACGACAAGTTTCAAGACCGTTCTTTGCTTTTTTAATATATGGAACTGTCAAAGCTCTTGCATTATATTAAATTGAACTCTATTATGGAAGCCAAAACCGAAATTAGCTTAAGGAATATCTGAGAAAACCAGCACACACTGTGAAGAACTTCATTTGTGTGTGTGTATGTGCGTGTGAAGTTGCCTATCCGCTCTGAGCCAGCGTGGGAACTACGGCCCAAGCCCTCTCTTTTTGAGAGGACTCCTGTGCCTTACAATGCGACGTACATAAGCCGAGATGATGTCGAACTAATTTATCCTTTTCCATTCTAAGATTTTCCTCTAAGTAGATAGACGTAACAGTAGAGTGAAATGAAAAACAAGCCACATTCTTTGGCAAGTGGAAAAACATGTTCAAATAAATAGTCGGAATATATTCTTGGAAGAAAATAGCATGAAACAACCCATTCAGACTCCCGGTCTATGCCGTTAAAGTAAAATAAGATACTTTTAGTAGCCGAGATTCAGATTGTGGGTAGTTTCATTGCTTATTTTGCAAGCCATCCCTTTGACGAGCAAACACGGGCATGCGGCTTGCCTTAGTTTGTGTTACGTAAATGGGTAAAAGTGGGACGTTTTTAAATTTTAATTCTTTTTCAATAGACTAGGAGCCAAAGTGATAATTATATACCTATCAAGTTTCAGCATCATTAATTATTATCAGATATTCACCAACAGAGATGGTATATGCAACATCAAAAATACTTATGGACAAATAGTGTACGTAGATACACTATTAATTTAATTCTAACTACATAAAATGCGACGCAAAAGTCTCCTGTCGAGAAATCTTACTTCACTTCTCCATTTTTAGTTTAATTTTTAAGCAGCCAGCTACCACCACAATAGCGAGCGATGTCAATTAAAAATAAAATACGAAAACAATGCAGAAACGCGGAAAATTAAAGGTCTCTCTCCTTTATTAAAGATAAGTAGGTCGCGAGAGCGAGCGAACAATAAATCGTGACGTTCTAGCTGCCGGTCCAGCGCCGACGTAGTTTCCGGCTGTCAGACTGGCTGGTGAGACAGAATTGTTGAGTTTAAAAACAAAGAATACCGCTAGGATAAAATAAAGCGAGACTATTTGCTCTACGATAGTCTACTGGTTGGAGAACTTCAATTTAATAGAGCTATTCAATGGTGTGTGTGAAGTTTCCACTCAACACTGGGCTTCTGTGAGGAGGCCTGTGCCCAGCAGTGGGACGTACATACGCCATCATCATCATCATCACAGCGTATAGGTACATACCTACATATGCAGCTACAGCTCCAGGGCAGCGGGGTAAACCGACGACTTTGCAAAAAAATAATACCGATCTGATTTTTGCAAACCCAATTGGCTTTGAAATAACAGCGTTCCTAAAAAAATTCAGCAACTTGCATAGTTTGGGTCTAAGTTAAAATTAACCCTTAGCAGCCACACGGGTTAACTAGTTAAACTCTTAAATCATTTCCTATATTTTTGTCCCGAACACGGATTTCAATTTCAGTTCGCGTCGCGAAATCGCATATTGTGATAATTTAGCAGAATAATACAGGGTGGGAACTATCACTGATTTAGAAGCGATGGGCTTCTGAAATCTGGTGATTACGGACGCTGGGGTTGTTGGAGTTGTAAAGTCGACCGAGAAATAATTTTAATTTACCATCGTGAGATTCAATGTCAGTTGTATGAAAGGCTATTTTCGTTTGCAAATCAATGTAACAATCAGCCTTATTGCTGAATACCGAGTACTGCCTTTTCGCAACGTAACGTTTGGCAACCTGTTTCATTTCGCAAACTCTAAAACTGTAAATATTTCAGGATTTATTTCAGGGCCATCGTGTAGAACCCTTTAGGTTAGGTTAGGTTAGTTTTATAAAAATCGTGAAATATTTACAGTTTCAGAAATATTAAACAGTTGGGAAATGAAAAGTTGCTAAATGAAACAGGTTGCCAAACGTTATTCGCCGAAACATTAGTAAACCGCTGAATACACTGATGAAGGAACGGCCATAAAATATAGTAAAGCACGTTATTTGATCGACTATAAATTGGTTAATCTTATTTTTTGTACATGTTAAACTTCAACATAGAGTTGAAGTAGCAAATATTTACGCGAGACATATTTTAGTCCTATTTATCGAGTTATTTGGAGTTGTTCGTGCGCAAAGAGACTCGCCCGTCGGGTTAAAAGGGACATATTATGTGTTTGACGAACCGCTCGTCAACCCTACAACCTAATTACAAGGGTCGCGTAACGTGATAAATAGTCAAGGAAGACTGGCCTGCGCGAAGCTCACGACCCAATCCTGAGCAAAAAAAAATTACCATTAAGTCCGTCAATTAAATTATAAGAAAATATTGGACCCGTTTTTATGTTGTCAATCCACGGAAGAATAAAAACAAGTGGAAGTGCTATGTAGGTGCAGGGGTGCGTGCCACAAGTAAGCGGAGCGGTACACTTACTCGATGACGTAGGTAATCCTCTATTAGTAGGTTTTTTTCCTGCTATCATTTTTACATTCCAGAATTGAGCAATACGGCATAATTACTGTAAAACAAGGAATGTCGCGACACTACTAAACGTGATCATACTCTACGCAATGTTGAACACGACTGGCATCGAGTAAACGTACCTCCGCTTACTTGCGGCACGCACGCTGCACCTACAAAGCACTTCCACTTGTTTTTATTCTTCCGAGTGTCATTCAAACAAAGATGAGGCACTTGTCTCACCGCCAGCGAGGAAACGATTGGCTATCGACTATTTTCTCGCTCAAGAAACGAACAAAAGATATAAGATCCTGTGTGAGTAAAAGAAACACATATATTAATAGTTGATCGCTGGCTGTTCACACTGTCGGCGAGAACTCGCTCTTACATCTTTTGTCGCAGCGACAAGAGCTATAAAACTCGCCGAGCTATAGATACTCGCCCAGCGATGTCAGCTTGGCGGCCGCCCCGCACGAGCGAGTCGAGTGGAGCGAGTAATCACCCGTCGCACGCGAACACTCGCTTACAGCCGAGCGATAAAAGTACACTCGCTTCTCGCTGCTCGCCCACTCGTTTCTAGTTACTCGCTCTACTTGCTTCTCGCTCATCGTCGGCGGTGGGACAAGTGCCTGAGGCGTGTCAATGTACGGAACTTGGGGTCGGTGATGTCACTTCTCAGTAAGAAGTGTTTGTAGGTGTGTCGTCACACAGCACTTTATCTCTGCTTTTTTTTCCTATTTTTATATGTTGTTTTAATGACTATACATTTTACATTTGAAATTGGTCAACATTGTGAGGAAAACGGTACACAGTGTTTAAAGTTCCAAATCCTTACTGAACCCGCGTATGAACTATAGCGCAAGCCCTATCATTACAAAGGCTGGAGGCTTACAAAGATTATTGGAGATGACTCTAGGTTAGCATCTAACTTGGGTTTGTATAGTATGTATGTTAACTCTTTATTGTACAAAAAATAAACAAACAAACAAACTGACAGACAAATACTCAGATACTTGTACTTACTTATCCCTTGTATACTTAACTCTAAGGGACTGTTTCACCACCCATTGATTAAATAACTGTCGGTTAAATGTGATGCCGTCTCTATTTGTTTTGTTCGAATAGACGGAGACGGCATCACATTTAACCGTCAGTTAACACTAATCAATGGATGGTGAAACAGCCCCTAAGTCTAAGGTTTGGTATTTGAAAAGTCTCGTTTACACGTGCTAATACTCGTAATTTGGCCATTTGTATATTTAAGTCGCATTCCAATTTATTTTTTATATTTAGAGTGCGGAGTCCAAAGAGACATTCGTCGTTGTATGATAAATCTCAACCTTTCACCGGCATACTTATAACATTGCCTATGATTTATGTTATCATCCTGGGAATCAAACCGCTGTCCCTCGGGACCGCACTCAGCGATATGTGATGGATACAGGGATGCCTGAGGCGGCTGGCGAGTCCAAGTTATAGACTCAATACGGAAGACCTACTTCTGATTGCATTATTTTCTTCACGGTGAAGCTTGTCTTTTATTACTCTACCTCAAGAACCAGGGAGTTGAACAACTTCAGACAGATTACAAGGAAAGTTCAAATGAAACAACGACTAAAAGGGCCTGAAGCCTTTCGGAACGTTCCATCCTTTTCTCAAAATACCCTTTCCCGAAACACCCGTTCCAAAATAACAGTTTCCTAAATCGACCGTATGCCAAAAGAACCCGATTCTCATAGCGTCCGTTTTTTTTTCATTATTTTACTTGGTGGAACACGAGCAAGTGGGTCTCCTGATGGTAAGAGATCACCACCGCCTATAAATATCTGCAACACCAGGGGTATTGCAAATGCGTTGCCAACCTAGAGGCCTGAGATGGGATACCTCAAGTGTCAGTAATTTCACCGGCTGTCTTACTCTCCACGCCGAAACACAACAGTACAAGCACTGCTGCTTCACGGCAGGATTAGCGAGCAAGATGGTGGTAGCAATCCGGGCGGACCTTGCACAAGGTCCTACCACCTGCGACACCGTATACCAAAAGACCCGTTTCTCATACCGTCCGTATACCATAAGATCCGTTTCTCATTTTCTGAGACTTCACAAATACACATACCTACGTATTAACAACGGGTGAGAATTGGATTATTTAGGAAAAAGTAGTGACGGGAACGGTCATTTCGGGATAAGATATTTTTGGAAACCGGATATCAAGCCAAATGTATCTTTTGGGAGAAGCACATTTTGGGAAACACTTTATCGGGAAACGGATTATTTAGGAAAAGGTAGTAACGGGAACGGTTGTTTTGGGAAACGGACAGAACGTTTCGAAAAGGCCTGACGCTAGATGGCCCGAGTGCACTTCGCGGGTACAGTCGAGTTCATAAACTTGTGAGCAAAAATTTTATCAAAAATATCTGAACACGCTTCTACGCCGTTAACAATAGAGTCGTGTTCAGATATTATTGATCAACTCCATCCCCTCCATGCTACTTGAATTATTTAAAAAGAAGGAGGCCTATTATTATTAATGATTAATATCTCTACAGATAAAGAATCACAGTCTAAATATTGGAAATATCACTACACCACAGCTAGTCGGACTGTTAGCGGCTTTCACCCACCGTGAACTCACGACTTTTACTTAAATAAATAAATATCACGGGACAATTCACACCAATTGACCTAGTCCTAAAGTAAGCTTAGCAAAGCTTGTGTTATGGCTTGTTTTGCTTTACGGCCTGCTCATTGCCACTTCAACGAGCTAATTCGCTTGGCTATGTTAGTGACCCTTGTTCTTCTACGCATCTCCTCATTTCTGATTCGATCCCGTAGAGAAACCCCAATGATGTAGATGACTATGAAAATCCTCGCGCTATAAGGACTCTAAGGCAACGGTCACGAAATACTAATTAAAATAAGTATTAATTACTCTTAGCAGCGGAAAAAGAAGCCGTAACTAAATAACGGTAATTGACTACAGCAAATTAGAAACAGCCACAGAATTATTATTTAAGATGATTTTTTCTGGGCAAGTCTGTCACGGGTTAGAGCGGGTAAGGCATGAGTATTGGACAATCTGACGCGGTCCCGGGGGAGGCAGAAGGCGCTGATGCGGACGCCTAAGGCGCTTTGAGGACATAGGGCTTGGTCAAATTCAAGACGTCGAGCGTATCGTCAACATGAAGCTCATTTTCCACTATACTATTTTTTATTTATGTAAGGAAAAATATATGATTTTCCTACTAATGTTGATAAGCCGAAGGTTACTAGAAATACAGGAAAGCTTAAAGTTTCATCTTACAGTAACTGAAACCGAAAAGTACAAGGCAAAGTATAGAGTGTGTTAATTTGGTTGCGAATCGGGCACTGGCTCAGCATAATGCTGAGGCGTTAAAACATCCAATGATCCAAGATGTCAATTTTGGGAATCCCTATGGGAATTTAGTAAGATCTCGGAACTCAACTGCCAATTCAACAACAATCAACTGCCACATCTAATGGTTTACGCGTGTGAATCCGAGGGTAGAGTCTAATACCTACATATACAGTGAGTCCCTAACCATAGGGCTTCAAATCCAAGGTTCGATTCTACTCATATCAGCATACGTAACAAGATACTGGAAAAGTCTATATTGTCTATTCCCAATAACAGCACTGTATCGTATTGCTAAAACGATACTGCAACCACTTACTTTTTTTTTCTTAATTCGTACGTTCGGACAGGCTAAGGTGCAGCCAGTTACATATTTTTTATGGGTTTTATACAGAATAAAAACTTTCCGAACATAATCCATAGCCTGCCAACATAAGTAACGCGTATTTTTAACATCGTCACAGACAAGTGAACGTTAATCAAAAACAAATTTAACTTAGACAAATTTTATCATTTTCATATTTCTCCTTGTTTATTGTTGTTTACCTTCTCTTTGCGTTTGCCATACTTTAAGTATGAAAACGTTACGAAACGTTGAAACGCTGCGTTACGTTACGTGAAGTACTGTCTTTTTCTTCGACTGAGTACTTATTAATTACAATACCAAATTAGAGAAATAGATGCAACGTTGTAGAAGTAAGTCAAAAAAAGCTCGTGGAACTCACACCACTCACCTTTTTTGAACCCTGTTATACAACTGTTGCATGAAATACTATAAAGGCCCCAGTACCAAGAGACAGTGGGAACGCCACAGAATAAGTACTCGTAGTACATTTAACACCATCATGTCCGATACACTGAATTAATGATTTAACTTTGAGGATCAATAATTTATCTAAATTCAAGTTAGTTGAAAATGTTGCAAAACAAAAGTAGCTAAGTAAAGTATGCGAGTAGAATTGAACCTTGATTTTAAAGCCCTTGTATTTTCGTCTTCCTCTATTTAGAGGTACAATACAATACAATACAATACAAATATTCTTTATTGATCACCAAAAGCAGTACAAAGACATTACAACAGAAAAATCTGAGGACGGCAACAGGTTGTACTGCAGTGTTTTGGCAAATTAAAAGTAAATAAACAGTTTTTCATCCGTAAATTTAATATAATCAGACAGTTTACAAAACGGTGGAGTGCAGGTGTTGTTAGCAAATAACAATATGGACTAGTTTTATCGTATTCTCAGAACTAAAAATAGGCAAAACAATTCTATATTATTAGTACCCACTATCAAGTGAATAAAATGGTGAAAGTCGTGATAACCGAGTGAATAAAGGCCAAATAGTATTGTAAGTGTCGGGTTCAGTGCTGGTGATACCGTGTTCATTGAAATTTGTGGCAATCATTCATTGAATACAGCTAGATTTAGTCTTGATCTAGGTGATAGGTGAAAGCGCCATCTATTGGTCCGCCGCCGTACTAGTTGTAGTTGTTGACTGATACTAGCTATTACCCACTTGCTATGCCTCCGCAGCCTAAGTGTGCCACTTGTGGGAAGTTTACTTCTAGTAACCAGTCAGACAGCGCTAAGTGTAGAAAATGCGGGTGCGTCTATCATAGGGCGTGTGTTAGTCTGGCGCAAGATGCACGCATTCCATCTTCGTGGATCTGTCCGGCGTGCAAGCTGCAGGTCCCCCGGCGCGACAACACCGACGCCCTGGTGTCCCCGGTCAAGAGCTGCGAGCAGGAGGGGGGGTGGGCCCCGCGAGTCGCCGCCCGCTCGGGAGCCGGCGCTGGACCTCGCCGAAGAACTGCGGTTGTTCCGTCAAGATCTCGTGTCTATGAGGGATGAGATGGCTGGTCTGCGGCGCGAGATGCTGGAGATGAGGAACTCCTTCAGTGGTTTCCAGGTGCGGTTCGAGGCCGTGGAGGAGAGGGTCAAGCGTCTCGAGGAGCGTGCGGAGGAGCAGCGTACGGACGTTAGCAGTGGCAGTGATTTGGCCAATACGGTCGCAGACCTCAAGGCGGAACTCAACGATCGCGACCAGGATCTACTCCTTAGCGACCTCGAGATCGCGGGGATTCCTGAGATGGCCAATGAAAGCCGGGTCGCACCTCGTTCGTTTGGCGGCGCAGAAGCTCGGCGTAGCCCTGGAGGAGCGCGACATTGTCTTTGTGGAGCGTGTAGGGGCGCGTCGGCAGTCGCAGGGCGCCATCGGAGAGGGGGGCGCTGCGGGAGGGGTAACCGACCTCGCACGGGATGCGCGTCCGCGGCCCCTGGTCGTGCGCCTCGCCCGCGGGCGCCGCGCGCCGACCTGCTGCGCGCCGCTAGGGTGCGCCGTGGGGCCGACACGTCGGGCTTCGAGTTGCCTGGGTCGCCATGCCGGTTCTATATAAATGAGCGACTCACCAGGCTGAACCGGTCGCTATTTTATAGCGCGCGGCAGGAGTGCGGGAAGTCGGACTGGCGTAACCCGTGGACGAGAGACGGCCGTGTGTACGTGCGTCGTAACAAGGATGCGCCTGCCCACCGGATCCGCACATCTGATGACTTGGCTCGGGTTTTTGGAAATGGAGCGTGTTAGAACCTGCCTATATAATGACTATTCCTCTCCTGTCATTTATTTATCTTATATATCTTTGCCTTGTTCTCTCGTTTTGTATGTTATATATAATATCGTTATTTATGATAAACATTTTTATAAACAAAATAGATAAACTATTTCATAATTTGCACATACTACTTTGTAAATATTTTGTTAACTTGTGCGGCTTGTCGCATAAATTTCCGGCTTGTTCATTGTCTCTTCGTTTGTTTGTGAGGTTCCTGACTTTGTTCCCAGTTCTATGTCCTCTGAGTATCATTAGTTTAAACATTTACAATGGTCAATAACCAATTCAAGATAGCT
>NC_133489.1:23131534-23196580 GCF_025370935.1 Choristoneura fumiferana | reverse complement strand
GCGACGTTAATATTTATTTGTAATATTTTGCTCCCAATTTTCAAGTTCTCAATGACTACAAATAATAATAATAGTTCTAATTGCCTAACCTGTATTGTGATGTGCAATAAAGAATATTTGTGTTGTAATAGACTAGATGCCTTAAAAATATAATTCTTTTATTAGTTTAGATTAGATAAAGTAAGAAGTACCATAAAATATTGGACACCTTTCAACAAAATGTGATTAAAATATAGAAGCCTTCCAAAGTTTCGATTTTTTTGTAGGAACTAATCAAAAAAATATTATATAAAGTATTTTTTAACTCAATATACTACATAGTATTTATTTGAAAGTCAGCTGGTACGTTTTTAACTTTTTGCGAATTATATTGTTTTTTTTTTTCTAAAATGTTTCTGGTTCACGCACTTTGTTGTTTTCTTTTTCTATTAGAGGTCTACTTTTGAAAATACATATTGATTATTGCTATCAACTACTTTACTATAATCGCTATCTTTGTTTTATAAAAAAAAAAACACTCTTGTGTTCTCTTTTCTAAAATTCCCAACAAAGGTCAAATTTCTACAGTTCGAAAAGGAATGTTTACAAAATTTCACATGTAATTAATATTGATACTGACGAATCGACCTCTTTTCGTACCTAATCGTCCAGCCTTTCTGTTGAACGTGTATGCGAGATCGCTTCTGCGGAAACGGAACAGTATTTAATTTTATGTATATATAGACCACCAAACTCGAGTATCCTTTGTTTATAAATACTATGGAAGATGTTCTAAGAAATCAGTAAAACGTAATAAAGCGCTGGTGGTCTGCGGGACTTTAATATCGATATTTTATCACAATCCGTTGAAAAAGACCAGTTTATTTCTGTTTTAAAATCTTTTAATTTAAATTTCTTATTTAATGAACCACCAGAGTCACAACCACTTCGGCCACATGTATTGACAACATTTGGTTAACTTGTAAGTATTTAGAAAAAGCTGTTATCAGTGGAGTACGATCGGATCACAAAGCTCAAACAGTGAAGTTACCTCGGCTAGGGGCGTGTTAATCAAACCATAAAATTAGGCCGTTGAACAAACAAAGACTTGACCGTCTCAAACAAACATCGCGCAAAAAGTAAACAATTTAAAAGTAAATACTAAAAATCCAAACGAAAATTTCAAAATATTGTTAAATACTGTATGCGAGGAATACGATAAAACGTGTAGTAAAAAACGTATTAAAATAGGAAACAAACTATCATTCAATGAATGGGCTACACCCGGAATACGTAGGAGTAGGGACGTCTTATATGATCTTTATGATAAGAAATCGTGTACCACTGATAAACGTTTCCACCAGTATGTCAGGGATTATTCTAAATTATTCAAAATTATATGTAATAAAGCAAAAGCAGCCCATGTAACTAATAAAATAAGTCCTCTGATGATAAATTAAACAGTTTGGAAATTATAATACTGAAACCGGTCGACGTAAGAACGCGGAGTCTCTATATCGTTAAAGATTAACAACGTATTAGAAACGGACGCGTTAAAGTAGCTAACGAGTTTAATACCTACTTCTCTAAAATCCCCATCGAAATGACAAAATGTCTCGCGTCTTCCTCAAAGTTAGCTGAATCGCTCTTAAAACAAAATGTATCTATTCCAAACTTAAGTAATTTAAATTACGCATGTCTCTCCTGTGACATCATTAAGACTTTTAGATTATTGAAAGTAAAAAAACGGAAGACTTGTGGGGCGTCTCAGTTAAGGTTCTACATTCCATTTAGTGTCGTTGCTCCAACTTTAGCATTTATATTTAATAGCTGTATAGATGAAGGCGTATTTCCAGATTTGATGAAATATAGTAAAGTAGTTCCTATTTTCAAATCAGGTGATAAAGATAATCCCTCTGATTATCGTCCTGTGTCCATCCTATCAGCGTTTAGCAAAATATTCGAAAAAATAATGCTGACGCAAATGATCTCGCATTTTAATACCCATAAAATCATGCATCCACAGCAGTTCGGATTCACAAAAGGCAGGTCTACTACAGACGCGGGTCATAGTTTAGTTAAATTCATATTGCAAGCTTGGGAGGAATCACATGACGTATAGGTGTATTCTGCGACCTTTCAAAGCTTTGATTGTGTGGATCATGATACTTTAATTTGTAAGTTAAATTTTTATGGCATTCGTGCCTCGCTTTAGAACTCATTAAATCTTACCTCACACAAAGAAAGCAAAAGTAGCGATTAACGGAACGGTATCGGAGGGATCTGTGGTCGAAATGGGAGTGCCTCAAGGATCCATTCTTGCCCCATTCCTGTATCTTATTTATGTAAATGACCTTACTTATATGGTAACCAAAAGTCGGGTATAGTTATGTTTGCTGACGACACGTCTTTACTGTTCAAGGTTAGTAGAAAAGATACCGACTTCATTGAGCCCAATGAAACCCTGTCCGTGATATCCGCATGTTGCTGCCAATAATTTGTTACTAAATCCTAAGAAAACTAAATGTATTAATTCTCGTTGATAAATTCATCTAGCTCGAATTCAGTTTCTAATATAAAGTTAAATGGTCAAACTATTGAATTTGTAAAATCAACAGTATTTTTAGGAATAACGCTCGATTCTAAACTACAGTGGGACCTCACGTCACAGCAATCGCGGGTAGATTGAGCTCTGCTGCTTTTGCAGTTTGGAAAATACGGCAGCTAACGATGTGGCGACGGCACGGTTGGTGTATTTTGCTTACTTTAATAGCATTATTTCGTACGGCCTTATTTTATGGGATCTGCTGCAGACATTGAGTCAATTTTATCTTACAAAGAGAGCAATTAGAGCAATTTATAATTTGAAGACGCGTGAATCTTTAAGATCTTTTTTAAGGAAACAGATATCCTAACCTGCCGTCGCTTTATGTTTTTGAAATAATCATGTATGTTAGGAACAATGTGATTTCCCACTAACGTCGATAACCAAAGGCTACTAGAAACACAGGGAAGCTTAAAGTTCCATCTTACAGACTGGCTAAAACCAAAAAGTCTTTTCTGGGAAATTGCATACGTTTTATAATAAAATTCCAAAAAATATTACAAATGAAACGGATACAAAATTCAGATCTATTGTCAAGAAGACATTAATATCAAAGGCGTATTATAAAGTTAATGATTATATCATGGACAGGGATATTTGGAAATAATTCCGATCCGCATTAGCGATCCCTTCAAATAGCGAACCTACTGTGTTAAAAATAAAGTTGTGTTAAATACTTGTGATGTATACATATCATTAATAATATTGTAAATCTGTTTTAAAAATAAATATATATACCTCGTTGAGTTTCTGCCGGATTCTTCTCAGCAGAGGTTTTTCCGAACCGGTGGTAGATTTTTCTTGACATTCATAAGTGCTTGTTATAGCCTAAATTGAATAAAGATATTTTGACTTTGACTTTGACTTTGACTTTGAATTAAAATAGCTGAAAGGTAGAAAATATCAAATTTCTGGAGATACAAATTAAATTGTAACGAATTATAAAGTCTTACAAATCCCCACGCCCTTGGCTACAGAACTGCTCAAACTCGGAAGTTTATTTTAAATGCATAAAATAGACTACAAAATCACGAATTGAGTTCAAACTAGCGTTTACCCGCGGCTTTGCTCGCGTTGACGATGATTCGATAGTTGAATAAAAAATTTCGAGGTTTTACTTAATTCCCATTGTATTCTCAGTAAGTTTTGTTATGTACTTATGAGTTTTGTATTGTATGAATTTTCCATTTTAATAATGAACATTCATGTGTATATTATTTATTGCTGAGTTTAGAATCCTCCGGTATTGATTACAACCCCATAACTTTCCTCACATCTACAAGATTGTCGTGAAAAAACTGTGTATGATCAAACTGAGCTACCATTTTCTCAAATAACTTTTTTCATGAACTCCAACTCTACCTACTTTACACTGGTCGTTAAAAGGAATCCGTCCACGTCTCGAGTGCCGATCGGCGCCGTATGTTTAGAATCGAATCTTGGACTGGAGATAGCTCCCTCGTAAACCTGATCGACCCCCGGTTTACTGCACGGTTTTATTGCTGGTTTTGACACGCGACTTTGTCCGTCTCGGGATGTTTTTATAGCTACGATATTGCCGTCAGGAGCTGTTTCGCTTGTGTCCCAATAAGTTGTTTAATAGCTGGTAATTGGGTAGTTTCTTGGGTAAAATAAATATGGTTTTATTTAGTCCGTTAGTTAGGTATCAGAAAATATCGGACACTAATTTTTTCAATCAAACAAATAAATCGACATTATCATCATCATGTCAGCCGAAAGACGTCCACTGCTGGACATAGGCCATAAAATAAAAACTATACAAAGATGAAACGCATCAAAGTTCGAAAGTGGGGGTCTGTGGCGTCACGCATAACTATAACTGGCCATAATATCTTCTTTTTTTTTATTCTACTGGATGGCAAACGAGCAAGTGGGTCTCCTGATGGTAAGAGATCACCACCGCCCATAAACATCTGCAACACCAGAAACCATTCTCCATTATTTTTGTTAAATTGGCAAAAAATACGTGTTCAATATCGACATCTATGCATGGGTCACAGCTCATTAGACCCACCCGGCACCCGGCCAGCACCGCCTCCACTTTCGTCGTCCACTCGTTGTCGACAGGTGGTCCACGGGTGGACGCCGTGTGACAACGAGTGGACCTCTCGTTGTCCACGAATTTCCTAGTAGTCACTATGGCGGCAAGCAGCGGACTGTCACCGAGTGGTCCACTCGCCATCCGCGCGAGGCCTCGCGAGTGAGGCGATCCGGTGACGCTACGGAGTTGATGTAGTGAGCGCATACCCATACAAAACCATATGAAGAGTACTAACCGCTCGAGGCCGGGTGGCTGTAATGAGCTGTGACCTTAAAACAACGTAGGTACAAAATTAGGTGAACTTTTCACTTCACTTTCACTTTAACTTTCTAAGCAGCTCTAGTCTAGTGCCCTAAGGTACAAAGATGTCAATGGTGTTCAATATTTTCTGGTAATGTAATTTCTTTAGAACTGGTACAGAAATGAAGCCGTGGGAAGCCGTGGTGGCAGAGTGGTTTGACCTATGGCCTCTCAAGCAGAGGTTCGCGGGTTCAAACCCCGGCTCGCACCTCTGAGTTTTTCGAAATTCATGTGCGGAATTATATTTGAAATTTACCACGAGCTTTACGGTGAAGGAAAACATCGTGAGGACACCTGCACAAACCTGCGAAGCAATTCAATGGTGTGTGTGAAGTTCCCAATCCGCACTGGGCCGCGTGGGAACTGCCCAGCCCTCTCATTCTGAGGGGAGTGACGTATATAGGCTGGGATGATGATGAAACAGTTTCCCTAATAAAAGAAGTGAAATAACTGGAAAACAAATTTATTCATTTACCTGTCTGTGCAGATGATATACTACAAATAGCGCAAAAATGGTTTTAGGTGCTCATGAAATACTTGCTTGAGAATTCTTCAAATCCTTTCTAATTCCAAGTTTGTGGTAAACGGAAAGCCTTATCTTTGATATGCAAAGGTTCTTTCTGCACGTCTAAAAGTTCGCCCGGCATGTTATGCGAATTATGTAGACGTTAGGAGTTATGACTTATGATGACGTTTTATTTCACGTGCACGAAACATTGTTGCTTTAACCACAGAATAAGTAATAGTACAAGCACTTTAACAGCGTGTAAAGCAACTAGACGTTGGTTTTAATACTGTGAAACGAAATAAGTAAATTTTAAGTTTAGCATTAAGCCTGTACAATAATTTGATTTGAGAAAGAAGCGGTTATTTATGTGTCGATTTTCTCGTCAGCATTACAATACGATACAATTTTTATTTTATTCAACTGGATGGCAAACGAGCAAGTGGGTCTCCTGATGATAAGAGATCACCACACCACATAGACACCTGCAACACGACACCTGGATTGCAGATGCGTTGCCAACCTAGAGGCCTAAGATGGGATACCTCAAGTGCCAGTAATTTCACCAGCTTTCTTACTCTCCACGCCGAAACACAACAGTGCAAGCACTGCTGTTTCACGGCAGGTTTAGCGAGCAAGATGGTGGTAGCAATCCGGGCGGACCTTGCATAAGGTCCTACCACCTGCAAACAATACAATTAAATAACTCTTTATTGCACAATAGAGATTTTCTAAGGTAAGCAATAAGCAGCCTTATCGCTTCAGAGCGATCTCTTCCAGGCAGCATTAGTGCAAGGTTACGATTAAACACAATGTAGTGATCTTATTTAGTCATAATATATTACCTACTGCATAGCTAACTACCCTTTTAAAATTTGTGGTTTTAACATAATACACACTGTACACTTTATTAGTTTCTCGAAAAAAAAGCATCAAACGTGGTTTTATGTTAGCAAGCGGTGTGGCAACGTGAGAACTCGATTTCTACTGGCTTCTATAATTTTTTATCGTAGCAACTTATGACATAATGTTCATATGGAATAATGTCATTTTGTATAATAAACGAGATGCATACTAACATTTGGTAAAACGTTCTCCTGGCCTACTGGTATTAAGTCATTTAACATAAATTGGTGTTATGTAACTTTTTTTGGTTTTTACTGTCTATTTGTGTTTTTTACTGTAAGTATAATTTGAATTTTACAGCGCATTGGTTTTACTGTAATGCTGTATTTTATTATTGGCATATAAATAAATAAATCAGCCAAACATGTGGTCTATCAATTTTTAAACAAGTACCTATCAAATCGCTAAAGTCGAAGTTTCAAGTTTACAGATACGTCTATTGGCATTATTGTTTTATAACATGCAAACGATTATCAACTTTAGGGTGGGAGACCACATATTTGGCTGATGGTATCTGTTAAGTTAGCATTTCATCAAGGCGTCAAAAATATCGTCGTAAAATCACCTCATTTATTTTTCACTCGCTCATCAGCACGACATTTACTAAAACGTTAATGCCCTTTTAATTTGAATAACAAATGGTTTTTAGTACACTGATGTTTATTTAGGTAAATAACCGTCTCTTAGTAAAATTCGGTCGGAATAAAGGACAATAGGTAAATAGCGTTCCGGTGTCAAATTCGTTATTAGAAACATTTGGACGCATATTTAATAATTGTCTGCAATCTTTAGTAGGTACAATGACATTTTCTCATAGAGTTCGTCGTTTCCTAATTAAAAGAAGCTACAGTTAATAATTGATTGAAGCATGCTTTATTTTCCGGAGATCCATATCAATAGACATAGCTAGGTACACCGAACAATTGGCTAACTGATAGTGTCTTTTTAACCGACTTCAAAAAAGGAGGTTCTCAATTCGGTAAAAAGGGGATAACTATAGTAAATTGGATATATTTAGTAGTAACTCGTGCATTTGCTCCTGAAAATCATCATTTGGTGAAGTGGAACTGATGATGAAGACCACAGTTGACCATCGGATTTACTACTCAATAACAAGTATTTCAGGGGTTGAATTTTAATTATTTTAACACTGCTTCTAAGCAATTTATGCTCCTCGTAATGCATATGGTAAAACGGGTGGTGAAGCACCAGGACTCCTCAATGATGAACGTCTCTACATCGGAAAGAGCAATCTTTCGTAAAAGGTGACCAGCAGTTGATATTAAACTATTGTGTCTTAGATTATTTACACTAAAAAGCGTGAAAAAAAAATTATAACAAAAAATTTAACCGACTACAAAAAACCATGAAGATAGTTTTTTACCAGTCTGAAGTCGGTCAGTGCCTCAGCACGAGCCAGCAGGAGTGATTGAAGCCCAACATATGTATAGTGCGTAGCTGAGGTAGATGACTATAGGTCTACTCCTGCTGTCTCGTGCTGAGGCACCGACCGACTTCAGACTGATAGAAAATTATTTTCATGTTTATTTCGGTTAATTTTTTTTTATTCAATCTCAACTATATTTTCAAAAATTGAATTGAATTTAAAATTACTACAGTTTGGCTACAGTTCATTATATCTCTGAGGAATTTTGAGCGAAAAAAAGCGAGAAAATCTGGTAGCCCGTAAAGCCCTTTGTTTATGAGTGGCCACTACGAGCTGGAAGATAGAGCATGGGTATACCCTCATAAGGTGGACTGATGGTCCGTTAATGGCCGCAGGAGTTCCGAAGACGAGTATGACAGGGACAAAAAAGGCAGGCGGATTGGACGTTCTTTGAGGAGGCCTATTTCTAGCAGTATCCATGCGTTATTGATGATGATAACGACAAAAGTAATAGTAGTAAAGGAACAAATAATAAAAATTCGAAGGTGTAGTAACATTTGAAGTCATTGCTGTAAGTTTGAATAAGCTCCTTTTTTTAGCATAAGAGGCTTCATTTCTATCCTCTTTGTGTAATTTAAAATTCAAATTCGTTTATTTGCATTTAGGTCACTTTACTTTGTGGGCGTGCGCTATAATTATATTTGAAACCTGTCTTAAGCCTTTACGGATAAAGTTCATCACGGTAGTTAATGAAGGATGCTTTCAATTTAATGTTTTAACCGAATGTCCGGAGGAAGGTTATGTTTGACTTCTTTGGTACTCTCTGTAGTCTGTGAGTGACTTCACTCACAATCATTGTTAAAAGTCAAATTGTAAATAACAAACTTAACAAGTGACATTGACGTGACGTAAGATAGATCTCGAAAAAACTCGTTTTGTTTACCGTTTTCCGCTAAATATTAATAGGTATGTACATTTAAAACAACTAACTTAGTTACGGACTTTGATTAACCGACATAAATTAAAAATCTTTACGCTGGTTTACTGCGCACGATTAATTATTATGCTAATTTTTGATTACGAGTACATTTTATTTTAAACTGTAATAATTAGATGACTAATGTCTTAGAGAAATCAACTTCATTTGCCCTATTAAATATATGGATATATATAGACTCTTTTCTAATAATGCAAAGACGAACTTACCCCTTCAAAGTATCTCTACCAGACTACCTTTGAGTGGATTAGAGGAGAAATCAGTTTAGAGACCGACAAAAAAGTAAATTCCCTTAAAATTTACAGAAATCTAATATCACAAATTGTATAAGCCATCCAGTTTTTGCCACACGCCCCATCAAGGGTTAAAAATAGGGGTACAAGAAAAGGCTACAGCAATTTCACTCCGCGTCAAGTTCTGACATCCTCTGAGCTCAGTATCACAAAGGGTGCATTTTTCTCTACGTTGCGTTTATCTGTAATTTGCAAAATAATACTGAGGTACCATTTCAGGTATCGGTAGTTTAGCTATATTTCGTTAAGATATTATCTTAGGTTAGTTCTTTTGTTTGTAAACTCTTTATTAAATTGAAATATAAATATGATTTTGGTCTTTTTTTGCTAACTGTTTTTTTTGTTATTGACTGTACTTGTATAGTCACCCAAACTACATTCGAATACCAAATTTCAAGTCAATGCTATTAACCGTTATAGAGTTCCGTCCTGTGGAGACGATCCTGGCCGGACTACCAGAGGATGTCACTATCAGATTATTGTATTGTCATGTAAATCTTACATAAGTTTAACAAATTTCAAGGCGATCGGACTACTGGAAGTGGGTCAAATTTAACTTGCAAGATTTGACCCAAATAAATAAATAAACAAATAATTAAACGAACAGGGCAATTTAAATAAAAGCTTGTAATTATTATTAGTAGTACCTACATAGTATAATAGGTCTAATTTAAAACATCATATTTATTTGTATTAGATACTTGATCTTTGCCCACTTTTCACTCAAAAACATTTCGAGAAATTTGGAGATTTTATAAACGTAGGACTTTCCAAAAATTAATCGTGAATTTCATTAATCAAAACAGATCAAACTCACGCCAAATTTCTTCCCTCTAATCCCAGCGCTTGTTATTTAACGCGCTAAGGTTAAATTGTACATTATTAGTTACTAAAATTACTACTGTAGTAAGGTTACTAAAATTTATACAGGGTAATTTCGGTTTCGTGGAGCAAAAATGAACATCTACTTAACATACTTTCATCAAATAATCATAATTGGATAAGACTAAAGACATGCCTTAGTTTATTTTGTACAGCAACAAAAACTCGGATTATACTTATAAGATATTATTATTTTTCGAAGTGATTTGGACGACACCGTAAATCAAAACACAATTGAATTTCTCTGTAAGAAAAGATTTATTATGTTAACGTATGTAGGTAGGTATTATTCACATTAATAAACGGTTTAGTAACAAAACATTACCTGTAAGAAAAGAAACGACATTTAATGTTATTAATCACAATGTCGATTCCGAAAATCACGAGTTACGGTTTAGCTTTCGATTTGTTTGTTTAACGTGACACTTGTGACAGCTGAATGCTTCATATAGATTATAACTTAGCAAGTTTAATCGGCATCTGTTTATGTCAATGAGGGCTATCGCGAATGAATTCGCCACTAGAGGCGCTAGTGTAGCGTGAGGTCTCCGAAATGTCAAATCTCATAGTTTTTGTGTGAGCTACGCGGGTTTATTTCTAATTAGAATAATTTTGTGAATATTTGTAATATATGAAATTAATTATGGCAAATATGCGTTCCGGGGCAATGAATGTCTGTGTTTTGAGACAGTTTGTCTTTTGGAAACATTTGTCCTCCCTTTTTCCGAACAAAACGGGGACTATGCAACACTGTGGCATGCTCGATATTTTTATGGTACGGTTTTAAGGTGTATTAAATATGATTTTAATCTAAACTTTGTTTTCACGCCCGTAATAACAGACTTTGAAAGCCACACTTAAAAAACCTCAGGCAACAGCACAGATTACTAATATGTAGCTAGCGGCAACAGTGCGCCATCTAGTGAGACAAAAACGATAGCCCTCACGTCTGTCACGATGACGTTTGATGCGCGGGAATATTTAAATTAAAGAAAATTACACTTTTCTTTACTTACTCATACACAAGCTTCCTTAAGTATTTTAGCACAAACGGTAAGTAAGAGGTTGGACATTTAAAAATAGGGTGACCATATATGTAAATAATCATACACAAGGCAAGAGAATTTAAAATGAAAATCTTTAAAAAAATTGCGTTAGGTATAAGTAGAATTAGTATAATAGAATTGATTGTTTAAAGGTATTTAGCACAGACACAGAATAAAACGAACTTAGGTACAAAGCTTTTTACAGTTGCTTAATATGAAAACGCTTTTTAAGTTAGCTCATTAATTTATACCCTGTCGCTTGCACCTGACATCAAAGGTAGAATTATGTGCTACAATTGCTGGGAATTAGGCTCTTTATCGCCTGATATGTAAGAGATATGTAATTGAATCGTGGTAAGTAAAAAAAAAACTAGAACGTTTCTAGGCTCACTTTGCTGCCGTCGGTCAGTCTGTCTTTTTCTCAGAAACGCGTAAAGGTATCAAGCTACAAGTACAAAAAATATAAATTATTAGTGTAAAAAAAAGGAATAACATCTGGTAGCATAGTGAACGGTTGTGTTGCTCTAAAGATGAGCTCTGGTTTAGTTCGAAACACGTCAGTGTTGTGTGGTGGTGGTGATAGATGGGTTTGTGTGATTTGTGTATGTTCTTACAGTGTGGAGGTGGAGGAACTGCATGAAAATACATAAGGTCGCGGGTGAGCAAAGTAAATTCATTGATATTGACCTCCGCAAAGTAACGCCTGACGAAAAGAAAGGTACCTACTAGAAAACTACCTATTTCGAATAATCCATATTAAATATTCAAGACTGCAGCAGAAAAAAAACAATCTTATATGACAACGACGCAATGAAAATACATTATTCTTTATGATCGTTATTAAAAAAAAATGATTACTTAGAATAACAGAATACTTACTGTTATTTAATTATTATGATTATGCCCAACAACAATGGGTTTTAATTGTAGTTAAATTAAATTATACTATTCGTTTATATTAAACGGCACCCCCGAAAACCATATCGTTCAAAACAAAATTAAAGTTAGTGAAGTTCAAAAAGAGTGACAACCCTCACACACACACACTCACGCACGCACGCACGCACGCACGCACGCATGCACGCACGCACACACACACACACACACACACATACACATACACATACACATACACACACACAAAACATCACACCTGTATTCCCAAATAGGGTAGGCAGAGCACACGAAACGTTACCGCTTCGGAGCCACTTTTAGCAATTTTAGGTTTTAAGTTAGACAAAAACGGTACAATAGTGTCAGGTTACTAGCCTGTCGCCTACGGTATACCTTAACCTATATCCTCAGTCGCCTCTTACGACATCCACGGAAGAAATGGAGAGGTGTAATTCTAACCCGACACCACACGGGTGACCCTAACACTAATTTTTGAAACCGAATTGCTCCTAAAGGCCGCAAAAATGGGACGTGGTTTTTTAATCAGTGATAGGCGTAGTTAAGGGCAATCTTCCTAAATTAGTCACAAGTCCCACTTTTTATGGAGACAAAATATATAAAAACTCTTCTTCTTTTAATCGACGGGGTGGCAAACGAGCAAGTGGGTCTCCTGATCCTGAATTCTGAAAAAATGAAATTACTCATCTCCAGAGGCCGTTTTTCAAAAGTAAAACCTGGGTAATATGCACTCTGAGATGCTTTATCAGACTACATTTATTGAAATTACGTATCTTTGATAGTTTCTTTGCGCGATAGAATCCGGATTACGGAAGTTCGTCGAAGAACTGAAGTTACTGTTACTGACATAGCTGTAAAAATATGCAAATTGAAGTGGCAATGGGCGGGCCACATCGCTCGAAGAACAGATAACCGTTGGGGGGGGGAAAAGTCCTCGAGTGGCGACCACGAACCGGAAGAGGAAGCGTTGGCAGGCCTCCCACCAGGTGGACTGACAAAAATAAAATTAATAATTACTATATTACTATATGGATGTTTTAATGGAATGCGATCCGATTAAAATGTAGTGTTATTAAATACTTTTGATGCAAGTCATTAATTATTAATATTGTAGCTGTTCTGCAAAATATATTTCTTTATATTTTTTTATGTTTCTTGCCGAATCATTCAATTCACGTGAAAAAATGCATCGAAATCGATTCATCCGTTCGAAAGCTATTTTACATTAGAGGTTTATAAAAATCCACTGCATTTAATCACTGCAATGTAATGCAGACGCATTACAAATTTTATTATGAATTAGAAATATAAAACGTTTTTGAAAAATTTTGTAACGAGGTTTTCACATGGCTGGCAGTGACAATTTATAACCACCCTTTTTAAAGTCTGTAAACAAAAACACGCCGCGTACAAAAGAGCAATATGCACATATAAATGAAGGAAAGCTATTCGATGCCACATCCTCTCATTAGGGCGGCGAGAGGTGTCTTCCGTTCCGCCCTCGGAAGTGCTACCTACCTCTACATTCCTACCCTCTTTAGTTCCGCATGCTTGCATTGTAAGAGTCGGAGAATGTATTTACATAAGTCGGATATAATTGTTACCGTTGCTCGTAGAATTTCGAATGGGCGGGAAAATTGGCGTGAGCGATTGTCCTGGATATTGTATGCATACTTCATCTTAGTCTCACATTGGTTATACTAGCGTTTACCCGCGGCTTCGCACGCGTAAATCATCAGATACCTACAACATTTGAATTTATAGAGTAATGCCTAACTCAAGTGTTTTACTGTAACTTAGCGTTACGACATGCAACATAGTGATGCATATTACTTGAGGCTGACATAGTCACATTTGGTGTACTAAAGCCTCGTTAAAATACTAGATTTAAAAAAAAATTGCTTAATTAGCAGTTAGTTATTATAAATTACGTACCGTAAACTGCTTCAACTTTGCCCTCTGGCCCCAACATTGCCTGATTCGATTTAGAGTCGATAACTAGCACCCTTCTAGTTTTTTTAACTTTTATCCCCCCGTAATAATAATTCCCGTGTAGATAAAAGTTGAAAACCTAAAAGAGTGCTAAGTAATCGACTCTAAATCGAATAAGGCAATGTTGGGGCCAGAGGGCGAAGTTGAAGCAGTTTACGGTAGCATAAGTAATTATCTCGGTTCTATTGTATTTTGGCTCTCTGACCAATATACTTGATAAAACCACTCATGGGTTTCATTTAACGACCATTTCTCTAATAGTCGTTTACAACATACTTCAAATTGAAATTCCGGGAATTTATTAAATTCTCGAGGCAATTTCCTAAAATAACATGGTGGTTTTCAGTGACGTTAAATTAAAACACCCATGCCAAATTTCATCTCTAAACCAAGCGGTTTTTATTTCGAGACTAGCTTTTGCCCGCGACTTCGTCCGCGTGGAATAGTAATTTTGGGAAGTATTTAATTTATTTAGGATACCTATTCTGCCAATAATAGTACATAGAAACTTCTACGGTTTACCGAAAATAACCTATTTTAATACATTGCTATAAATATAAACTATTTTTTTTGTTCTTCCATCCATCCATCCACCCGATGTTCTTTGGTAAAACATAAATATTTTGCGGGTAGCTACAATTTAGCAATACGACGTGTATTCTACCCTGCCAACACAAAAGGACTAATTCTTCATAGTGAACTCTTGACACCTTACGTCCTTTATTGTAAGTTAGGAGGGTAGGATTATAATTAAGACGGCATTTTTACTAAGCATAGCTACACATATTTCCGATAAATATACTTATAGGTATGTAGTAATTTGTTTGGAATTCCTTAAGAACTTTCATCCCCATATTTTCAAGTAAATAGGTTAAAATTTGAAAAGCGCTAGAACAAATGTTTTTTAGGGTTCCGTACCTAAAAAGGAAAAATATGGAACTCTTATAGGATTACTTTGCTATCCGTCCGTCCGTCTATCAAACCTCTAAGTCAAGGCAATCAAAAGCTACAGTCATTAAAAAGGTGTTTCCAAACCAATTGCCTTAACAGAAAAAGTTATAGGGTACTTCCGGCTGTCCTAGAAACTTGGAATTTTGCATAAAGGTAGCTCTTATTGCATAATTAATAAGAAAAATCTGAAAATCATAATTTTTCATGTCTGACTGTCTATGTGAATATGCCATCTAAAATTACCCCACATTGCGTACATTTTGCCTATGAGCTTAAAAGGCTCTACTAACACTGCATCATCCCCTCTGCTAACATCCCCTCGCAGTTAAAATTTTCAAAACGCTTGAACAAATATCTATTTATTTCTTATAAGTAGTCCAATGCCAAGTTTCATAAAGAACCATCGATTTATCTTCGACAATGACGATCTTCCATATAAAGTTTCATCCCCTATTTCACCCCTCACAGGAAGAGTTTTAAAGACGCGCGAACAAATATGTATTTATCTCTTAGCACGTGCCCAAATGCCAAATTTCATAAAGAACCGTCGAATTATCTTCGACAATGACGATCTTCCATATAAAGTTTCATCCCCTATTTCACCCCCTCACAGGAAGAATTTTTAAAAACACGCGAAAAAATATCTATTTATCTCTTATCACGTACCCAAATGCCAAGTTTCATAAAGAACCATCGATTTATCTTCGACAGTGACGATCTTCCACATAAACTTTCATCCCCTATTTCACCCCCTCACACGAAGAATTTTAAAAAACGTGCGAACAAATATCTATTTATCTCTTTTCATGTGAAAATGCAAGTTTAATAAAGATTCATCGATTTATTCATCAATAATGACGACCTTCCACATAAACTTTCATCCCCTATTTCATCCCCTCACAGGTCGAATTTTCAAAAAAGCTCAAACAAATATAGACTTATTTCTTATTAAGTGCCTAAATGCCAAGTTTCATAGTTTTATCTTTGACAGCGACGAACTTCCACCATATAAACTTTCATCCCCTATTTCAACCCCTTAAAGCCTCTTTTTCGCGATAAAAGGTAGCCTATGTTCTTTTCCAAGGTCTATTCTATCTCTGTACCAAATTTCATCAAAATCGGTTCAGCGGTTTAGGCGTGAAAGCGTAACAGACAGACAGACAGACAGACAGACAGAGTTACTTTCGCATTTATAATATTAGTATGGAAGTATGGATATAGTAGGATAAGTAAGAAAAATCTGAAAATCATAATTTTTCATGTCTGACTGTCTATGTTAATAAGCCATTTAAAATGACCCCACATTGCGTACATTTTGCTTGTGAGCTTGGCTCTGCTAACACTTGATATTCATAAATACCTATGCACGGAACCTTGACGCGCGAGTTTCGAGTCGATTTAACCGGTTTTAAGAAGAAGAAGAAGAATTAAAAAAACGCTCGAACAATTATTTATCTCTTATCACGTGCCCAATACCAAGTTTCATAAAGAAACATGGATTTATCTTCGATAATGACGACCTTCCATATGAGCTTTCATCCCCTATTTCATCCCCTCACAGGTCGAATTTTCAAAAAAGCTAAAACACATACCGACTTATTTCTTATTAAGTGCCTAAATGCCAAGTTTCATGGTTTTATTTCCAACAGCGACGAACTTCCACCATATAAACTTTCACCCCCTATTTCAACCCTTAATGCCTTTTTTTCGCGATAAAAGATAGCCTATGTTCTTTCCCATGGTCTATTCTATCTCTGTACCAAATTTCATCCAAATCGGTTCAGCGGTTTTTGCGTGAAAGCGTAACAGACAGACAGACAGACAGACAGACAGACAGAGTTACTTTCGCATTTATAATATTAGTATGGATTTTATCCCTATCCCGTGGAATATCGGGATAAAAAGTAGCCATGTGTTATTCCAGATGTCCAGCTATCTACATACCAAATTTCCTGATTCTAAACCCAGCGGTTATTAGTTCGAGATTTTATCCCTATCCCGTCATCGGGATAAAAATTGTGTTTTAATCCAGGTTATAAACTAACTTTTTGCAAAATTTCATTCAAATCCGTCTTGCTGTTTCAGCGTGAAGAAGTAGCAAACATACTCACTCACTCACAAACTTATTCGCTCACTCACTCACTCACAAACTTTCACATTTGTAATATTGGTAGGATAGGATAGGATTAGTAGGATTATTCGTCTAGGTGCTCGTAACTCCGTATTAATGCAAGACAAACGCCACGGGAGGTGGTTAAAAAACCGGCGAAACGTGAATCGGACTGGTACGCCGAAGGTTCCGCATAATTTGCCATGGTCACTGGCCATCATCATCATCGTAATGTCAGCCATATGACACCCACTGCTGAACATAGGCTGACCCCATAAACATCCCGTTGCTTGGGTTGGAAGCGGCCTAAGGCTTGAATCAGGTCACAAAGTAGATGAGCATCTATAAACATCCAGTGTTAGCAGAGCCCCACTCCTAAGCAAAACGTAGGTATATACGTATTGTGGGTCCTTTCAGATGACTACTGACAAAGTTAGACAAGACAAAAGAAAGACAAATAAAATAAAAAAAACAAATCCTTTCACTTTTTTATCTACTTGCGACATTTGAAAAGAGTACTTTCTACTCAAACGTCTATAGCCTAAAGCTACTACAGATAACAACTTTGTCGTACCTACAGTCAAGTGCAAAAATAAGTATCTATTCGAACCACTCAGAAATATGTTACAACTGCATTATTGCGTCGAAATAAGAGTCTTTGGTATTAATTTTTTAAACTTTGAATAAGTTCATATTTCTAACTTAAGTTCACCATCCACGAGTTACAACGTACATACTACTGTCCGTCCACAGTAAAGCACTTGTCCCACCGCCGACGATGAGCGAGAAGCGAGTAGAGCGAGTAACTAGAAACGAGTGGGTTTGTTCGTTTCTTGAGCGGGAAAATAGTCGATAGCCAATCGTTTCCTCGCTGGCGGTGAGACAAGTGCCTCATGTTGTACATAATCAAAAAAGACAAACAGATACGTAAGTCTTATAACTTAACGCATAGATATATTGAAACGGAAATCCCATAAAATCATATAATTTCACTTGCCAAAGCCATTTATTTACTAAAAACGATGGCCCAATAGTTCCTTACATCCACTCTAAAATAAATAAAATTAAAAAGTTATTGAATATATTATTTTTACACATGACTGTACCTACTATTTTTTTCATTTGACGAACTTTACGAATATTTCTGAGAAAAATCTTTTTTTGTCCCCAGTTGGTACCGCGAGAGCGCGGGCGGCGTGCTGCGCGAGTTGCGCGACGGTGAGGCCGGCGGGCGCTACACGCGTGCGCACGACGCGCTGGGCGTGCGCCGCGCCGACGTGCAAGATGGCGGCCGCTGGGCCTGCCGCGCCGCCAACGCGCACGGACACGTCACGCTGCGGTTGCAGCTCAACGTGCGCGCGCATCTGACGACGCACGTGCAGCCACACACACAGGTGAGAACGGAGACGCCATATTACAAGATGGTGACCGCACGATAGATGCGCACGGATACATCAACATTGCGGTTGCAACTCAATGTCCGCGCGCATCTGACGACGCACGTGCAGCCACACACACAGGTGAGAACGGAACGGAGACGCCATTTTACAAGATGGCGACCGCACGATAGGCGCGCACGGACACATCACGCTGCGGTTGCAGCTTAACGTCCGGCGTCCGCGCGCATCTGACGACGCTCGTGCAGCCACACACAAAATCGCCTAGAATGGTGTAATAGTATCAGGAGTATTCAAGGGATTGATTGATCGAAGCGCCGTTTTTAAGTTGTGAATGAACTGCATGCATCTACGTCTTTGACAATGGTTACCGCAATATGTGCCAAAATGACAATCTTGGCACACCATTAGCAGTAGATTAGGTACTAAACGCTTTCCTTTAAGTACATATTTTGATTTCTCTCAGATATTGGATACTATCTTGCCGATTCTGCCTTTGGAAACTGCAAAAACAGCAAGTTTATAAAAACCCAAAAGACGCAGAAAGCATTGTGATCCTGCACTACCATGGATCAGTATGGATTTGGCATAATCCTTGGTGAAATTCACGGAAAATTGTGAAAGAGCGCTTTTTGTTGATACTTATTCGTTTTAATGTACTTAGTCCGGTAAAGATTAAGAAGACGTGGTGGCCTAATGGTTTGACCTATGGCCTCTCAAGCAGAGGATCGTGGATTCAAATCCGGGCTCGAATCTCTTCGTTTTTCGAAATTCAAGTCCGAAATTACATTTGCAATTTACCCACAAAGTTCACCTCAGCTAACTCTGCAAAGCAATTCAATGGTAAGGTGTGGAGTTCCTAATCCGCATTGGGCCCGCTTGGGAACTGCAGCCAATACCGTCTCATTCTGGGAGGACTGTTGTAGTCGGCGGTGAAACGTAATAAGTTATGAAAGAGCATGAAATCTTTCATTCGCGATTCAACTTATTTATCTGTAATGAAAATGTCTGGTCTTAACGATATTTTATTCATAAAGCTTTTTAATTATATTTCGTCGCGGGCTTAATAATACCACTGGGATGTAGAAAATGTTGTTTTAAATGTACCGGCTGAATTAAAAAGCCAGGTTATACGTAATCAAGTAGGAATATTTAGTTCCATCTTGAAATCTTCTTTTATTTAATCGGGTATAGGTCAGTACCGTTTCGTCATAAAAACAGCTGGTCTAAATAGTAAGTGGTCTAAGTAGCAAGTGGTCTAAGAAGCAACTGGTCCTAACCTGTTTGTTAGACCACTTGCTGTTTACACAACCCGCTTTTTAGACAAAGTAACACTTACCAAAAAAATATATATAGGTAGGTACAGAAGATTGAACCATAGGGAAAAAGACTGTGGATGAACATTATCGGGGTCACGATCTTCAACATTGGGTGACCGACTGAGAGAGATTATTAAATAGAAGTAGCAAACTTTTTGGCCACAATAAGACAATCATTTTTTTTTTCTTTTTATTATCCAAATGATACCCAATTTTGCTGGTTTTGAATATAATAATTATTCTTTCGTGCAACTCCTTTTTTGTGACATCTCAATGTAATCAATTGAGAATTAAATTTTATTATTTGTGATAAAATCGGGGCGGAAAACACGGGAAGCATATATTTAAACACGTTCGTATGGACTTCGGTAACTTCGATGTTCTGAAACAATGACGATTTATATTATAACAGTTGCCTGCCATTTCGTCTGAAAAAAAATCCCGCCAGAAGTGAGCAATATTCCGCAGTAAAAATTATGAGCAATTAACGGATTCTAAACAAAACGAGTTATAATATGACACTGAGTTTCAAAAACTATGCGACTAACTAGATACTTCTATAATACAAGAGTTGTAGGAAGGGAGAGATGGCGCTGTCGCCAAAGAAACATAAGCTCCGCAATTTAATTTCATTTAAATAGTTTTTACGTATCATTCTTTCAAAAATTCATGTTATAATAGTGTAAATAGTTGTAATAAACCAGTGTGAATGTTATCTTTTCTAAAAAACAATTCAGTGCAGAGATAAATAGCGATCGTAACTATAAACGATTCTGTTTTGAAAACCTTAGATTCCATTTAGAACGATAGTGAGAATACGAAACAAAGTGCAATTATCTGAGTGTTAGCGTGTTAGTGAAACCAAAATAAAAAAGAACACAGTTTTGCCGAAATTATAACCAAAAACAGTGTATGAAAAAACGTTATAACGCGCCAAACAATTCAAAAAGCGCGCGAGCCGCGGCCGAGGATTTCCAGGAATCGACGATTGCTCGCCCGTGCTTTGGATTTTTCGTGGAATCTGATCAGCTGATTTTTGTTTAGTTAGTTCAATAACCCTAGCTTATAATTTCACAAGACTTACGATTTGAATATTATTCTTTTTTGGTTTTGTTTTTACCCGATTGCACTTAAAAATGGCGCCAACAAGTGTTTGTGCTGGCTGTAGAACTCCGTTTCAAAGAAAAAATGAATATTTGTGTTGCTGCAAATGCAAATTAAAATATGACTTAGATTGCGCAAACGTGGAGTTTAAGCGCTATATGATTATGAACTCTCAGCGGAAAAATACATGGGAATGTCCAGAATGTTGTTGCAAAAAATCTAAAATTGGAAATGTCGATACACCAGTACGCTCTTCAGCTGTTGTTATCGAACCATCGAGCTCTGACACAGAGACTGCGGATTCTGAAAGTTTAACGTCGAAAATAACAATCAGAAAGAGACGAATATCCACTAATAAAACTGCCGATTCTGACGACGAGTCTAGCATCCTAGGAAATACAATAGCCACCGAAAACTACTTTCAAAGTAACCAACGACCTTCACAAGATCTGCAAAACCAAACAAATACGATTACAATAGAACAATTTGAAAAATTATTGGATATGAAGTTGGAACAAAACAAATTTTCGTTAGTCAATGAAATAAAATCTGCAATAATGTACGAACTTGGAAATGAACTAACAAAACTGAAACAAGAAATGTTACAAAACAATACAGCCTTCACAAAGGAGCAAAGTGATCTGAGCCAAGAAATAAAGAAAATAAATAAGCAAATTAATACATTGGAAATTGAAAATAAAAAACTCAAGATGGCAATAGATGAGCTTCAACAACATATAACCTCTTCTCCAAAGACCATTATTGACACAAATAAAACTGAACGTAACACAATAAAAAGTGAAACGAGCAAAAAGATTGTTCTCTACGGCTTGATAGAACCAAATTGGGAAACAGAACACGACTTATATAATGAGATTGTTCGAATTTTTCAAGATCTATATAACGTTAACTTAGCCGGCTACGTAGAGGATGTGGTGAGGATAGGAAGAAAAAGTTCGCGGAGACCAATAATTATAGAATTGTTAAGCAAAAAGATGGCTAAGTACCTTATACAGAACAGCCGTAACTTCAAAAACACTGGACTGGCCATTTCAGAATTTCTGGATGAAAAGTCAATACAAAATCGAAGAAATATGAGGAATCTACTTGTAGAAGCAAGGAAAAACGGACACCATGCTGTAATAAGACAGAATAAATTGATAATAGATGGCAAGATTCATAACAATACCCATTCTACTTCAAACTCCACCGAAGAAAATTTATACAGTCGAACTGAGCAAACTAAAGTTCTAAAGCAAAATGATCAAAGAGGGGTCGAAAACTTGTTGAACAATACCACTAACAATGGGATATACACGCAAAGCAGCAGCACGTATAAGGAACCTTCTGCTAAGCATACTTTTCGTGAATAACTTCAAACTATTGTATCAGAACATTCGTAGTATAAGACATAAACGGCACTTGTTAGAATCTGCCACAGAACTGGAAAAAGATTTACACGCAATCTGTCTAACAGAAACTTGGATAACACAACCTAAGATTGATCTCCTAAAACTGGACGGATATAACGTAGCTTCATCCTTCTGCCGAAGCAACTATGAAGGTGGTGGAGTGAGCATTATGTTAAAGGATAATGTTGTTAGTGTAGAGCGTAAGGATATCGTGAGCATGTCAACAGAGTTTATATTTGAAACATGCGCTACCGAAATTCCTCATCTAAATTTGCTAATTATTGTTATTTACTGGCCTAGTAAAAATAGGCAAACAGAAATATTTTATGATTCGCTGCAAAAACTCCTACAAATGTTAGCTATAAAAGATAGTAAAAAAAACATAATTATTGGAGGAGATTTTAATGTTAATGTTTTAGAAAAATCTTTAGCAACCTCAACTCTGTTAAATGTAATGCGAAGCTGTAATTTCAACCAGCATGTAAACGAACCAACTAGAATGACAGAAAATAGTGCCACATGTATAGATTTAATATTTACCAATTTCCAAGACAGAAGTAATAATATAACTGTAAAAGAATATGGGTTTTCCGATCATAAGGGAGTACTCCTTAATATTCCACATGTAAAGAGTAAAGAAAGAAACGTTTGGTATACGACTAAAAGAAAATTTACCGACATAAACATTCTAAAATTCAAATCCGAACTTGCTAAAATAAATTGGAGCTCCATAATAAGCTGCGACAAAGATTTAAATGAAAACTTTACATGCTTTCTGAATATCCTAAACAGTAAACTAGATATATGTATACCGCAGGTTAAAACCAAACTAAAAAACCGCAATTATAAAAATTGGCTTACTACTGGAATTAAAACATCGTGTAAAAATAAACGTCTTCTAAAAATTCTCATTACTAAATCAAATAACCCCATTCTCAAAAATTACTATAAACAATATGAAAAGTTATTAAAAAAAATAGTAGAAAAATCTAAAAAACTTCAATACATTAAAAAAGTAAAAAAAATCAGATAATATAACTAAAACTATGTGGCATATAGTCAAAGAGCGAACCAATAAACTTCCAAGAAAAGTAAAAGATAATATAAAATTAAAAATCCAAAATGTTGTCACAGAAGATCCCAATGCGATTGCGAATACTTTCAATAAGTTCTTTATATCAGTGGGGGCAGAAGACGGCAGGGACCGCGCTCGCGGCCGCCCGGCGCAGGCGCCCACTGAAAATTCCATCTATCTGCGGCCCGTGGAATCTAAAGAGGTCTATCATATTATCCGTAATCTTAAAAACAAACGTAGTTTTGGCTATGATGAGATGCCACCAATTCTAATAAAAAAATGCGCAAAAGAATTAGTTGAACCTTTGACCATTTTGATAAATCAGTCTTTTTTGGAAGGAGTATTCCCGGACCCACTTAAGATATCTATTATAAAACCTATACACAAAAAAGGATGCCGATTAGATTGTAATAATTACCGCCCAATAGCTCTCTTGTCTACCTTCTCAAAAATAATTGAAACTGCGATGTCTTCACGTCTTTACTCCTTCTGTGAAAAATATAGCATTTTTTCAGAAAGTCAAAATGGTTTTAGGAAAAAACGATCAACAACACTACAGTATACAGTATATAAATATGTAAATAAAATATTGAATATAATTAATCAAAAACAATATGCAGTAGGTTTAATGCTGGATATGAGTAAAGCATACGATAGGGTTTCCTACGATATTTTATTGAGTAAACTTCATAACATTGGAGTGAGAGGAATGGCACATGATTGGTTTGCATCCTATCTTAAAAACCGGATACAATACGTCGAGGTTGAGCATTACAACTTTACGACTGGAATGATTACAAAAACAAGATCATTTAAAGCAGAAATAAACAAATCAATACCACAGGGAAGCGTTTTGGGATGTCTATTATTTTTAATATATATAAATGAGCTACCTAATGTGATAGATTCGCCAAGCATCCTGTTTGCGGACGATATATCTATAGTTTTTCCATGCTCATCCAGCCTGACGGCGAATATTAACTTAGAATGCATCCTTAATACAGTAATTTCCTGGTTAAGTGATCATAACTTAGAACTAAACCTAAAGAAAACCAAAATTATGCAATTTCGACCTCACCAAAAGCAACCATTAAAAATAGATTTTTGTTACAATAATTCAATATTAGACACTGTAGACCATTTTCCATTATTAGGCTTGAATATAGATACACATATAAACTGGAAAAATCACATACAACAAATTGCTAGTAAATTGAATAGGTTTACTTACGCGCTGTACGAATTGAAAAGAACTACCGACACTAAAACTGCAACCTCCGCCTATTATGCGTACGCACACGCTTGGCTGCGGTATGGGATAGTTCTTTGGGGAAACAGCACCAACTCTAACAGTCTTTTCATTTTACAGAAAAAATGTATCAGGATTCTCGCAAATATAAAAGCACGAGTCAGCTGTCGACCATTTTTTAAAAATTTAGGAATATTAACCTTACCCGGATTATATATTTTAGAAATTTGTACATTTGTTAACTCTAACTTAACTTTCTTCTCTCTAGCTAAAGATCATTTCACCCGACCGCATAATTTACGATATCAAAACCGATTAGCTTTGCCAACCTCTACCTTGAAAATATTCCATTCCGGGCCTTATGCGATGTGCATCAAAATATATAATAAAAGTCCAGATTTAATTAAAAGCTTAAAAGGTCAAACATTTAAAACTGCACTTACTAAATACCTTGTAGAAAAATCCTACTACACTTTACAGGAATTTTTAGAGGATAAGCACTAGCCAGCACTATAAGAAAGTGTACAATTATTAATAATATCTTGTGTTTTACTAAAATTGTTATGTTGACTATGTTTTTAGCTAAGTTTAAGTTTAAGGTACGAGCTCATATCCATATCTGCGCTCATAAGTTTAAGGTTTATTTTAATAATAGCATTATTGCAGTGCCCTTACAGGGTTTGATTCAGTATTTTGTATTGTTTCAAAGCAAATAAATGAGTTTGAGTTTGAGTTAATTGATGATGCTGATCTGACAACAGCTTCAACTCCGTCGGTGTCGTTCATGCGCTCGCAAGTGGCTTACGTAGTCAATCTTTTAGAGAAGATCCTCACACAATATTTATGAATCATGAACTATAATTATGAGCCTGCACAAAGTATTTATCACTTGACTCAATCAATTGACAAACATTCACAAAGTTTCCCTTTTCTGATCTCAGTAGGATTCGCTTATTTTAAATTATCTAGTAGGTCAAAAAGATTAAACTTCTTTATTAAACCTAAACCTGACAGCGTAAAGTTATCTTCACCGGCCGGGGCAGATATTTGTGTGAATAACACGAATTTATTGAATCAGGCGTTACTTTGCGGAGGTCCATATCAATGAACTAAAATAATTTCCTTGCTCACCCGCGACCTTACGATTGCTAAGCTTATGCAAAATATGCGTGTTCATGCAGTTCCTCCACCTCCACACTGTAAGAACACACACAAATCACACAAACCCATCTATCACCACCACCACACTACACTGACGCGTTTCGAACTCAAACAGAGCTCATCTTCAGAGTGACACAACCGTACACCATGCTACCAGTTGTGTCACTCTGAAGATGAGCTCTGTTTGAGTTCGAAACGCGTCAGTGTAGTGTGGTGGTGGTGATAGATGGGTTTGTGTGATTTGTGTGTGTTCTTACAGTGTGGAGGTGGAGGAACTGCATGAACACGCATATTTTGCATAAGCTTAGCTATCGTAAGGTCGCGGGTGAGCAAGGAAATTATTTTTAGTTCAATCACACGAATGTTTGTTCTCGGGTCTTGGATGTTTAATATGTATTTAAGTATGTATTTATCTATATAAGTATGTTTATCCGTTGCCTAGTATCCATAGTACAAGCTTTGCTTAGTTTGGGACTAGGTCAATTGCTGTCAAGTGTCCCATGATATTCATTTATTTATTTATTTATTTACCATTACACGGTGCATTTGTACAAAATGCGCTCCCCGTAACATTATACTGGATATAACATACTTGTTTGAGCTCTCAAATAAACGAAACAAACGACAAAACCCAACTGAATAAAATCCCATTCCGAGTTCCCAAAGGTTAATAAATAAGAAATTTAATATTGCTTTGTCGTCAATATAGAGCATTTGGGACAAACAATATTGCCGTCAGCATTAAGCGGGAAATTGTAATTCGAATTAGATTACACCAAGTTACCCCCTGATTGGCTTGGTGGGGATAAGACGGGGTTCATTCGGTTTTAGACGATATTTGCTGCCTCTTGCGCGTTTTCTATAACGTCAACGTTTATAATCAATGCTTATAAAAGAGCAAAACTTTAAAACTCAGTTTATAAGCTAAAACATAGTTCAATAAAAGAAAGATAGGAATCACCGTCGTCGGTCGGTTATAACGTGGATGACGATGATGGCGATGATGACGATGATGATAATGATATGATGATGATGATGATAAAAGAGTAACGTAACTGACTGGCAAACAATGCACAGCCTAAACTTAAGGTAAAAATTTAAATTTAACAAACATGTAATAAATATGTTTGTCAAAATCCTTTAGAATCATGGTAGGCACACTGACAAGGGACTTTCCAAACTTTTAACGAGACAACAAGAGCAAAGCTGCAGGATAACACTAGAGTCCCCAATAGCTCAAGACATGTTAACAACATGTATAATAAAAGTCAACATTTGTAGGTTCATAAAACGAACAAAAGTAACAATTCCAACATTATTCTCGTCAGAAAAAATGTTTTTGACAGGCTGCGGAAGGGTGGAGTAAGCAAACCTCCCGAGAGGTAACTAATTTGTCCCTTCCGTGACCCGTCCGGGCTGGAGGGTCAAATGATGATAATATATTTTCGTTCTTTTTTGTACATTGTGTTAGTAGAATTTTTCTTACTTCAAAACTTTTTTTGGTGTGTTTGAAAATCAAACTGGTTAATATGACGACTTTTCATTCGAGCGTAAAACCATCAGATCAGAATAGTGTCATCTTTGACGAAGACTATTTATTAACCCTAGTTTTCTTCATGAAAAACCTGTTGCCGAATTAAACAAGCGTATATTGCACCCGAACCAGCTAGCAAGCCGTTTTAAAGCACTTCCCAGAAGTCACTTTAATTAAAACCCACGTCCATAAACCATATTAAACTTGAAACTTAACAGTGCATTTTAAGGTCTTAAATTGAAGTTTCTCAACTTTGCGCTTTGACAGAGATGAATATGGAAACGCGTCGACCCCAAAAATAATGGAATATAACCAAACTTAAAATGTTTTTAAATATATTTCCGCGCGGCTTCCATTTTGCGGTAATGGCGGGCGCGGTGACCGTAACGTCACAGCAGACCCGCTTGTGATTGGGTGATAAAGCAGGCTCCTAATTGGCTGAAAGTGCACATTGTATTTTTTAAATGTCCGTATGCAATTTGTGACTTAATTAATATAACTTGATTAATATTCTATCATTTTGATCCGTACTTATTCGATAAGAAACTCTTTTATTATGAACGAGGCCTATGTCCAGCAGTGGACGTCCTACGACTGATATCATGATGATGATAATGATCTTTTGATTATTAGGCGTGGTTTTCGTTTAAAGGCACTAATTCCTCGGAAAGGACATTGAGATATAAGTTTAAACTCTTCAACTTAAAGGACTCTCGATCGTGAAAAGGATTTTTTAATTCTGTTGAGAGTAAAAGTTTAATAAAAACGTTATCTTCTTAGATATTAATAATTTCATTACACAACAGCTGCAAAGACTACGTAGGTGAAGATAAGGACTAAAATTGCTTTAACGTGCCTTATACGTAAGCTTCAGAATATTACTTTCCACGGCGAAGTAATTTTACGCTTTATTTGTGTAATTAAATTAAATGTTTAGTTACTTATATATATTACTTAAGAAATTAAAAATAGTTCAATTACATACTAATTTAGCGACTGCTTACAATTAACCGCCTTCCAAAAAAAATTACTAAAGTTCCGTAGTTTAAATTTCATTATTTTCCAACCTCTCATAAACTCCTCTACTTATAAAGAAATTCTTTCTTCCAAGCTAGATTGTCTTATGTTCCCAGAACTAATACTGGTGAACGTCTTAATCAAACATCTCAAAATTCTTGACATGTAACAAATCTCAAGCTGAACCAGCAATAAGAATGACAGTCCCTTCCTGATTGTTTCAACGAGGACGGACGAAGCAAACATTTGTTTGGGCCTCTTTTGACCCCTTAGGTATAAGGAATTGCAAATGAGATCGCTCCACAGTAGAGACGACATTCAATTTTAAACAAAGAGACATGGATAAATAGTTAAAATCCATATTTCACCTCACCTAATGTACTATACAAGAATTTATAAGCGAACTGGCAAGAAAAGAACGGAATAAGATAAAGAAATTATGTGGGACAAAGGACAATTGAGTACAACAGAACTAAGTTATGATTCGTATCAGATAGCTGTTGTTTCAAGAAGTTGTGGCCAACTCTTATGTGAGACAATTGACTGTGTGTGCTTTTCCGAAAGTTAAATAGGTTTGCAAAATTCATCTCAAATGTTAATTTAATGAAACTTTCGAAATGCTATCGTCTTTCTATAATTGGCATTTAATAACAAAAGTAGGTTACTCTGATTACTTGTACCTTGTGTATTTTGAATTTTGTGTAGTAGTGTGTCTCATTGAAATACTACATGGCGTGTCCACCCTTACTATCATAAAACAAAAAACTCTATTGACAAACGTTTAGTTTGGCAACTTATTTTAGTATTCGGAAGTCCACGAAGGACTCAACAATCACCGTCCCTGGAGGTTCCCAATGGTTGTTTCTTACGTTTTAAAAATTTACAAGAGAAATAAGTTTCAAAACATTAATAACGTGTTTCAACTTCTGAACGGGTTGAAACATGGCTCTACTTTTTGCCACGGTTACGTACAGTCAAGTGCAAAATAAATATCTATTCGAACCACTCAAAAATATGTTACTACGGCCTTATTGCGTCGGAATAAGAGTGTGGTTCTTATTTTTGAAACTTTGAATAAGTTCATATTTTTACACTTGACTGTACATTGTAGTGAATTGAGTCTCTGGTGATGTTTACTGACTTTTAATTATGATTAATTACTGGGATCGGCTTCCAAAGGGTCAACAGCGCATCGAGTTACTGGTTCTCGGATAGGTATATCGTGTTTCAGGAAGTATAAATTTCCTATCGTAAACATTAATTACGTTTCATCACGCTTTAACATTGTTTTTACGCATTTTTCCAGTACAATGTTGGTACAAAATTGATATTCCGAAAGTACACATCGAACAATTTGAGTGCTTATCCAACATTAAGTTACATAAGAATTCTCTTGTCAAGCAAGGCGATGTTACTATAAGATTTTCAGTGTAAAAGCTCCATAGTGGGTCACACACAATTGAGTTGGTTAGATAGTACAAGATTCGTTTAATATATTTGTGTGATGTTTCTATTCCAATTACAGACTGGTCTCGTCCACAAGATTGCTTAGGATAAAGACCTAGCAATTTAACTAAATTATACTTGTTAGTTTAAGTTCTATGCTCCAAGAAGCTTAACGCGTGGTAAAAGTTTGTCTCGATGGACAACCCCTAAGTTTAATGCAGCGTAACTTTGGGAGTAAGCCGAGTATGAACTAACGTTATTGTTACATACATTGTTGGGTTAAAGTTCGCTACATGTGTATCAAATTAAAGTTAGTGAGGATCAGGTCTCAGACAGATATTATGTTGAATAAATATTTAAAGCAACTTTGTTGCTGTGATTGTAACTCACTTTATCATCAGATGCTGGCCTTTTCCCGCGGCCTGTCTTGCGTTTACCAGACCTTTCTGGTAGAAAAATGAGATTCCAAGATTTTTAAAAAAATCCGGGGCTCTCTAAAACCTACACTGGTTTTTATTCACGTTGCGTTTGACATTTTTGTTCATCATCATCATCATCCCAGCCTTTACAACTGCTGGGCACAAGACATCGGAAGACTCCTCAGATTGGAAATATGCCGCAGTTCCCACGTGGACCCAGATTGGGAACGGCGGTGTTCTCTCGTATACGACTGGCTATCCACTGGAGCGGAGCGACGTAGTGGTGTGGTGAGCGAGATAAATATCCACCAGTAGCATTGCAGATATTCAACGCTCCTGAGATTTCATGCAATTCTATTGGTAGATTTTTATCTCTAACCGCTCCAGTGCACAGGCAGCCTAATTAAGGAATCACCTAATAAAAATAGTTCCTGATAGGGAAATATAAAAATCAAGAAGTAAAATAATGCAGAGCGCGACTGTGGCAAACAAAAAATCCAGCTAACCACAATTTTTTATTCCTCAGATGGTGAACAGTGGTGGAACAGCCACTATAAACTGTTCTTGGAGCGGCTGGCCGTCTCCGCGGCTGGAGTGGCTCCACAACGGCGTCCCCCTTGGAGTGGGGGTAACGGGGGGGAGGGTAAGGGTCCAGGGGAACGGGGAACAGCTCGTCATCTCCGCTGTGCACAGAGCTGACAAGGGGGTGTATCAGTGCATGGCGAGGAACGAAAGGGACTCTGCGCAAGCCAGCGCGGAACTGCGGTTGGGAGGTTAGTGATAAGTGAAATAGATTTGCCGTTGCTAAAATGATCATCATCATCAGCTGGAAGACAATCACTATTAAACAAAAGCGCCACAATGAACGACAATTCTCACAATGGTCCACCTAGTTGAAGACCTTAATCCCAAAATAGCTATTTATTCTTCGAGATGGATTAGTATATTATTATAGCTTTTTAAAATTCTTACAGCCAGTACTTAATATATTTTTACTCGTATATAATAACATTTCTTATTATCTTACATGGGAAACATTAAGTTCCAGAATATTTTTATCTGTGACGTATTTATGTCTATAGATACCGCGCCAGAACTCCAGTACACCTTCATAGAGCAAGTCCTGAGACCAGGCCAGGTGGTGACCCTCAAGTGCTCAGCCGCTGGAACCCCTCCTCCCCATTTTACGTGGATGCTCGACGGGCAGACTCTCAACACTATGGCCAAAGGGCATCGGTGAGAGTCTGCTTCCTCAATTTTTACTGACGGCTTTACAGTCACATATATACGCTGAGATCATCACATTTTGGGAAATCAATCTAACCTTTGTAATAAAACTATACACATTCAAAGTCCGTAGCCCATTTACTAGATTAGATTAGACCTTTAATGTTATAAAACATAGGTACACATCGTCAAAGTCCATTGTAGCCTTCAAATTTACTTCTCATCTGTCATCTTCATCACAATCATTAATGACAAAAGTAAGGTTACACACCAACCACAATATATTTGTTGTAGATTTCATTATTACGTGGAATCAAAACCTTATCGATTCTTGCTGTTTCTTAAACAGATTTGTATGACATTGATTTTTATTGTCATTCTCTCTTGTTTTTCTTGTGTTGTGATTGAATAAACTCTGCTCATATATTTTACTTAAATATGTGTTTAAATCCAGATTAGATTAGATTAGATTTTTATGAGTGAGAATCACGAAAGTTTAAAACGTTATAAATCCAGATTTACAATGCTACAACTGCAGTATACTAGAATGTTAATGTCACTCGGGACTCGTCGGTTTTCTTCGTTTTCTTGAAAATTCAAAATGAGAAAGAAAAAGAAAACCGATATTTTGTTTTGAGTTAAGAACGTCATTGGCAAACTATTTAGTTTAGGTGTACTTGCGCAATACACAAAACCGTTTTCTAGCTCGGTAGCACCCACCACCCATCGCCAAGATTAAAACCTCACGTCACAAAAACATCATCATGTCAGCCGAAAGACATCCACTGCTGGACATAGCCCCCCCCCCCTCCAAGGCTCTCCACTCAGACCGGTCTTGTGCTTTCCGCATCCAACGCGATCCGGCGATCTTAACCAGGTCGTCGCTCCATCTTGTTGGAGGCCTACTGACAGCTCGTCTCCCGGTCCGCGGACGCCATTCGAGAACCTTCTGACCCCATCAGGCATCAGTCCTGCGAGCAATGTGCCCTCGACTATAAATACGTGTACTCATACTCCTTTATAATATTGGTAATATCATTATTACATATGTCATTTTGTCAAATTCTTACCATATTCTAAAAACCTAAAATTAATTTAATAATTTTCAGAAAGTAACAGACTTTAGCTGAAATTTAAGGAACTCGTCAAAAGTGTAGAATGTGTGCTCGAGAAGTCAGTTTTTCAGTCGCTTTTTAAAAAAAATTCTAACGACGGAGCTTGAAGTACATAATTTTTCGGGCCTTGTTGTACACCGTCGGGCCTACGACATGAGTAACTTTGCCGGACTTAGCGAGCCGTTGCCTATTGGATAGAGCCTTTGTATCTCTTTGAACTTATTCTTCTGTTCTTGTTAACAACAAAAATTTCGGGTTTACCTGGATAAGACAGTCTACATCTAATCGGTCACTTTCTGATCAGTTACAGCGTCGAACAGTTTGCGACTAAGACTAACGATGTGGTGAGCTACCTCAACATCTCAGCGGTCAGGTCTGACGACGGTGGCCTCTACACCTGCAGGGCTGCCAACTCTCTTGGAGAAGTATCACACACCTCCAGGCTTAACATTTACGGTCAGTGAAACATGTTATCTGTTTTAGTTTTTCTGATCAGTAACGCGATTTCTCACCTAATGACACTTTTACATTGGTTGGGCCTACGTGGAAATTATAGCCCAAGCCCTCTTATTCCGAGAGCAGCCTTCTGCCCAACGTTTAACTGGCCGAGATGATGACTTTGATATTAGATCAGTAATTGCTGACATTCTAAAGTTATGTTGTAACATTTTTTTTTACTTTTTGTCATTTCACCCAATTACACACCCTAATGCGAAAACGTTGGCTTTAAGATAGACCATCTATTACAGGGCCACCTTACGTCCGATCAGTGGGGCCCATACGAGCCGTGGCTGGCCGAGAGTTGGTGATGTACTGTCCTTACTCCGGATATCCCATCAGGTAAACCTCTTTTGGCTTCTCTTATCTCGCTTTTAATAGTGCAATTGGTATTTTTCTTTCTCCGGTATAATATCTCTCTGCTTTAAAAGCGCAGCCTTCTTATGAGAATAAAAAAACCATATTGTCCAACAGTTCAGTTAAGTGGGAACGGGATGGCAGCGCCGTGGAGTGGGACAGCAACATGGAAGGTGCTCTACGTGTGTCTCGCGTGGAACCGGCTTTGGCCGGAGCTTATACTTGCACTGTGACAGGACCACACGGCGAGATTGCGAGACGAGAGCTACAGCTGGTCGTCAGTAGTAAGTTAATTTATTTCAGTTAATTTCTTTAAATAATTTTATTTTATCACGTTAATAACCAGGTTGACTCAAAAATCATAACGAAAGCGTTGCTATTTTAGACAATTCTGATTTTCACAGATCCTCCAGAAATAGAGCCTTTCTCTTTCTCTGCGAACTTGCAAGAAGGCAAACGTGCTCAGGTCAGCTGTAGCGTGACGTCAGGAGATATGCCGGTGCACTTCACCTGGCTGAAGGACAATGTTCCCATTCCTTCGTCTCTACAGGTTTGTGGCTCATTGTCAGGGAGCGGAATTTCTCATAGCAAAAATCAAACGTCAAAGGAATTGAACATAAGTTTTATCGAAAATAATAGGTAGTTTTAAAATAGCACTTTTTAAGTTAGTTACAATTTAAATATAAAGAGCTTGAGCTGCTTCAAATTAACTTTACATTTAGAGCAGTATATCGTTGAAGAATCTTCATTGTAAATAAGTAAGGGAGGTTTTTTTATCCTCTTGTCAATCGTATTTCTTTTAGGATTAACCATTACCATTTTAATAACACGGGAATGACTTAGAAAAACTCAAGCGACATAAATGTCATAATAATATGTGACGTTGACGCGATTTATTTTATTTTAATATGGAGATGAAAGTCGCTTATCAAAGAGGTCAAATGTTACAGAATAATGATACAAGGCGATAATAAGCGAAGAGTCGATTCGATAACATCGATAACTGGAATAGTCGATAAAACTTATGTTCAATCCCTTGGATGTTTGATTTTTGCTATGAGAAATTCCGCTCCTTGCTCATCGTACTGTAATGGTGGTTTGATTACATCTGCTGAAGCAGTAGAGAGTTTAGTAGATCTCGATTCCTTTTAAATATTGTAAGCAAGTAAATAAATACCGGTGCTGAGTAACAGGGTAGTACTTAAGTAACTGAGGACAGATTCAACTCTGCGATTCACTGTCTTAGCAGGTGTAATCAGTAGTATACGTATAATAAAGTGTTGCTAAGATCAGTAACAAGAATAAGCAGCAGAAGTAATGGCCCTAATTTGCCGAATAGTTTTGTATTTCTTATTGCTAGTACCCAAAGACCGCTAAAGTGTGGCAACAAATCCGTTACTTGTACCTTAGATACACTTAGATACAAAAACGATTTAATTTACAAACAAATTACAATAGCTATACTTGCATAGGTGGAAGAGCGGGGCGCCGATTTCTTTAGCAACCTCGTATTCAAAGAAGTATCCGCTCGGCACAGCGGTCTTTACACTTGTGTCGCGTCCAACTCTGCTGCTAAAGTCAATTATACGGCTGAGCTGGTCGTCAAAGGTACCCTTTTTGAGCACAGCACCTCACATGAGCACAGCACCTGAGCATCCGAGCACAATGAGCACCTCACGCTTAACGAGCACTGAGTTTTGTAATGAGAAGTTGCGATGTTCACTTGTCATTTAGTTTAACACGCCCACCTTGTTTAGAGCAAGCTGACTCTTCGCTGTGATTTTTTTACATTTTAGTTCAACGTGCCATTTTGCAGTTACATTGTTAGATTTTAGCAATGGGTACTAACGACACGTCTGTTAGATAAACCATATCCTTGAATAAGCTACCTATGAGTATAGTTTTAGAGTCAGATTGTTCATAAAACATATTTGTTTTTACTGTTTTAAAGTCCACCTCCACAAAATGCACCTTTTTCTTAAGTAATCACATGCCGGTTATAAAGTTTTTCTTTATGTTTGTTTGGCTCAGCGATGGATTACAGATGGCTAAAGGAAAGGGTAATTTTATAAAACACATTTTATTATGATAGTAAAGTTTAAATGGAAGACTGAAAGTTTTTACTTAAAGTTGAAGGATAATTAATTTTGTAATTTGTCTGTTATTAACTTTAAAAGCCTTGTAAAACTAGAAACTTGGAATAAAATAATGGATAGAGGATGTCGACATTAATTTTTAAAATAATTACAAGCAATCCTTGTTGGATGGTATTGTAAATCAAACTTTGGTTAATATTTTCTTCAACTAATGTTAAGGACGTGCTTCCCAAACTTTATCAAAATGTCGAATGTATATTCCTTACTTTCTTTCACATAAAGTGTCTGAGTCACTGCCAGTAAGTGTTTTCTTAGTGATAATAAGTACCTAAATAGGTGGCTGCATCTGCATATGTAAAATATGTACAGACCTACTGTCCTGTTATTTACTGTTATTATTGCGTTGGTATTAAGTATTTCTTAAGCTGCAAGCTGCAGGATCAGGTAATTCTTTCTTGTAATGTTAATACTCGTAAGTTGTCATAGATTGTTTATATGTCATCATAATTAATATAACAACTATTAAAAGTACATGAAAAAATAGAACTAAAATTAAAGCAAAATATTTAAAAAGCAGTTTTTTTTCTTTGGAACCTTCCGGGGACTCCTTTAAATAATTTGTTTTAGTCTTAAGAGATCCCTTAGGGAAGGTCCCAAAGAAAAAAAACTCTTGAATATTTTGTTTCGTACTTTAAGTTTAGGATATTTGTATATCCCAAACCAACGTTATTATTAATATTGATAATTTTCTTTACTGCATTGTTTTTCATACAAATGAAGCCATCTGAAGTGAAAGTGGTCCACGATTTTTTTGTATATTTGCGACTAAAGTAGACGTCCGAGTGCTGGTCATTGTCCCAGTAGTTGCCATCTTTAATTTTTATAGCATTAGCAATAGAGGTGACAGGTGTCAACTAGGCATTCTCATGTCCAATACCAGGACTGTTACCTTTGATGTTTGGATTTTTTCCAACAAAATTCTGTTTTTTATGGTAAGAACTCTTCATGTTCAAAAAAGAACTCTTGGGTTCATCATTTTCTCTTCTGACAGCTTCTAATATTACAAAGGGTCACACCTGTTGTCTTATATACTAAAAATTTAACGCTCCACATTCTGTTCTGTCTATTGTCATTCCTTCTTTTTCATGTTATGTATCGCCCTCACCTTCCTTGCACGCTGCAGTGTCTCCAAAGTGGATAACAGAGCCGAAAGATGAGGCGGTGTTGGCGGGAGAATCCGTGGCGCTGCACTGCCAGACGACTGGCTCTCCCAGCCCACAAGTCACGTGGATGAAGCAGAGAGGTAGGTCATCATCATCATCATATCAGCCGGAAGACGTCCACTGCTAGAATTAGGCTACGTTTCCTTCAGAGTTGAGCGAGGATGTGTTGCGAGAAATGTGTTTTTCTAGAAACATTTCATTTATCTATCCTCGCACAACGCAGCTCTAGAGGAAACAGCTGAGCGGCATCCTCGTACTTACATCTCTGGTGTAAACGCAACCTTACACTTTCTCAATACAGTTGTACGATAATCAATTTTATTCTACCTGCAGCGAATGGCTTCTTGTGATCTTTACCGACTAATATGTCCCTTTCTAGAGACCGAGGATACATCTGATAAAACTTTATTGTACGTTCAAGTTAAGACCATGGTTTTATTTTAAAAATACCTAGGTCGACACTTTGGTATCTTTTTTTTAACCGACTTCATTGTTATTATTATTTAGACTTTAGAGCAAAAAGACTCTCTGGCCAAAACTGGATTAGAGTCAAAACACACTGATTGCCAATTTTGATGCAACATCAATGCAATCAACGTTTTATTCACAGGAGCTGCGTCTTCAGATTTCATCCCCATAGTGAACCTCGGCGGGCGCTTCCAGTTCTACTCCAATGGGACTCTGTGGATAGAGTCGGCGCTGCCCTACGACGAGGGGCAGTATTTGTGCAAAGCCGAGAACGGCGTCGGGTCGCCGCTGTCTAAGACCATTAAGGTTGATATCAACGGTAAGTGCATAGTAAGCATAATGCTTTATACACTCAACGAGTGGCATACGAACAACCGAAGAAAGGAGGGCCCCCTGGGGCATGGACAAAGTTTCGCTACGTTAAATACTCATCATCCAACAAGATGGAGCAAACGACCTGGTTAAGATCGCGGGATCGCGGTGGATGCGGAAAGCACAAGACCGGTCTGAGTGGAGATCCTTGGGGGAGGCCTATGTCCAGCAGTGGACGTCTTTCTGCTGACATGATGATGATGATGAAATACTCTCCCGAGAAAAAGGGTCTTGATCGCGAATGGATGGACAACAAACTTATCCTATAAGGATTCCTTATCAGTGCACTGCAGTTACTGGACGACACTGCACTGCAGTTATTATATTTACATTAACCATTTCGAATGCCATTTCGTCATTTCACACCCCTGTAACTGTTTTTGAAGTTGACGTAGATATATTTGGTGACCTCTTTAAAAATGATGTTGATCAGGTACAGAGTTAAAATTATTAGGTAAATTCTTATCCTTATCTATCATGATAATGCAAGATTTTACTATGTTCAATTGTCGTCTTCCAGAGCCAGCGCGGTTCGAGTTGACGTCACACAACATGACGGCGCGCCGCGATGCGCCCGCGACGCTGCTCTGCGACGTGCGCGGAGACAACCCCATCCGCGTGCAGTGGTCGCACAACATGAACCATCTAGATCTTAATACTTATAGGTAAGATGTAGATCCTGGGTCCGTGTGGGAACAACTGCCAAGCCTTTGTCATTCATTGAGAGAGGTGTGCCCAACAAAGGGACGTTAAAATAAAATAAAATGGCTGCTTAAGGCGGAATTTTAATCTGCATCTCCTGCGGCTATAGGGTGCAAAATCTTCAAGATTATAGATTTCGTTGAGTGAAGTAATTGCTAATAATGAACAGGTCTGTTTTGACAACTTTAACAAATTTTCCTTTTATGATTGTTTAAAATAACGAAATGAGTCAATCGCAAGCAAGACTGTAAGATCAACCTGACTTGACCTGGCCATTTAGCGATATTACACCTGTCAATTGTCCTGTCTGAATTTGGCATAATATAAACAAAATAAATATGCTCATTTGTTTCCAGGCTAAGTGTCTCCGAAGCAAAGACTGATAGTGGTTTAAGGTCCCAGTTATATGTCAGCAGAGCCGACAGACAGGACTCTGGTGTCTACAAGTGCCAAGCCGTCAATGCGTACGGCCACAGCGACCATTATATTTATCTTTCCGTCCAAGGTAAGTTTCCGGGGACCTCCACATTCTGATAGATATCATATTCGTTGTTTTTCTGACCCTTGACATATTTGATAAACACTCCAATACGTTTTTAGAGAAACCCGACTCGCCCCACTCACTGTCAGTGACGGAGATCCTGAGCCGTGCAGTGCGTCTCTCCTGGAGCCAGGGCTTCGACGGCAACTCGCCGCTGATGGCCTACACAGTGCAGCACTGCACTCTGAGCGCGGTGGGCGCCGTGCGCGTCGACCAGTGGCATGCCGCTGTCACTGTCAATGTATCCGTGCATGGGAGCTCCCAGCAGAATCAAATTGCGTTAGTAATTGAACTCATCTGTTACATACTAGTTTAAGATTTTATTTTTATACCAGCCTATTGCCCGCGACTATTCTTTTATTGCTATCCTGCGGGAACTGTGAAAATTTCCGGGATAAAAACTATCTTTATACCGATATTTCATCTAAATCGGTTTAGCGGTTTAGACGTGATTGAGTAACAAAAATCCAAACATCTTCACAAACTTGCACATTAATAATATTAGTAGGATAAAGCCAGCGTTTGACCACAATCACGCCTGATGGTTAACGAAGATGTGGGCTAAGATGGAGCACGCTTGCCCAATAAATGACCATTCAGCCTAGATTTGAAGACGGCCAGATTGTAGCGATCAGGGAACACAGACGCAGGGTATTCACTATTTAGATGTCCAGGACAATTCATTAAATATAAATAGTAGCGCAAGAAATCATTTAAACACACTAAGGTACCTATCTAGTAAATTTTTATTCACCCTAGATTTAGATACGGTAAAATTGTAGCGTTTAGGAAATGCAACGCAGACGCAAGCGATATATTTTGGTCTTAGCAGTCCGTATCGTGAGATACTCTGATAAAAAGACCCGGTCTACTTCTGTCAACTTGTGAGAGAAAAGAGCCATTGTAACAAAATCGTGCAGTTTCTGTCCTTATGATGCCAATTGACGGACTTATTTGTACCAATTTTAACTTTAATTTCTCAGGCTAACAAAAAAGGGAGACATCCACTACGAAGCGCTGTTGAGTGGTTTAAAGCCACACACTGCCTATATGATCCGGCTCGCTGCGGTCAATCAAATTGATCGGAGCACCTACACAGAGCCCGTAGTTGTTAAGACACAAGAAGAAGGTACGTATTTAATACTTTACTGGCATCATCTTCTTCCTCTGATCCTTTACTAGAGACACAGTGTTCCTTGAACTTTTTTTTCATTAGAAGAAGATAGCAAGTATTTATTATTTTATGCATTTTACTATTATTTGGGGAAGCTTCTCTTCTTTTGGTGAGCAACAAAGAGTTGTGGCTTGGGTTATCTTATACTTATCACTTGGGCATAACAACGAAGTCCACTTGTTTGCCATGGAAAACAGTTTTAATAGCATTGCAATGAAAGTTACTTGAAAAAAAACATGATAATGGCATTGCAAACCCCAATGATTTGGTCTTTTTAATCCTGGTCATTGAAATACCCACTAAACGCAGTAAGATCTCAAATTAAAACCTATCTCAATAGCTTCCAATGATAATCGATCAGTTCAAGATACACTTCATCTATAGCTCCGTCAGAGCCGCCATCGAACGTGCACGTGACAGCGGGCGGGCCGGGCGAGCTGCACGTGGCGTGGCGGCCGCCGCCGCGCGAGGCTTGGCACGGGGAGCTGCTCGGCTACACCGTGTCTTGCACAGAGATTAGCCCGGGCGGTGGGCCTCTCAGGAACTCCACTAGGTAATTCAATTAGGATTGTCGGAGCAGCCGTCCAACGCGCAATGGTCTGTTTTCATCATTTCCGTCATTGGTTCTAGAAATTATACTGCTTGGCTGCACCATATAGAATTGAAATCGCACCAAATAGTGGTTCTACCAAAATGTTAACTAAGTACGAACGATCGTCCAGTAATATTACTTATTTTGTGCAAACACCAATTCATTAATAATAAATATCCTTAGCCTTAGTCCTTTCATAGCGTTATTTCCGGAACCTAGTTTTGCCGAATGTGATAATAATATATATTGTGTTGTCAATGCAAATGCAAATATTTTTAACAAAGGGAACAGAACCGACTTGAAATAATTTATTTGGGGGTGTCATGTTTTGTACTGTTTCTTTTAAGTAGGTAGGACCAAAATTGAAGTACCAACCAAAAAATAATTTCGATAGGTTCATTGATAAACAACCAGTTTTAAAACAAAAGTAACAAAATGTCCTAACCTAGTTTATGTTGTCCAGGACGCTGACCGTGAACGGCTGGTCAGCAACAGAGCTCAGCCTGTCGGCGCTGCGCAAGTTCACGCGCTACGAGGTGCGCGTGCGCGCGTTCAACGGCGTCGCCGCCGGCCCGCCCTCCCCGCCAGTCGCCGCCACCACCTTGGAGGGAGGTCAGATTGTCACCACGTGTTGTATATGGATGCCAGGGCTTTTAATATTGGAAGGTTTCCAATTCTGGTATTGTGCTGCAGTGTGCTGTTGGTTATTTTTATTTAAAAGACTCTTTAGTAAATTCAAATGTCGCCTACAGTTCCTGAATCTCACCCGACGCGTGTGGCGTGTTCGCCGCTATCATCCTCAAGTATGAAGGTGGTGTGGAGTCCACCGCCTCTGGGACAACACGGTGGTCTCATACAAGGGTACAAAGTCATGTACTCGCCCCTCACCAGCGACCACGGTATGTTCTAGATTTCAAGTTCCACTCCATTGCAGTACCTTTCTTTTAAGTCTCTACTTACTACATTTTTTCAGAGTGGTCGTAGTCACCAGTTGAGGAATAGAACCTTCATGATGACTTTTATTATTATTATTATAGTTGGCAATAGAGGGCGCTTTCTCATCAGGTCCCTTAGTCGCCTTTTACGACGCCTGTGGCGTAAAAACAGTAGGCATCCTAGAGCTAGACAAAGGACTCCTTTTCTGCCACTCGTATCTATGAAGGGCGCTTGGGAATCGAGGGCGTAGGTTCATTGATATGGATACCCGCAAAAGAGCTCTTTAATCATCAATTATTTAAATGACTGGACTTTTAGGTCTCTCGTCAATTTAGCAGCCAACTATGCATACGAGTAACTTAACAGAGGCAGCACTGACGTGTGTGAAAAATATCTTGGTATCAAAAGGTAACGCATACCATCATCTGCTAAATTTACATTCCAGAGTATTTGGCAGCTTAAATCACCGACTTCACGATATCGATCAATCATAATCTTTACCTTATAAGTGAAATGTTTTCCGTTTCAGCGGACGTGGGCGAGGTGAAGCGCGTGACGACGACAGACACGTATCTGCACACGCTGCACAAGTACACCAACTACTCGGTGCAAGTGCTTGCGTTCACCAACGCCGGTGATGGCCGCCGCAGCCCGCCGGTCTACTGCATGACCGAAGAAGATGGTACGACAGACTCTATCCCCTTGGAATGCCAAAAACAGTTTAGTTTTTTCCTAAATTAGAGATAGCTCCAAAGAATTATTTGATCTGCTACCTGCTGCGAAATTCCACCATCGCACCTCCCGCCGAAAGTCTAAATTTCATCGACGTCACTTCCTGCCACGTACAGTGAAATTGTGGAATCAACTTCCGTCAGTATGGCTTCCTGACAACTATGAAATCGGGCTTTCAAGAAAAAGGCTTATACTGTCTCAAAAGGCTGGCAACGGACCAATGACTCTCCGTGAGTAACAGTTGGTGCTCATGGGCATGGTGTTCATTTCCCATCAGACGTCCACTTGTTCAAATTCAAATTCAAATTCAAATGATTTATTCAGTAAATGGGTTACTATTGTTTTTAAGTTGCTTAGGATATTATCACTGAAACTTGTGGTAAATACATTTTATTCTATTTTATCTTTTTTTCCACAATAACTTAAATTTTCTGCACAAAAGTCAGTTACGTGGTCAGGTTCGGATTATCCCTGATTACTTTGTAGTATTGTAAAAAATACAAGGTATAGAAAAACTTGCTGTTTAAAACATGGATTGAATGTTCATAATATGATATACCATGCATGCAAACATAAAAAAATTACGACATTGATAAGACTATTTTTTTCTACATTTCCCGTTGTTCCAAAATACACCATCATTTTCGTAGCCACACTTATTAAGTATATTTTAAACAAAAAAAAGAGGTCAAACTCCTGTAAATCCTTTTTAACTATAAGCAACTTTGAAAATAAGACTGCGTCAATATAACGTATAATGTTTATCGCAAGTCATAATTATTTATCTATAATTAATGTAATAAAGGTTCAGTTAGATTTGCGTCAAAGATCGAGCGTCATTTTCGTTACGGTTGCGACTTGGTATATAATGTTTTACTGGTGCTGTGTCATTTGCAGTTAAGTTATTCAATATTGATTTCATTTGCTTCAAACCTTTAGGATATTTACTGCAGAGCCGCGAAAGTAAGAGCTTTTCAATTTCGTGGTCATCATTTTCGTGGTCCTATGGGCCACGAAACTGATTAAAGACCACGAAAAGATGATTTTCCCTACAAGTAGAAAAAATACAGAACACTTTTTATAGAATTTTCTGCTTTTTACAGTGTAATCGTTTATGCCGTTATTGATTTAATTGATTTAAACGAAGAATGGTTGACCGTCAACAACATTTGCTCCAGGTGTGGTTATAGGAATTATGACCAGTGCGTCGCCAATTTTGTTAACTGGCGAGAGGTTCAAGAATTATTTTGCCCTGAATGTACGTGTGAAATGTATATATCTAAATATTAAAAGAAAACTTCGTCATTTAGAGGAGCATTTTTGTTGTGTTGTTTCGTTGTAACATAATTTCGTTCTAGTTTACCGTAGACCTGCACGGGGGAAGGTATTGAAAACTGTTTTGGTTTGTGAGTTGAAGTTATTAATCTTACTTTAATTAAGTAATTTCTAGATAGTATTTAAAAGGTTACAAAAATGACAATTTGAAGTCGTCATTTTCGTGGTCAAGTTTTAATTTTTTTTTTTATATAGATATCGATTGTCTATTTCTGTTGATACCTGATTAATTAAATAATGCTTATTCGTTTTCTCATTATGATCGGATTTTCATTCAAATAGTACAATTATAAGATTTTAAAATAAACAAAATGTTCTTTTTCGTGGTCTCGATGCTCATTTTCGTTACCGTTAAAATTGGATTTTTGCTTTTTTTAACCAAAATAAACTTTATCGATCTCTTATAATATAAAGCATATTATCGGTACCTATCCTTATGTTCAAAATAAAACAGACCACATCAAAATGTGTGTTTTTATTTCTGTAACATTTCTCTTACACCTCAAATAATTACCCAAATAGGCCGCAATGGGCACTTTTTACACGTCATTTTTTAAACTACCAGCGCTTTCGGAAAGACCATCATTGCCAAAAAGAATGCGCCGCAAGAAACTTGGCAGGAAGTCATTTTTTATAATAATATAATTACAAATAAAATACTTAAAAACTCTATTATACAATTACAGAAAAAAAAATACAAAAAATCGTTCGTTTTCCTCCTTGTCATAATAAAAAAAAAAAAAACAGCAACGCGATACTGCCTCATAATAAAATGTTTTTTTCCTTGAGCAGTGTCTGCTAGGTATGACATAGATGGATAGGGATGTTTATTTCCTTTATGTCCGTGATTAAACATAACTTGTATGCTCGCCATTACGTTCTTTAGTTTTTTGGCTCAGATATACTTAAGTACGTACTAACGGAGAACAATAAATTTTATTTTGTATTGATCAGTAAATTAATAATAATTACCTACTTACCTAGTTGCCTTTGGTGCTGTTGGCGCCTTGGCCAATGAGGTGTAGGTTATCTCTTCTTAACTTTCTTGTTCATGGGTCAAAATTATTGTTAGCTTCATTGGAACTTAGGATACGAGTTATTTTTTCATGACTGGTTTGTTTATAATTTCTCGTTTATCTGGATTGATCACAATAACTATGTTTCAGTACCATCTGCCCCTCAGAAGATAAAAGCTCTCCCGTATTCGAGCGACTCCGTGCTGGTTAGCTGGCTGCCCCCGCTCCATCCAAACGGCGTCATCTCGCACTACACTGTCTACAACAGAGAAGCGGGAAGGTAGGACTATGGTTTACTAGCATTGTAAAGTTGTCCACTGTTGCATATACCCCATAATAAACCTCCAGTTGCTTCAGTTGGAAGCGGCCTGCATCAACTGTTGGCGGCTTTTACTATGTCTATGTCATCCATCTCTTTGGTGGACGACCTAAGCTGCGCTTGCCGATCCGCTATTTCCGTTCGAGAACTTTTCGACCCCAACGGCCATCTGTTTTCCGTGATACTATGGCCTGCCCATTGCCATTGACAGGTTAAGTTATTAAATGTTGACCACTCGCTTCCGTGCGCCCTTGTGAGAAAGACCTTAATGTAGAACTCCCTTATTTATGTTTTAAAAATTCTCTTTGTCAGACTGGGCAAACACTCAACCTTCACAGTGACGGTGGACAAGTCGAAGTCCGAGCTAGAGCTGATGTTCCCCGTCCGTAACCTACATGAGAACCAGCTGTACGAGTTCTGGGTTTCCGCCACCACTGGGTCAGGAGAGGGAGAGTCGACCCTCGTGGTTGGACAGGGACCTAGCGCCAGGAGTAAGTTCCATTTTATTTTCAGGTTCAAGGTTCAGGTTTTAAGCTTTCATTCAGGTCGACAGATGGCTCGCTTTTCAACCGATAGCGTCGGTTGCCAACACGATGCGACTTATTAGATCTTTAGGACACTATAACCTATTGTGAGACGTGATTAACGTATGGCCTGGTGTCGGCAGTTCCCGCGCGCATCGCGTCGTTCGGCGGGCGGGTGGTGCGCGGCTTGGGGCAGGCGGCGCTGCTGGCGTGCTCGTGCGTGGGGCTGCCGGCGCCGCGCTCGCGCTGGACGCACGCGCGCGCGCCCGTCACGCACCACGCGTACTACCAGGTCACGCCACGGGGGCATCTGCATATCAGAGGTAGGACTTGGGCCCTGTCCGCACTGCCAATTTTTTTCGCGCGGTTTTTTCTTACAATTCTGTAACACATTGAATCCTATACGAGTATCTGCACTGGTGGAAAATAATCGCAAATAAATTGTATGTAAAGCGCGGGATGTAATTCGCGCGGAAAAGAATCGCAGTGTTGACAGGGCTTTACGCCTGCTACATTCCTTACGTCGTTCCGCTAAGAAGTATCGCTCTGGAGCGATAATACCGCTTATTGTTTAATTTGAAAAATGTTCTCTCTGTGCTTGTTGTCTATATCTGGAAGACTGAAAGATATCCACTGTTGAACAAACTCTTTATCGTAGGCTCTAGTTCTTCTCCAAATATTCAGTGCCATGAACATAATAATTAAAAGATAATTTGAAAACAGCTCAATATGAAAAGTCTCACCAGTCATCAATGTAGTAGGTCGGCAGTGTGGTGGTGGTGGTGATGTTGGGTTTGTGTGTATTCTTACTGCTTACTGTTCTTACAGTGTAAACGTAGACGATCTGCATAAACACACATTTGTATCAAAGACGTTTAAGCTATCGCGTAAAGCCACGGGTAAGCAAGGTTTATGGTTAATGACAAGTCTCCCAACCCTTATTTGCAGAAGTGAACGAGCAGTCATCGGGCAACTTCACGTGCACGGCCAGCAACCTGCTGGGGGAGGACGCCGTCACATACGAGGTGGTGGCGGTACTGGCCCCCGCCGCGCCTGCACTCACGCTGCAGTACACCACGGCCGGCAGCGCGCGCCTGCACTGGCTGCCGCCGCCCCCCACCGGCTCCCCGCTGCTAGGTAATATCCCGCACGATCTGCGGCATAGTTCCCCGGAACTGAACATGAAATCATTTCACCAGAAGGCAGTACTCGCGACGGCCTCCATCAGCAGCCGCAGCACCGGCTAAATCTATTTATTTCAATAAAACACCATGGTATCATACGCCACTATAATATTGGCGTATGGTTGAAAATTATAACCTTAATAATTTTCGGTCATTCGGTCGCATTCACGTTAATCAAGTTGGAATGCCTAATGCTCCTAACGCGTAACTATGGAAGATGCGATTTCAACCCCTGTCTGGCAATCCTAAAATATCAAATTCGTTACATAATTATAGGAAATCTTCTTGCACTTTTGCAGGCTACATCCTCCAATACAAAGAAGCATCAGATACCGATTGGCTCACTGTGGAACTGTCGCCAGAAGTCACGTCCTACACGATGGACATGCTGAAGTGTGGGTCCACATACAACGCTAAGATCCAAGCACGGAACAAGATCTCCATAGGACCTCCTTGTGACGTGCTGACGGCATCTACGAGAGGTGGAAGTAAGTGAAATACCAACATTACCTTTTTTTTAACAGTGGGAAGCGTTACGTATACGACCGCGCCGTGGGGACGCCGCGGCAGTTATGTGGGACTCTCCTACCTCTTAACCTACCTACTAAAAACCCACCAGTATTCTCTCTCGCCGTTTTTCGGATGCCCTGGGCGAACGAATAGACACCAGGAGAAAACCTAACCTAACCTCACCAAGGCTAAGCAAGGCTAAGTTTGCAATACATCAGGATTTGTTCTGATATGTCTGGATTTTTGACCATTTGCCATGATTTTCAAGAATGTCAGGACTCTTAGAGTTTAGAGTGATGTCAGGATTATTAACAGGACAATTTTCCATATATGGCAACCACAAGGTTAGGAGAGGGCAACATTACGCTAATTCGGTGACCGAAATACGATTTTCATTCATTTATTTTATTTTAAGTAGCTAAGAATCACCGCAAAGAAATTCGCTTTCAATTAAAAAAACCTGCATTCAAATCGGTCCATCCATTTGAGAGAGAATGATACCACACACAAACATTATAAATTATAACACCCCTTTTTTGACAGACAAACGGACAAAAAATATATTGTTTGTTTTGTTCGTTGTTTGTATTGTTGTGTAGTTTGTTTGTTGTGTTGTTGTGTTAAATATATTGTGTGTGTTGTTCTAAATATATTGTTGCGTCTTCTGTTGTAAATAAATTTATTTATTTTCTTTTAAGGTTTCGGTTTTTCCTTTTGAGGTACGCAACCCTAAAAATTAAATTCAATGCTTTAAGTACTTGTGTTTTTGTCCAGGACCCAAACCACCGAAGCCAGAAGACCACGTGTACATGAACGCGACGGCGATCAAGATCAATTTCTACGCGTGGCGCGACGGCGGCTGCCCCATACTCGGCTTCCGGGTGTCCTACCGGAGAGCTGGCACTGAACACTGGATCAAAGTAACTACATCGTTGGCCATAGGCCTCCCCCAAAATAAACCAAAGTATCTGCATTATCTCGTAAATCCTTAGCGATTATTGCATAGTTGAATAGAGTAGAATAAAAAATTATTTGGTGTAAAAACAGTTAGTAGTACTTGTTACTTTTATGAAGAAAGTCTTCAACCAGTGTTTATTGCCAGTGATGACATGGATCCGAGACGTGCTTCACTATAGGCCAGTGTTTTTCAACCTGTGGGTGCCCTGGGGGGTCGCGAAGCCTCTTTAGAGGGGTCGCGAGGCCCCTAGTTGCTGGGAATAATACTTCAGTAAAAAAAGTTAGCTTTAAAATATTTATTAAGAAAATGTAAAGTAAGTAATAATATTTGACATAAAATAAAATACATGAAAAAAAAGCAACGGGTAGGAGGGTCGCGAAATATTTCTTCATACTAAAGGGGTCGTGTCATGAAAAAGGTTGAAAAACACTGCCATAGGCCTTATAAATAGTCTCTGAGTGCTCCAGTGAGATATGAAGAGGGCTATGCTAGGGGTGTCTACGGGGTCGAATCAGAAATGAAGAGATATATAGAGACATACGAGATATACGACAGTCATCTACATAGCCAAGCGAATTAGCTCGTTGCAGTGCCAATGAAACCGTGGTGGCAGAGTGGTGTGACCTATGGTCTCTCAGGGGATCGTGGGTCCAAACCCCGGCTTGCACCTCTGAGTTTTTCGAAATTCATGTGCGGAATTACATTTGAAATTTACCACGAGTTTTACGGTGAAGGCACTAACCTGCAAAGCAATTCAATGGTGTGTGTGAAGTTCTCAATCCGCACTGGGCCCGCGTGGGAACTACGGCCCAAGTCCTCTCATTCTGAGAGGAGGCCTGTGCCCAGCAGTGGGACGTATATAGGCTGGGATGATGATAAGCGAAGAGTTTACCCTGAAACTTTGTTAGTGGGTATAATTTTAAAGATGGACAGGTACACTTTTTAACTTTGGCTTTTGTTTTGCCATTCTCAGGTCGGAGACAACCTGAGCTCAGCCAGCCACGTCTTGGGTGACCTATCCCCGGCCACGTGGTACGAGCTGGCCATAGAAGCCGTCAACGACGCTGGTACGGAGCGAGTCACACTGCTGGCAGACACGCACACCTTAGCTGGAGGTAGCAATATTGCTTTCTTCCGTGCTTCTCCAATTCTTTAATTTCCAATGTCCAAGGCAAGCAAACCAACAAAATGGACGGATGACCTGGTTAAAGCCATTCACGGTGGATGCAGGCTGTTTCCAATCGAAGCAATTGGAGGTCTATTAACGAGGCTATAGTGGATATCTTACGGATATGATGATGGTGATATTTTCCAATAATTTATTTCCAATGTTTATTCTAACGGGCTACCGTTAAAATAAATATGCTAATATTCTAAGGCTATGCTTGCATCAGAACTGTGCAAGACAGATGCAGTGCCAAAATCAAAAAAAAAATTCTGTAAATAGGCTGCAAAGGGTTCTTTTACATGTCAATCCTTCCAGCGCTTTCGGAAACATCATAAATATTATAATGGTGCAACCACCAATCTTCCTTGGCAATGGCCAAGAAGAGAGCGCCGCAGGAAACATTTTACCCACGGCTCGGACATACGCTCAATACATTGTTTGTTCAGCCTACTAATTGTTTTGGTTCAGGCCGCATCCCGCCCATAAAGCCGATGGCGCCGCTGTCCGGTGGCGAGCGGCGCGCGTCGCTGCGCACGGTGGTGCTGTCGTGCGCGGCGAGCGGCGTCGTCATCGTCGTCACCGTGGCCGCCATCGTCTGCGTCGTGCACGGCAAGCGCAAGTCAGTCACAGCCACAGCCGCGGCCGCAACGGTAGAGCACGCGCAGCTCGGGTCGGGCCGACATCACATCACATCACATCACATCACGGGGCAACCGCGCATGGCCCGACCCGCTCCTGACCCGTTTCGGTTCCCATTTCGATGCTTTTACCCCCGACGCAAAAAGGAGGATATTTTATAAGTCAAAGTCAAAATATTTTTGTTCAACTTAGGATACACAAAGCATTTATGAATGCCAAAAAAATCTACATACCACCGATTAGGAAAACCTCTGTTGAGAAACCCTTGTCGCGGTATATTGTCACTACTTTGAAAAAATCTCGTATCTCAAATAAATACGTCAACAAATTTGACCCTTAAAACAATATACATTAAGTTCACTCAGTAAGATCATCGATTTTTTAGATACCAGCTTTTTTCCTAGTGACAATATATTTTTTAAACAGATCTACGGTCACCTAACGCAGTAGATTCGCCTTTTTGAAGTAGTTTGATTTGATCCCTGTATGCGTGTTTTTGTCTGTCGCATCATGACATCCAAACAGATGTGCAATTTGAGCTAAAAGCCAGTTTAATCGAGGTAGTTCTTAGTTATGTGTCAATAGAATTGGTGGCCATTTCTGACAATATTGAACTTTGAAATCACAATGTCTTCAATCACCACCAGTACAGTCAAATTATCTGATTCCTGACCTACCGTAGAACGTTCTCACAGTAAGTGTTATAATAAATTCCCTTGTCAAGCAATGCAATGTCACTATGACTTTTCCACGAACAGGTCCCACCGCGGGTCACGATTCAGTTGGTTCAAGTGTACAGCTAAGATGCTAACACATTTCCAGATTCTTCTGCATATCAAGCGACCACTACATGCGTGACGACCGCAAGCTGAGCGAAAGCAACGAGGCAGAGCGAGAGAAGCTGCGAGAGGGGCAGAAGCTCTACTCTTCATCCTCTATAAATAATGAGAAGTCCAATGATGATTCTTCTGGTAAGGAGTACTGACATCTTCATATAATCATAGTTCAATGCCTCGCATACTTTTCTGCTGCTCACAAAGTAGTTCTTAGCCAAAACGTCATAGTTACCGAGTATATATTATGATAGATATAAAAAAAAAGTTCTCTCCTGTTCTGAAAGTTTAATTTTCATGGGTAGATAGCCGGGTGGAAAATTGCGTCAGTGTCATTGCGTGTTCAGTTCGAACTGAACACGTATCATGCTTTGATCAAACTCCATGCAGTTCAAAATACAACATAATACGTCTATATCCCAAACATTTCAACCATGTTGCAACTTTCAACGAACACAAACCCACGAGGGCCTAGGACAACTGTCCGTTGCTTTTATTCTGGAGACCTTGTCACAGTTCTGTATGGTTCCTTCTAAATTCTGAATGTAGGAAGACGTGACTTACATCTGTGAAAACTTAAAAAGTGCTCATGCGACTGAGCCAATGGTCCTTTTCCAGCAGAGCTGTACGAGATCAGTCCGTACGCAACGTTCGGCGTGTCGGCGGCGCATTCCCTGCAGTTCCGCACGCTGGCGCGCCGCGACGACGACGCAGCGCCGCCGCACCGCCGCCGCCACCGCACCTGCGAACACTACCGCTATGGTGAGACAAAAGAACAACCAGCCGTTGGAACTGGTGCGAGTGGGCCGCCATATTGGTGAGACAACAGGGTTTGTCCCGTTCTACGGGTTCTCATTTTAAATATTCCCATTTTATATAGATTCGTGGTTGTGGCGCTTCGCTGACCGGTGTCGCGGCACGTTCGCTTCAATCACTCGGTTCGCGCACTTTATGGTCATAACTAGTTCTTCCTTACCACTCTCCTCGCTTCACTCGTTATATTAGCCTTCGTTACGTGCGAAGGTAAAATGAGTTGGGAATCTGTCGAGTGGGAATCCGATCAGTCGGGAATCTGTAAAAATGAGAATCTATGGAATTGGGAACAAGCCGTAAAAGGGCAAAATGGTCAAAATGATACGTGTAAGATGATTGGTGGCATACCGATATACAATACAGTGTCAATCAAATTAAAAAGGTAGATTTTTTAAATGTACTTATTGATTTTCATTTTAAAACTAAGCTTTTGTACGTAAATCGCAAAATCGATGTACTTAACGTCTTACAAAACAACTTTTTGGCTGTTACAGTGGCAACACTATTTTGAACTGATACATCACTCGGAATAAAGTACATACTTACTAAAACCAGAAATGGCGAATCAGTAAGACTCAACGTGCTAATTTTTTATGAAAACATAAACAATCTAGTTCCGTACAATCAAAGATTGTTTCTTATTAAGTACATGGACGAAAACTAAACTACCAATGAGCTCGTGTTTGTAAATAGTTTAAAAGCCACTGTAACAAGCCATCTCACCCCGCTGCATCAGCAGCCCCTCAAAATTGACCCCATAACCCTGGCTGGCAGCAGCACAGCAAAACCCCCCATAACCCGATTGGCTGGTAGTCCCTTGCCCCTATATTGGGGACTCAGACCGGCCCGTCTGCGCAGATGAGTCGAGCCTGTCTAAATGCTCGACAGTGGAGGCGCGGCACCGCATGCGCGCGGCCTGCGCGGGCGCCGGCTGGCGGGACGCGCACACTGACTCCGACGACAACAGCGACAGTGCTAGTGCTGCCAACACTACTACCAAAGGTATCATAGCGTACTCATTTTTAATTCTACCACAATATTTGACATACTTACTATAATGTGTGTAATTATTGCACAAAAAATACAGTTGACAAACTTTGAGATATTTTGTACAAAGTCTACTATTAAGTAAGTTGAAGTTAATAATTAAAGTCAAAAGCAGGATTCGTCATTACCTACTGGTTCTGTGAATGATTTTTTTTATTTATCTTTAACTTTGACACGCGTTTGTAATTTGAATTTGTAGTTTTTTTATGTACTTAATTTCCAATAATTTAGCTACCCACCAGAACACAGAAATGACAAGGGTGCTTTAAGTTAGATAGGTACATTGTTCCCGTACATAACCATCTTACAGGTACAGAGGCAGAGACAATTTAATTAAATGTAAGTAAATAAAGGTTACGATGTCAGCAAAATCCCAATATTTAAATTTAACTGCCGGACCTAATGATTTACGCGTGCAAAGCCAGCGATTTTAGAAACGGAAAGATACGGAGGTTAAAACCCATTTATGAATGAGATCTGATTCCTCAGGGTCGGGAGGCTCGCCGGGCAGCGTGTACGGGTCGGGCCGGCGCAGCGCCGCGCGCACGACCAGCAGGTAGACTCAGGTACCTCCCTGCCCTCCCCCCCCACCCAGCACCCGCCGCACCACACGGCTGTACCCTCACTGTATTATACCTACACTGTGATCACTGCTACTCACGTTGCCTTTAAAGCCAAGTTTAGACTTGCAAGAAAAATCGTGCAAGTCGCATTACATTGCGAGGCCGTAAACCCAACGAATTTGTATTGTTCAATCCAGCGCCGCAATGTAATGCAACTTGCAGAATTTTTCTTGCAAGTCTAAACTCGGCTTACGGTGCAGCCACAAATTGCTCGATGCCCGTGTGTCAAGCGATAAATCTGGTCACGTGGCTCTATTTTTAATTTCCCGCGACACAAAAAAGCAGCAGGGCTACTACGAAACTCGAAACACGAAGTTCGTATCGTACCGTCCCTCTCGCTCTCGTATTAAACAGTATAAGTGTCAGAGGGACAGCACGACACGAACTTCGAGTTTTGAGTTTCGTAGTAGCCCTGCTGCGTCAAGTCGCCGCGTCGAACAGCAGCGTCAAGATGGCTGCTTGTAGGAATTTTTCTGGTCTTGGAAGCTAATTTCTTAACCTCCTTTAGTGGCAGTCGCGGCAGTACTATTTACAAATAAAAGAAAGTGGAGTGAATGAAAAAATAAGTGTTTTTTTTCCGAAAGTGAAGAGGTTTTTCGCTATATCACGTGACCAGATTTGACGCTGGAAACGAGCGTCAAGCGACTGCATGTGGCCGCACCTTTACATCAGGTCGCTAGGGTTGCTAGCAGCGCGGCAGTGTCGACCGCCACCATGCTAGCTGGCGGGCGTGGGTGTAAGTAAAATCCGTCGCGCGTGACACGCGTTTGTTAGCGCTGCTCAGTCTATTTTTCAATAGGCGTCACCAATGCGGGCTATTGTTTTTTGTCTCACTAGATGGCGCACTGTTGCGTGAGGTTTTTAAGTATGGCTTCAAAGTCTGTTATTACGAGCGTGAAAACAAAGTTTAGATTCAAATCATATTTATACACCTTAAAACCGTACTATAAAAATATCGAGCATGCCACAGTGTTGCATAGTCCCCGTTTTGTTTGGAAAAAGGGAGGACAAAGGTTTCCGAAAGACAAAACTGTCTCAAAACACAGACTTCATTGACCCGAAACGCATATTTGCCATAAATATTTCAGATAGGTATTGCAAATATTCACAAGATTACTCTAATTATAAATTAACCCGCGTAGCTCACCCAAAAACTATGAGATTTGACATTTCGGACACCTCACGCTACACTAGAGCCTCTAGTGGCGAATTCATACGCGATAGCCCTCATTCCGTGGAAACCCGCGTCAGCTAGCGTATGTAAGCCCTTAGACCTGCAAGGAAAGTGGCGCAGGCTGTATTACATTACGAAGCCGTAAAGCAAACGAGTTTGAAGTGTTCAATCGAGCGCCGCAATGTAATGCAACTTGGATTTTTTCTGTAGATCTAAACTTAGCTTAGCATTCCGGTGTTGACGACCGCAACTAGAGGCGGCGATGGCAATACACGACCGCGACCGGATCGCAGAACTCCGGGTAACGGTTGCAAACATCCGCGACTAAAAGTTAGCAAAATAGTGGGCAAGAGATACTGAATGCGTTAAAACCTCCCGCTAGTGACCCAATGTGAAAGCGACCACAGATTAGACAATGTGTAAACTGAAGATTAGATCCGCTCGGGTGAGTTGTTTCTCACTGAAAACCGTTTAAACTTCTAAAGGTAAGTAAGTAATGCGATGGGTCAGGCTTGTAAAAACTCACCTTCCTGAAATGTACACTTATTCTAAAGGTGCACTTTTTAGAAGGATCACTTTCTTGGAAGGTAGGTACATGTCTAAAAGTACACTTACAATACACCTTCTCAAATACTGTATTTTCTCAGATAGAGCACATTGTGAAGATAAAGTAAGTAAAATTTTTGTCAGAAGGTGCACTTTCTCAAATCATGAATAAACTCTAGCTAGGGACTATTATAAAAACTCACTAAATAAAAAGATAGAGTAAGCCACTTTGTGTATTTAGTGGTTAAGATGGAAATAATGAAGGATCGAGAATGTGCCTCAACTGGACAAGTGTGACTTTGGGAGTGTTACTTGTGTACATTTTACGGAAAGTCCACTTTGGTGAAAAAGCACATATCAAGAAATTGGGTCTTACGAGCCTAACTCAAAATTGGCGGTCGCATCGGCATATCATGGCCAGGTCTTTTAGCAGCACAACGTGACCCCTCATATCAGTAGCTGGCACTGACGAAATTAAACACAATTAGATCACAAAATAATGTTTACATTGTTTTATTTTGTTGAATAATAATTATATTATTTTGTTTACTAGTGACAACACTATTAGCATTAATAAACTTAAGATATCTAAATGCTTTTCTAGATTAGATTATATATATGTATAGTCAAGTTAGGCCTATTTCCAATAGGCTTTTGGAGTCTTTAGTAATGATACACACACGCACCAGGTAAAGACGTTTATTCCCTTTCACCAGTTCGGATTACAGTATCTATTTTACAAACAATGTGCCACGGCCGCGAGTCGTAGAAGAAGAAAAACCTGAGAAAATTCTACTCAGTGTCACAGGCCATCTTGTCGTAACCGGCCAATCAACGTCGACCGCCAGGCGCGCGTGAGCGTTGATTGGTCGGTTCAAACTGTGGTGCACAGATAGAGAGACTTAGAAGTATAATAGTGGCAGGATGATGCGGCAGCGCTGCTGGTCGCTTAATAGCGCCACAGGCTCATACTATTTACTCAAGTAGCTTTTTGTTCATGTACATATAATGATGGGAAGATGGGATATGGAATTATGTCTGTGAAACTATCTGGTCTGGTATGACCGATAATCGCAGATTGAGAATAACAGGTACACTCATGGACACTGATTGACTGATTACAATCCTTCGACATACTCCAGAGTCTCTAGACATGCCGATTGTTCTCTGCATTGAAGTGTCAAATGTGTAGCGATACAGAGGGCCTACTCCAAATTTTCGAAAATCGAAGTTCGTATTGTACCGTCGCTCTCACTCTCGTATTAAATAACAGTATAAGTGTCAGAGACGGAACAACACGAACTTCGATTTTTCGAATTTTCGCAGTAGCCTCGCAGGATTGCTTAGCCTGCGATATGGCTAACACGCGCCAGCTATACAGTCTGTACCTAATTACACCAGTAGTCTCTCGCCCGCCACCGCATACCGACCTAAGCTGTATCCATTAGCAATAAATCGGGTCGTGTTACAGACAATTTACCATTCGAAACAACCCTAAAGGCCCGTAAAGACTAGAAGAAGTTAAAAGGTGAGACCTGTGGCATAACCTAGGACCTTGGCGCAAAAAAGAAACTGTACCCTCACTATTTTGCTTACTGTAGTATCTCCTATTATTTTGGCAGGGTTAAGGTCCGAGGTCCTCTGAGCGTGAGGGTCTTACGCCATTTAATGAGACCATTGGGTCAAACTATGACGACTAGAATTAATAACAGAGTAGAAAAGCTAGGATCTAAATACTTGCCTATTTTTTAGTGTTTCTACAGATTGCCTACTTCACATTATTGTCCACAGCGGCGGTCTGAACGGGAGTGATGGCCATTCCGTCTATACGCCCGTGCCTGCCATATATCCTCACTTATTGACAAGTATGTATTAACCAACCAATCAACCAACCTTTTCAATAAACCTTCTTTACCAAGTTTTCGATTCGTTAATTCCTAATTGGCCATATTTCCTGATACGACACTTTCCTAACTGGTCATATTCCTAACTCGTCATATTCCTGATTTCGTCAGATTATGAACTCGCCATATGTACAGTCAAATGAATTTACGAACACGTGCTTACCGATGCACCCAGAACCGATGTAAAAAGTCCGAATCGGTGCTGGGTGGTGTCAAGGGCAGACCTCTTGAGGGGAGGTTTGACCTTAAAGGAGGCCTAGTAAGTTATTCTTTGAGTAAAACAATAAGACGTTTTAACAATTTTTTAATTAAATATTGAACACAAAAAATAACAGGCCTAATTTGACAAAATTAAAAGTAAAAGTATTACGAGAATCTCAGGTAGTGAGTTCAAGAGATTTTATTGAGAGGTGGTTCTGATTATTCGGTCTCACTGGCCTACACTTCCCTGGAGTCGGAGAGAAGAACCCGGAGCGAAGAGGCTGGCCACAGCAGGGGGGCCTGGTCCAGCTGAGTGGTCGTCGGTGCCGAGGTCAAAAGGGGCCTTAGGGCGGCAGGACGAGCAGCCTGGACAAGTGTTCCACGCAGGAGCGATCAGGGTCTTGGACGAGCCAGGAAGGATGTGCAGTACTCCGGAAGTTAAGGCCGTCAGGGCTTAGTGTCAGGTTAAAGGAGCCGCCTGAGCCGTGAGAATTGTAGCCGAACGGAGCTTTGAAAGTTGTACGAAGGTTGTAAGCCGTACAAAGGTTGTAAGCCGTACGAAGGTGTAAGCCGTACGAAGGTGCCCTGTAAATTAGGTGGTGTCAGTTGTGGTCCAGTGCTAGATTGTTTGCCAGTCACTCCTCTGCAGCGATGCACCAACTCTAGGGTGAGCTGAATTGCAGTGAGTGGCAGAGACAATCATACGGAGTTACAGGCAGGCAAGGGAAAGTGATTCTAGTTTTATATAATTATTTTAAAAAATAAAAGGTAAAAATAAATAGCCTAAGTGACCGTTAAAATTTGAAATACAACAGTTCACTAAATAACCGTTAGAGGATTACATTTGAATTTAAACGTCACTTAGCTGAGTTTGAATTTATTTTAACACCGGTAAGCATCCGTTGCATAAAAGTAATAAGCATTAACATAGTTTCTGAGTTTATAACAACGGATGAGAGAAATTAACAAGTGTTAAAATATTAAGTATAAGAAATGTTTGAAATAAAAGATTCCCTGGCCAGGGGAAGCCTTCAGTTCAATTACACAAAGTTAAATTATAAAGAAAATAATTCTAATAAAATACACAGAAAAACACAAGAGTTAAATATCGGAGAACTTACCAAGTCTGGGCGTATGGAGCTTTCGAGGAAGCTGTTTAGTGTAGTCTGAGCTGTTGAATGTGTGTTTTACAGCTGTGCTTCAGCTTTTAAGGGCGAGAATATTACAGTTAGAATTCCCCGGTCACAGCTGATCGACAGCACCCCCCTTGGCCGACAAAAACGGTCAAGGGTGAGTTGGTTATAGATATATTTAGTCGTACAAACTCGTGTAGTAAATGAATGTAATAAAATGCCTATTTTTATAAAATAAATAAGTAAATAATAAATAAATATTAAATACATATTATTACGTAAATAAATGAATCAAGTGAAAACTACGGTGGCGACCTCTAGAGTTCGTCCGTCATTCTGCTCAGAGATCCCTTATTGAAGAAAGCGCCATCTAGCTTGCACTGAGCTAACTAAGATGTCAGCGATCGCCTATGTGCATCGTGACAGTACGCCCGTCCCTCCAAAAGAAATTTGAGCCTCATAGCAAATTTCGATAAAAAAAATTACACTATGACATAACGCTTACATACGTCGTCTCTCATACTATGATCATACTTCTACTCTCATGGCGGGTCAAACAACAACAGAGGCTTGTTGACCCTTATGTCAAAGGAATAAAATGTGTTAATGGAAGGTGGACGTTGTATGCATTCATAAAAATATATATAGACATTAATTAAATCTGTGATTGAAATTACCATCCGTTCCAATCATTAGAGTTTTGAATTACAGAGGCTAAGGGCATATTTTACGTGTTACCAACCGCACGGGTTCCGTAATTCAAATTTTAAAATACTTTTTAACGAGTTGCAAGTTCTCGGGTAAAGGCTTAAGGACAGATCAATTAATATTATAATAATGAGTGGCGGACCGCGACAAATGATTATACTAGTTTAGCGTGTACCAAGTAATATGTACGCGCTATAAGATTTAAAGAAAATAATAGTGCAAAAGGTGCAGCTATTATACGTGCGCGCGGAGGCGGCGCGCTAAAATGACTTGATTCTATAAATAGAACCGTGCGTCTAAGTGATAAGGGAGTGTGATAAGACAAAAATTAAATTAACACGCGTGCGCATTCGCCGGTGCTAAATGGAGACTGATGTGACGGCGCGCGACAGCTGATCGCCCGTCCAGATGCATTATGTAATTAGTACCTACATTGATAAGGAAGCAAGTAATGCATTATTTATTTAATGTGCGCAGACGCTACCTGCCGCCCGGTGTTAATTTTAAATCTTTAATATGCCATGCACCTAAATCGTTACCAGAAAGATCCTGTAGTTCGAAAACGAGTGGAGATCTTTTTTTAGTTATTTTACACTTAACGAACTTTGGTGCAAGTTTTTTGCTAAAGTATTTAGACTTATCACTTAAGAAATACGTGCGCTTCCAGACCAAGTCTCCCACATTAAATTCAGCCGGTTTTCGGCGTAAGTTGTAACGCGCAATGTTTTTTTGATGTGCGTTATAAAGTGAGTGTTGAACTTTATCAAATATATGGGTCAAGAAACCCATGTTTTGTGCGTAAATATCGCGAGGTAGAAAAAGTATTTCATTCCCCAAATCGTTATCAACGAAGTGTGAACCACAAGTCACTAACTCTCTGCCGTAAACAAGGAAGGAAGGAGTATAACCGGTTACCTCGTTCACAGAATTATTTATAGCGAATTGTACTTTAGGTATGTTGACGTCCCAAGTCCTATGGTCGTCGTTAACAAAGGTGGAGACGCAGGATATTATAGTTTTATTGTAGCGTTCCGTATTATTAATATGTGGACTGTACTTTGCTATTAAAAACTGGTTAGGCACCTTGTATTTATTGAGAAATGTTTTTAGTTCGCGGCTAATTAGTTGTGACGCATTATCCATGTAAATGGTTTGCGGTATTCCGTGAACTAAGAAAATGGAATCTTCTAAATGTTTGACTACGATTGCCGCAGTTGCGTTACGTACCGGAAATAAGAAACAATATTTTGAGAAAATACAAGTAACCACGAGCAAGTAACTATTTTGTTTACGACTAGTGGGCAATGGACCGACGAAGTCCAAGGCTAGGGCTTGAAAGGGCCTCGAGCACTGTTTAGGCCTTCCCATTTCACCTAGTGTCGCGTGCGTAGGATGTTTATAAGCGATGCAAGTGTCGCAAGAGGAAACGAACTTTGATACGTCTCTATACATGCCTACCCAAAAGTATTTGAGTGCTATACGGTGATAGGTTTTGAAAACGCCTAAGTGTCCGGCTGTTGGTTCTGCATGATTTTCTTTTATAATTTGTTCGCGTAATTCCGCTGGCACAACCTCTTTCCACGCGAACTCATTGTTAAACCTAGTATCTGACTTAGTAAGTCTATATAAGGAATTGTTTACAATTTTATAATTGGGGAAACCTTGCGGTGTGTTTACACAGCTATTATACAAGTCTAAGTACCATTTGTCTTGCGAATTGAGATACGAGTTAGCAATAGTTATTGCCGACACCGGCACGGATCTTGATAACGAATCAGGTATTACGTTATCTTTGCCGCGACGATGTAAAATCTCAAAATCGAAAGAAGACAATCTTACGCCCCAACGGGCTAGGCGTCCGGTTGGGTTATTAAGAGAAAGGAACCATTTCAAGGATGAATGGTCGGTATAAACTTTGAATGTTTTTCCGTTTTCCAAGTAACAGCGCCAGTGTTCTAAGGCTACTAGTACGGCTAAGGTTTCCCGTTCAGTTACACTATAATTCTTTTCACAGCCTGTTAATGACCTACTCATATAAGCGACCGGGTGCTCCTGGCCGTTTATATTTTGACATAACATACCGCCGACGCCATAGTCACTAGCGTCAGTGTGTACTTCGAACGGTAAATCAAAGTTGGGACAAGAAAGAACCGGAGTTGTTACAAGGCAGGCTTTAAGTTTTAAAAATGCCTGTTCGGCCTCTGGCGTCCACTGAAATGGAGGGGCTTTCTTTTTATTAGAAGTTAAAATATTTAAGGGCCCTGCCAGAGTACTAAAGTTGGGAACGAAACGGCGGTACCAAGAGGCGGTACCCAGAAAACGTTTTACCTCTTTTTTTGAAGTTGGTCTAGGATAGTTTACGATTGCATTTACTTTTTCTGGGTCTGTACGCAGCCCTTGAGCGTCTACAACGTAACCTAAGTATTTGAGACTGTCCCTGAAGAACTGAGTTTTCTCAAAGTTGATAGTTAGACCAGCTGTTTTTAATTTAGTTAGGACGCGCAGAAGTAATGTCACGTGGTCCTCGAATGAATTACTAACACAGACTATATCGTCGAGGTAACAGAAAACTTTCATTTCAAATTCGGGGCCGAACAAACTATCGACTAAACGTTGCTGTGTAGCTGGCGCGTTAGTTAGACCAAAAGCCATAGTTTTAAAACAAAAAGTGCCCCTTGACGGTACGAAAAACGCTGTTTTCGTTTTATCCCGCTGATTAATGGGTATCTGCCAAAAAGCTTTAGAAAGGTCGATGCTAGTAAGGAACTTAGCATCTCTAAGGTTATCTAAAATTTCCGAAATGTACGGTAAGCTATATGCGTCCTTTTTAGTTACTGAGTTAAGTTTTCTACTGTCTAAACAAAATCTAGGCTTGCCGTTCTTTTTGTTTACTAAAAGTACTGGCGATGACCAAGCGCTTTCACAAGGTTCGATTACGTCAAGCTGTAGCATTTCGTCGACCTGTTCGTTAATAATTCTAAGTTTCTCAGGAGACATGCGGTAAAATCTTTGGCGTATCGCCTCAGTGTCGCCGGTATCTATATTGTGTGTTATTAACGAAGTTCGACCTAAACCTATCCGTTCGTAAGAAATGCTGTTAAATTGGCTTATGATGTTATCTGCCTGGACGCGTTGAGACTCAGTTAAGTGACTATAGGACATAAGAGTTTGGGAACCCTCGACTTGCTCTGTGTGCTTGATGGCGCATTCGCTTACCCCAATACTATACAAGTATTTGGGGCAAACTTTAAAGGTGCGCCAGAAGTCAACACCTAGAATGAGCGAAGTGAGGATTCCCGGAACTACATATGACCTTACAGTGTGAGTTATAGACTCAAAGGTCAAGTCCAGGTCGAAATATCCTACACTATCTAGATGTTGGCCGCCCGCGGCTGTTACACGCACAGAGTCGTCGATTAGTAGTTGATGTCCCCTTTCAAGTAATCTATTGTGAAAATTGTTACCTATAATAGTAACGGCGGAACCAGAGTCGAGCAGAGCCGATACCTCTAGTCCGTTAATAGATACCTTTACAAAAGGTCGCGAGTCTACAATAGAGGGTTGAGGCGATACAGTGGCCACTTTATATGAATTAAAAAAATTTGAAACATAATTAAGCCATTGTGACCAGTTATTTTCTTTTATTAGACTGTGATCACTGGATCGCCTCGCCTTCAGTTTTTTGAAGTTGAGGTTGTAGGAACTGGTTTTTTATTATTGCATTTAGAGCAATTAATAGATTTAACGCCCGGCAATCCGCATTTAAAACAGACTATCGTACGAGGCGCTTTGCAGCTTCGTAATGTATGAGTGTTTGTGCGACAACGCGGGCAAAATAGTTTTATATTATTATTGTTGTTATTTTGCGAGCTGATTGCATTAACCGGATAGCGGGTTTTATAATTAGAGAAATTATGTGCACTGGCGTTGTTACCTGGGGAATTTTTCCCTTGATATGGTTGCTTTGGAGAGTTTAGGAAAGACGATTGTTTATTGTAAGCGAATTCTGGCGCGAGCGTATCCGAATTCGCTCGCGGAGGTTCGCGGAATTGGGACATACGCGCATGAACCACTTCGTAGTTATGGCAAAGTTTACGCAAGGTATTTAAATTATCTATTTTTTCCGCCGTGGCTATGACAGTAGCGAAGCACGGCCGAATATTATGTAGAACAATTTCTAATTGTTCTTCTTCGGTAAATGGCACGGTTAGCCTTGAGAACATGCCGTGCATAATTGAGAGATAAATCGTTATATTCTCGCTTTCGCCCTGAGTACGCGCGCGAATTTCCGATTTTAATCTGTAGTCGTAATCGTGCAGAGAAAATACTTCTATGAGTTGTGTAGAGAGGTCATGCCAGTTATCTATGGAATCCTTAACCGAACGGAACCAGTGAAGGGCGTCTCCTTCGAATATTTCCGTTGCATGTTGAAGAATTTTTTCAGGTTTTAAATTTCGCGCGGCTAAAAATTCTTTTACCCGTTGAACAAAAGAGCGTACGCAGGTCTTCCCGTTGTACCGTAATTTAGCTATATCAGAAGACATACCACGGTCGCAAGTAACTGCTATTTTTGTAGGGGTTGCGGACTGAAAGAATTGGTATTATTCGTGGAGCGGTGAGTGACTTGTGGTGTCTCCTCACATTGTTCGAAATCCTCTCCTTCGTTAGTGTCATGAACTGGTCGCAAGTCCGCCAACTCTTGGTATATTAATTGAAATTTATTTAAACAAACATTATAAGAGTCCACGGTAGTGGGGGTTACGGGAGTAATACGCCTTAATCGGTGAAAAATATGGTTACACAAGTTATCCGTACGTTCGAGTAAACCGTCATCAAACTTAGCCTTAAGGGAAACTAATTGTGACTGTGCCTTAAGTACACTATCAGTCGCGCCCTTAATATCCTCGGTTACATCGAGACCTGATTCTAAAATATCACTGGCGGGTAAAGAAGCTGACAGTTTGACTATCTGTTTACGCAACTCAATAACGGTATCCGCGGGATTGGTACCTCGAATAGCCACCTCATAAGTTAGTTCTGCCTTTTGAAGAGACAAGTATTTAATTCTATGACAATCCATAGTTACGATTACCTCAGTTAAATATAAGAATACCCGAAGCTAATTAATAAAAACGTTAGCCTGTTTGCTAGCGATCGAAGTATAATGGTCTCTAAGCAGGGAACAGACGGTCGAAAATAGGGAGCACACGTATAATGAATAATGAGATAACTGGTTTTGTTAACTCTGCGCCAGTTGATTTTTAGCAAGCACTCGAGTAGTATGATATGAATGTTGTGAGTTGTGATGGTGGTTTGTGTAGTTGTATGCCAGATGTGGTATTTCTTCGACACACAGTACCTAAATTTAACTCTCCGTATGTTACAGTGCTATTTAAATTAACAAGTAGACACAAAAAATAAAAGTGTTGTGTATCTCCCAGTAATGATCGAATGTAAAATTTATTAAGAGACCGCGATGAAGTTAATTTAAGTTAACAGTAAATTTGGAAATAAAAATAAATGTCAGTGTGTTTACCGAGATAATGATAAACTGATTTTGATGAAAGATCTAAATAGTGGTTCAGATATTTAAAAAATATAGAATATCGTTGCTTTTCTATAAAATTGTAGGTATTTCAAATACGTTATTTAAAATGATTTGAATCGTTAGAATTTCAAATTCAGTGGTTGGCAGTCACTAAATTTTAAATACTGTTTCACTTGAAGCAGCGGTGAACAATATTAGTGAAAGTATAATTGGCGTCAGTTACGGTTAAATTTAACTTGATGAAAATTAGTAGGTAGAATTTGAATTGAACCGTTAACGTATTTGAATTTAGTTAATGCAACAATATTTAGTTAACTTTAGGGTATAGATTGAAATTGTCGTTGAGATTTGAATTTTAAAACGCCGTCCGTTTCAACTGTGGCAAGTGACAGTTGAAATTCAAATAGGCCGTTGACGAGAAAGTGGTCAAAGGTCGGCAGAGTATTTGAATTTAAAGATAACGGTAAACGTTTAAAATTAGAGTTATTAAAAGGAGAAAAAAAAAAGCTATAAATGAACCACTTAAGGGATCTCGGTAACTGAAACACTGGTTATGCCTATTATTCGCCTCTTACGAATTCCTAGACGGGGAATGGCGTTATTCTAAGCCCCGACCACCATACAGGGGCGAGAAAAAACAGGGTACTTACTGCGAGATACACAGAACACACAAGATACACAATAAATTTTTGCACAATCACTGCAATTCTAGGCAAGAAAAACGTAACAATCAGAACCTCTCAAAAAAAAAACCACCGGGCGGCCACTGT
>NC_133489.1:23116458-23120198 GCF_025370935.1 Choristoneura fumiferana | reverse complement strand
TGCAACGTCAATCGAGACCATGACGTAATTTCTGGAAATTCCCATTTAGGAATTTCTGTTTGATACACCTTAAGCTGAAACGCGGTGGTGGCCAAGTGGTTTGGCCTATGGCCTCTCAAGCAGAGAATCCTGAATCCAAACCGGGCTCACACTGTTTTTCGAAATTCATGAGCAAAATTAAATTCGAAATTTACACGAGCTTTATGTTAAAGGAAAACATCGAGAGGAAACCTGCGAAAGCAGCTTGGCCCGCGTGGAAACGGACGGTCCAGCCTCTCATTCTGTGAGGAGGCCTGTGGCCAGCAGTGGACGTATATAGGCTGGGATGATGATTATAATGACTCCTTCACGCTAAAACGGATGTAGGAACTTGGATGAAACTAGAGGTAAAAATAAAGGGAATACCCAAATGTCCGAAATATTTTATTCCGAATTTGCTAATTCCGATTTTCAAAAGTTCGATTTTCACAATTCCTAAAGAAATAATTCCGATTACTTATTTTTAAAACTCCGAAGAATTCAAAGCACGAAATGTTATTGCCCGAAGTACCTACAGTATTCCGATTATCAATTTTCCGAAATGACATCGCTTATTCGGCAAAATAAACTTCGTGGTTTTAATAATGAAATCTTGACTTCGAATCTCGAATTGGGTCAATCAACTTTTTTACCGACAATAATCGTCCGCGACATTTTTCAAACAATTGCAGATTTTTGTAAGTAAACATGTTTTTTCTGTAATTTAATAGATGGTGTACATGAATACATGCCATCCTACGTAAGTTCAACCTATTAAACCGTGAAATATCTTGTTGGAAGTACGATTTTTTTGTAACGCCAGAAGACAATTTTGGTAACGCCAGGAGACGCCCAAAGTGTCGGTAAAATAGTTGATTGGCCCATTTAAGTATCGCGGGGGGGGGGGCTTTGATCAGCAGTGGGAGTGAAGTTGTGATGAAGTTATAGCTAATTAGCGTCGTGACGTCCACACACCACACGTCCACATCGATTTTGTATCAGATAATGCATGTGCTTGCCGCTGCGTGTACCGCGTAAGACAATGTTTCGTAATTAACCCTTTTCCAGGCATAGTGCATATACTGACCACATAAATGTACACAAATATTCGACCTTGCTACATTTACAATATGGTACAAAATCAAAAAAAAATAAAAAAAATTAAGTCATTAAAAATTATAATTGTTTTTAAATTAATCCCTCATAGGTAAACAACATAAAACTTTGAATTATTTTGTAGTTGCGTACAATTTGATGTGCGTCAAGGGCACTGCGTTTACGCAGCGTTTATCGCATAAAATAACCGAGCGCTTCAGCACGATGTTACAAGCCCTCATTCCCGAAATTTGACGCACTTTACTGTCATTTTTTGCTTTTATGTGATTGTTTTTTGTTATTTGATTGAAGTCCGTTACTTGATTTTTTTTTAGGTACCTAGTAAGTGTCCTATACAACATAAATATATATATTGAACAAGAACCAAAATAAATAGGGTGAGGGCACCAGTCATGGACAGGAACCAATAATGGAATATGTTTTCCGCTAACCCAATATTAAGAAACGGGCGCTACTTTTTGAATGGTGAGCTAAGTACATTGAATCCTTGCTGTCCGTTACTGGATACTACTGTGCTTAACATGTCCATGATTGGTGCCATCACTACATATATAAATGGTCCTTGATATTGGATTACAATTGGGTAGTGACCCAATTCGAGTGCTAACTTATTAATTCTCTCGACGATTCTTTCTCCAAGAAAGTTTTTATTTATCAACCTTTCCTACCGACTTAGGTTATGATACCATGAACACATTTACCAGCACAGACTGCAGCACATAAAAGTGCAGTTTTGAGCGACTTTCACAAGTAAGTTTAGGATTTATTTTTATGTGTTTTGCCAATAAAAGTGGAATTGCACCGTCATTTTTACACCCCTGCGCTTTGGTGATTGTAACTTGAAAATTATGAGCTACTGGATCTGTACTGCAGTTGCTGCAGGGTTGGCGACATAAGTTAGAACGACATAATATAGAAGTTTTATAACTAACCAGCTGTTGCGAGCAACTTTGTTTGCGTCCAGCAAAGATGTAGTGCTCGAGACAAAAGTAGCCTTAAGTTATATCGATAAAATTTCTCAAGAAAAATGTAAAAATAAACTGGTTAAGTTCCGCATTCGCGGAAACTATGCAATTTTCCGGGATTAAAGCTGTCCTTTGTCCTTTTCCAGGAATCAAACTATCTGTATACCGAATTATATTTAAATCGGTTCAGTGGTTCAGCCGTGATGAAGTAACAAACAAACAAACAGACTTACAAACTTACGCATTTATAATATTAGTGGAATACGTACAATTTCTCTAATTCGTTGTCTTTACCGAGCTACGAAACCGAAACATAAATGCACAAAAAAATTTTTTTTTATATTTCCAAACTTTAAATGCCCATTTTCGAAATCAATAGAAAATCATTTTAAAATCCTACCAACAATCCGATGTATCTCCATGACATTGCGTTTATATATTCCTCACAGGAATGTTATTTCCTGCTGGTAAAATACTTTCCGCTTTGGAAATTCCGACATCATTAATCAAACGTTCTTGTCTGAAACAAAAACCGGAGGTCGAGTTTAAAAAGTTTTTTTAAGGTTCCTTCCTCAAAAAAGTTTGGGAAGCTTGTTTAGTACTAGAACAAATATTTCTGAATCAATGAACTTCAAACTTTTTATGGCACATAAAGTCACGATCATAAATATAATAATAAACAGAGTATGGTAATGGTAATTATTACGATCTTAACGGATGTACATGTAATGTGCAAAACGCCAAAAATATATCTATGTTGGCGGCCCATCGTAAAATCCGCCAGATCACGAAATTCCTAGACATATCATGAAATAGCGACATTTCACGATCCGAACCAATATGGCGGCGTTTCATAAATCATGATACGCCCAGGAATTTCATGTTCTGCCTAACCGTCACTAGGCAATCGTTAAACGGTGATTTTTGAACGATATGGCGGATGACACTGAGCCAATTTATGAGAAGACAAAATCAGGTTAACAATCATACAGAGAACACAAAACAGATCATAGAGAAACCACTTACAATTATTGTTATTATTGTTTACGTGAGATGGACCTACGGAATTCTCTTTAATCTCAGCCTTGAAGTAACTTCGCCGCCAGGTTTCCCCATGAACCTGCCAACCCTATTTTCCGGGCGCAGAGCCAAAGTCAGCCAGTTATTTCGTGACATATTCCTACGAACTCGGTGAAAATGGTGAACGTGGTTAGAATTAAGTTTTGCTGTAGCAAACCACCGTAAGCTGGACCCGCAATACAATTTTATCCCAATAAACGTCCCTGTGAATACCTTGGCGAGTAAGATAGGACTTACTATGATAATGTTGTATTTGCGGGTCGGGCTTATTGCGGTTTTATAAATAACTCAGTTGTTTGTCAATACTGGTGCATTCAAACAATTTAGTACCTATTTGCGACTAGACTACTGTCAGTTGGACTTACTATGACAATGTCGTATGTATGTGCTGGTCGAGCTTATTGCGGTTCAGTTATAACTCAGTTGTTTGTATCCAAACTGGTGCATCCAAACAATTTAGTATTTTCGTAGACTACTGTCAATTGTTAAAAATGGACTACAAATCATTGCTTTGCTCAACCGCGACCTTATGATAGCTATGCAAGGAATGTCGTTAATGCA
>NC_133489.1:23107047-23116358 GCF_025370935.1 Choristoneura fumiferana | reverse complement strand
GTCAGAGAAAAAAAGAGTTACGCCAAACCTTCGTCAAACATTACATTATGACCACGGCGGCGGCATGGTTGTCTGCCAATACAAATAACGTATGCTAAAGAAATATATTCACCAAACCACTCTCTAAGAATTTGCTTTACATTTGGAACAAAATATAGAAAAATGAATTCCATGTTCATAGAACAACAAAGTACCTATTGATTACACAAAAGCGCATTCGGAACGTGTGAGGTATCAATTTGTCGGTGTGTTCCCTTTGTCTCATCGGCAGCACTTAGCACCCTTTGTGCATTAGCGCGCGCCCGCGGGCGCCCGCGCCGGCCCCGCACGGGACCTCAACTCTATTTACAATCGGCATATATTATAGCAGGCTATGGGTGTATAAATATGTAGAGCAATATTTTTAAATTTGTACAAAAGTTGAAAAGCATTTTCGTTTTTTTAGAAACGTTTTAAATGCACTTTTTAATTATTAATCCCGACTGGATGAATGATGAATGAATTCGACTGGATGGCAAACGAGCAAGTGGGTCTCCTGATGGTAAGATATCACCACCGCCCAAAAACATCTGCTACACCAGGGGGGGGGGTACTTGATTGTAGGGATAAGTACATTACAATAAAACTAATTTAATTTCATGATTTCTGCACTCTATGCGACTCATTATACGTATTTGTAGTAAATGAAGTGATAATAATGTTCAGTCGAACCATTTGATTCCTGACCCACTGTAGAACCTTCTCACAGTAGGTAAGTGACTCATTGAATTCCCTTGTCGAGCAATGTGATTCACTATGACTTTTTCTATGGAAAGGTTCCACATAGTGGGTCACGTTTCAGGTGGTTCGATAGTACCTATACCTTACCTATCTACGTGACACTCAAAATTCGAAACACCCTTACAGAAACCGGATATTTATCTATTGTTTCCATTAAGAAATAAACCCTGAAGCGATCTTCCATATTCCAAAAATTGCCAAGTCCAAAGTATTCCGCTGAAACTCGCGCTCCATATTACCTACCGCAAGGGTTTGGCGCCCGGTACCCGAGGCAAGTGACCCCCAATCTATTCCGGGCAGAAATGCTATAAATACACACGCGGCCCTACCAAGTGCAATCAGCAATATACCTACAAAAAATGTTGAGTCAGAATTGTTGGTAATATTTTCTCTGCTGAAATAAAAATGCAAGTAAAAACTAGTCTGATTATGAAAATCAACTGTGGAATGTTTAGATTGCTGAATATAAAACGGAAGCCTGTAACTTTTGACTGGGTTGCCCGAATTCGTAGAAATGGGGTCGGTTACTTTGTTTGAGACTAATATTTTTAATCTCCTAAGTAAATTTCAACTGTTTTACTTATGATATGAGTTCAAAACCATTTTTAAAACGTGTTCAAAAATCAACCTTGTCGGAATACACAAATTATTTTTGCTGAGTTCCGATTTTCAATAGTCACGATTGCAATTTGTGTCTTCTAAATTATAGCTAACGAGGAACTCTTGGATTAGATTATGAAAAGCGTCGGTAAGTCTCAGTGCAATCGCGAAGTTTATGCATGCGTTATAAACCGTTATTAGTTGGCAACTGCTTGTTAACATAGCTTTGTAGCGGCATTACAATATCTCTGATATGCTGATGTAGCCCAACTTTAATACGAACGCCGACTTGGGGCATTGGAGCTCCCTCACCACTTAATATTTATTGGGCCAATGTATGCGGTATAAGGAGAGGGCGTTGTAATCTTCTTGTAAGATGGTATAAACAAAATAGAGTAAAAATTTGTTTTCCCTAGCTTGTTCAGCTGTTTTTTTTTTCATTTTTGAAATAGGTCCGTAATAATATACCTACATTAATAAGTAACTGTTTTTTTTTAATTGTTTCCCGCTTACATTAAAAAGACGATTAAAAATAAACGTCTACATAGCACATTTTAAGAAATGTGCTCCACGATCGTGTGCCCTTAAATAGGTACTTAAATATCGAACCTTAAACTAACCTTCTTAGGTAAACGTAACTATAAAACTATGATAAACTTTATCAACAACCAATAATCATTGAGTTTGTTTGCCATCAATCAATACAAGACCATAGCAAGTTAGAGGGTGTGTGGGGCGAGCCAATTCCGCTCATGCCGCCACTAGTTGCAGCCAATTATCTGATAAGCCACTTCACCCTTCCTTCCGCCAAAGCGCTCCACACTTGTCACCCGCGTTGCCATGCCAACAAAATAACGAAATACCCGCATAATGCTCACAAATAAAATCATTTTCTTTCAATTTACTTCGATCCCCCCACAATTAAAAGTCTCGTCTGTCTAAAAGTGATTTGTTATCTTCTCTCTTTTGTAGGTAACGCAATTGTCTGGACAACGAACGTCTAGTTAGTTTTATTCCCTCGCTACTCGCCGGCGAAAGAACTTAGGGAACTTGCAGTCCGAAACGGGAAATTCTCTTGTACGTATTTACTAGAGGGGTCCAGTTTGGAGTTGTTTTACCTAGTTTCGAATTGTGGACTTTAGACCGAGAACAATGGTAATGGTACATATGGAAAGTATAGCTGAAACGTCTTTTATTTCGTGGTTTATTAAATTTATTCTACATAAAGCTAAGGTACCCTGTAAAATGTCCTAGTCTTTTTGACCCTTTACAAATCCATTATTTGGATATTTGCATATAATACACAAAGGCCTCTTGCGTCAATGAGAAAAAAAACAACCCCACTAATAATTCATTACTATCTGTTACAAGCCGTTGAATCCCTGTCGCGCTTAAATAATAAAGTCACTAGCGTTCAGAACCGGAAAAGTCCTCGGCTGCACAATTTAATTAAGATTAACAAAACTTATTGAAACAAATCCTTTTGATTGTCACAGTATCGTTCTAAATCTCTATAGAATTTGTATCAAAAGGCTCGCACCCGCAGGTAGTTGGTGTCTGATGCAAGCGGACATTTGGACGGAATCTAGTTAGCGGCGTCCGACACGACACGACCACGACACACGACCCTTTGTAGGCTCGTCCGACTACAAATTGGCAGTTTAGATTCTAGTTCTATACCGCTGCCGTCCAACGTGCGGGCGTTGGTACACACGCCATTCTGAAACGGGCTTTTGCTTCTTTTGGTGAATTCCTCCGTTGAACTGCTCACGCGAAAATGATGCCGGAGGTTTGCAAATACTAGGTTTGTTTGTAGTAGTGCTATGATTTTACTAGATTATATTTACGTCTTTATCCGTTTGTTTGTTGCAAAATGTGTCAATACTGATTATTATTAAAACAATGTGGCCAAGAAATTATTTTTAATAAATAGGAACGGTATAATTTTCACACAAGTTTGTTGCTGCTGCACAGCTATTCCTTGGCACGCCGTGTGTCCGATAACCACAACAGACAGAGCGTAGCCTGTTAACGATATATCTAGCACTATTTTTTACAGTTTAGTTCACAGCCCGTGTAGTGTGGCGGCCAATAAAACGTAATGAAAGCCGGCCGCCACTCGCTCGGCTCTCGACTTTAGGTTAATTAAATTCTCACATCGCTACGGTTAAATCTTGTTACCTGTCGGGTATTTCGCATGCTAAAACAATTGCCAATCAAAGTTGTACAATTCGCATTGTTGGATTTTATTGTAATGTACATAGGTAGGTTTGTTTGAATAAAGCCCGATAGATGTCGCTATATCAGTCTCGAACGAATCCTACATCGCGCTGGCAAGAGTTTTCTTGCACTGTATATAAGGCATGTAAATTGGAAATAAATTGTCATTCGACCAGGAACCGTGTATTCATTCACGCCTTGAACATGGTCCATCGAATCGGATTGGTGCAAGTGTCACCATAGTGTCTTCAAAATAGGCGTGTTTTTGGCCGCGGCATCACGTGGTGACTGATGAAGGTCACCGAGGATTCGCCATCAGTGGAGTCGTCGGCAGGGAAACATCGGTTCCAATCAGCGGGACTGACGAAGCAACCATAGACAAGCTGGAGGGACGTCGGATCAAGGAAGGTTTAAGTGCAGTGTTAATTGTGGATTAGAAGAAAGAACTGTGAGTACTGTCATCATTAATTAATTCGGGCGTGTCAATGTCAAATCGAGACTTAGAAAAAATAGTGTATTTCGTAGTTTGAATTTTAGAAGTGTTTATTTAGGACTTAGAATAGTTTGAAGAAAAGTGCAAAGACGGGGAATCCATGCCGAATTTCCATTTGACATAAGAAAAGTCAAACACTTGTAAAATTTTATGAAATTATTTGGGACTTGAGTATGTGCCTAAACAATGGAAGGTAAAATTAATATACAATTGGATTTATTTGAACGAATCACCAAAGCGTACACAAACTTCAAACAATCACCAAAGGAGCGGATAACCATCACATACTTGGAGACTCGGTTGGAGAGTTTAGAGAAGTTATGGAATCAGTTTTCTTCGGTACACACATCATTAGTTGAAGGATTAACGCACACTGGTGTAGCAAAATCAGTTTATGGCACAAAGGGTATTTATGACGTAACGGATGAACTGTACATGGATTACAAATGTGCTCTGAAAACTGCAATTAGTAAGTTAATACCACAACAACACGCAAGTTCATTGAGCTCATCATCACCGGCTAGCAAATCATCACAAGTCAATTTACCAAAGATTACCATTCCCACATTTTCGGGTCAATATACAGAATGGATGAGCTTCAGGGATCTTTTCATATCACTCATTCATGATAATGCAGACATTGACAACGTACAGAAGTTACACTACCTCAAAACTCATCTCAGAGGAGAAGCGGAACAACTTTTGCGACATGTACCCATCACCAATGACAGCTACCAGGAGGCTTGGAATCTTTTAAAGCGGCGGTACAACAACAAGCAATATCTCGTCAACTGCATTCTGAAGCGATTTTTTGGCAAAGGAGCGTAACGTCTGAATCATCCAATGCCATCAAGGAGTTGTTGGATTTAACAAACGAAACTTTAAATTCAATAGTTAATTTAGGTATTGACACCGGGTCATGGGATATCATAGTAATTTATATTGTTAGTCAAAAGTTGGACTCTGAGAGTAGGAAACAATGGGAAGCGGAAGTCAGCAAACTAGTCACTGCCTCAGACCAATTGCCAAATATCGCAAAATTCAGAGAATTTTTGGAAACAAGATATCATTCGTTAGAAATTTTTAGATTCAAAGCCTAGTCCAGTATTTGGTCAGAGACAGCGAACTCAAACTCACAGTTTTAATTATAATGTTGAAACAAACCCGATTCACGCATTGCATATTACTCAAATGTCATGTGATTACTGCAAGCAGGATCACAATATTAGGAATTGCAAGGAATTTATAAGCATTGATTTTAACAGCAAGCGTGACTTTGTCCAAACTCACGGGTTATGTTATAATTGTTTACGTAGTAATCATTCCGCAAAGCACTGCAGAAATACCGCGTCTTGTCAAATATGTCACGGGAGACACCACTCGTTATTGCATTCAAAGAGTGAGGAACATGTAACTGAATCAAACGGGTCAGTTGGTAATCAGGTTGTTAGTCAAGTCAATACAGTCAAAGCATCAGAGGAAATCAATTCATCCACATCCACAAATATAGCGAGTCATTTCGTGAAAGGAGTAGCGCAGGAAGTTCTACTAGCCACAGCTATGGTTAAAGCTGAATCACGTAATGACGGGGAATATCAGCTCTTAAGAGCTCTCATAGATCAGGGGTCTCAGGCCTCATTTATTTCAAACGCGGCAGTTCAATTACTTGGACTGAAATACACACCAACCAAGGGGATTATTTCAGGGTTGGGGGGTGAACAGGGCCTTATTTCTAGGTCCAAGGTAGAGTTAAAATTCAGTTCACGTCTCAATCCAGGTTGTGTGTTCCAGGTGTCAGCATACGTTCTCGACAAGCTGACTACATATTCACCTTCATCTGTAATTTCAGTCACTTCATGGCCGGGAGCTGAAAAAGGTTGAGCTTGCGGATCCAGAATATCACACTGCTAATAAGATTGACATCTTATTAGGGGCGGAGGTGTACAGTAGGATTATCGACAATGGCATCATCAAATGTCCTTCAGGGTCACTCGTAGCACAAAATACCACCCTGGGGTGGATATTGAGTGGGCAAACAGACCCAAAGGAAAGGGTTACTTGCAATGTAACAAGCATGCACACAAGAGTTGAGCCAGTAAAACAAGTTTGTACATCCTTCAAGGAGAAAAAGTTAGAGTCCTGCAACAGACCAAGAGATGTTTCACTTCCTGAAAAAGGAGTTGCAGAGGACCAGCATCTGAAACATAATAACACAGAATTATTGATGTAACGAAAGTATAAATAATACAAGCAGAAGTTACACACAAAGAAAAAGGGATCCAGACGAAAAGTTTATACTTACCTCATCAAACAATCGAGTCAAACGACAGAGGACAGGTAAATATATATAAGCATCAATGCATCGCATGCATGCAAGGAGAGTTGTTAGAGAAACAGATGAGTCTTCAGATGATACACGTCGTGATTGTAAAAGGGTACATAGAGATAGAAACAGTCGAAGTAGAGCAATGGTCACTAGCAAATGAAAAATTAAAGCACGAATTAGATAAAAGATATGACACAGAAAAAGAAGCAACTGAAGCAAAGAAGCAATTATATTATCCATTGGACAGATTATGATTAAACTGAAGTCTGGTAATTCTAAAGCAAAATTTGAGCAAATATGGGAAGATAACACAGGTCTAAAGGCAAAGCTAGAAGTAATAAATAATGTTTCGGAACTTACCTTGAGTCGAAGCCACGAAGAACTCACGTACGTTGCTAATTTACAGTTGACATCTACACCTGTAACAAAAGAAAAGATAATCACAAAACATATTTCAGAACTGGACGACGCACAGGGATCATTAGCGCCATACACGACAAACACTCACCTTGTAACTACTTACATAGGGTTAACTAAAACCATATCATACCGCAAAAGATTGCTAAAAAAGCAAAAATCATCTCGGATTCATCTTCTGAAAGAAATCATAACTATAGCGTTAATAATCTTATTCAAGAATTGTCAAAACAAGGTGTTCACAGGAGACATAATTAGGATATGTATCACAGGAGTTAAAGTCAGTAAGTGTACTTACCTCACCTGATCCATAGCTGGGTGACGAGCGCGCTGGGCGTCCTGATGGTGGGCGGCAGCAATTCAGTATCACTTAGGTGATGGTTCCTTAGATTTTATTCTTTTACTAGACCACTTTTGTTTATTTATTATTATTAATTTTCGTTTACAATACACATGGATGCAATAATGAAAGGTGAATTCAATTCGAGAACTAGGTATTCATTGGTTTGGTATTTAATTCATATTTATTTTGGGTATTCAATAAACAGTCTTCATTTAGGTTAACTGTGAAAGAACACCCTGGAGTGGACAAGGTTACGCAGGTTGTTAAAATTCATTCTACTCAGAATTGTTCTTTTTTACAACTAGGTAATGAGTTATAGTTGTATGTTATTTGACAAAGAGCCACGATTGTTTTATTTAATGTTTGATGTTTATTTTTTGGGTTTTTAGTCACTGGATGCAGATCTAACGTTATTGTAATTATTAGTTGAAGAGATAGGTTGCACAATATTGTTAGAACGTTACTGTCAATGTTGATGTTCGTTTTTTATTAATTTATAATATGAGTGTGGGTTATAATTCATTTAATTTTAAAGGAAGTCAGCATCTTTATCACTTGTAAATAAGTAAGAAAACTTTATTCAAGTCAATTTCAATGTTTGTTTGAGTCATTCATTTTTAGGTTTCACATTATACTAGGGTTCTGAATAATGGTTATTAGTTATGGACATAGTTGTTAGATATGTCCATGTGGGCGGCATGCTGGTGCGCATGTACAATTCGCCTGTGGATTTATTGTAATGTACATAGGTAGGTTTGTTTGAATAAAAGCCCGATAGATGTCGCTATATCAGTCTCGAACGAATCCTACATCGCGCTGGCAAGAGTTTTCTTGCACTGTATATAAGGCATGTAAATTGGAAATAAATTGTCATTCGACCAGGAACCGTGTATTCATTCACGCCTCGAACAAAAGTTTCTACACGCAACCACAGAACATTTAATATGATTTTAAAATATTTTCAAAATATTAAATATTGCAATATTTGTTACGTATAACTGGGAGGTAATTCAAATTGACACATATTATCCATATGGCTATCTCTATATGTACAAGTCTTATAGAAATCTAACATCATAGCTATAATTTAGGACCATTATGTATACTTAGTCAGTTAAAACATTAAATATTTTGATAGCGAAAAAATCGTCATATTTACTGCGTTTCCAACGTTTTTCCTACTAATTAAATCGCAGTTAATCGGGGTTGTTGACTTAATCCCTGTTATTCCGATACTAATTTAGGAAATACAAAGAACGTCGGACGATGGACTGAAACATTTATTCCTTTGTAAAGATTTTCTCTTTGTCCTGTCGTACGCACATTATACTTGAGAAATTGTTTATGTTCTTCTACAGTCAAATTAACATAATCCTCCGATTTCGGGAGATAAGCAGAATCCGCCGCCAAAACACTCATGTAGCTACGTAACCTCACATATCGTAACCCACATAAATATCACGAAAGCGGGCATGTTGTATATGAAAAAATCTTCGGCAGCTATGTCATAAATCAATTCTTACAGCGCAAGCCCTAGGTAAAACCCTTAATCGAGCAAACACGCATGGATCCCGCAATATAAAAGATGATAATGTCAGAACAAAGTCCATCCCTCGGACATCGAGCAAGATTAAGTGGACATTGACAGCTTACACACACACGCAAAACATATATTATATATGTCTGTACATGTTGTACATATGTCTGGCAATGCAGTATCACTATTAACACATGCCTGTTCTATAAATTATCAATGTATTTAATTAAATGGTTTGCTAATGATCGTCGCTTAGGTAAACCTCAACATATTTACATATTTAAATATATTGACTTGGTGGTACAGTCTCTCTTTAAATATTTACCAAGCAATTAACAAATTGAAACCACCCCACGACATTAGACAGTCATAAAAATTTTAAAGTTTAAAATGAACACTCATCATAATAAACTTCTTAACATGAACGACCAATTGTAGTGACTTTACCAAACACCCCACTACTGGGCAATTTCATAAATTACGAGCAGCAAAAGTAATGGTCTATTTGATAAATTATTAAGACAGTTGAGCACCTTTCGTTGGGCTATTTGTAAGTACCTACTTATACTCGTACAAATTGTACACATGTAGTCAT
>NC_133489.1:23067672-23106054 GCF_025370935.1 Choristoneura fumiferana | reverse complement strand
CGCCACCGCACCTGCGAACACTACCGCTATGGTGAGACAAAAGAAAAACAGCCGTTGGAACTGGTGCGAGTGGGCGCCATATTGGTGAGACAACAGGGTTTGTCCCGTTCTACGGGTTCTCATTTTAAATATTCCCATTTATATAGATTCGTGGGTTGTGGCGCTTCGCTTACCGCTGTCGCGGCACGTTTCGCTTCAATCACTCGGTTCGCGCACTTTATGGTCATAACTAGTTCTCCCTTACCACTCTCCTCGCTTTCACTCGTTATATTAGCTCGTTACGTGCGAAGGTAAATGAGTTTGGGAATTCGTCGAGTGGAATCCGATCAGTCGGGAATCTGTAAAAATGAGAATCTATGGAATTGGGAACAAGCCGTAAAAGGGCAAAATGGTCAAAATGATACGTGTAAGATGATTGGTGGCATACCGATATACAATACAGTGTCAAACAAATTAAAAAGGTGGATTTTTTTCAATGGACTTATTAATTTTCATTTTAAAACTAAGCTTTTGTACGTTATTCGCAAAATCGATGTACTTAACGTCTTACAAAACAACTTTATGGCTGTTACAGTGGCAGCACTATTTTGAACTGATACATCACTCGGAATAAAGTATATACTTACTAAAACCAGAAATGGCGAATCTGTATGACAACGTGCTAATTTTTTATGAAAACATAAACAATCAATTTAGTTCCGTACAATCAAAGATTACTTATTAAGTACATGGACGAAAACTGGTTTACTAATGTTTCGGCGAATAACGTTTGGCAACCTGTTTCATTTCGCAACTTTTCATTTCCCAACTGTTTAATATTTCTGAAACTGTAAATATTTCAGGCTTTTTATAAAACTAACCTAACCTAACCTAAAGGGTTCTACACGATGACCCTGAAATAAATCCTGAAATATTTACAGTTTTAGAATTTGCGAAATGAAAAGTTGCGAAATGAAACAGGTTGCCAAACGTTACGTTGCGAAAAGGCAGTACTCGCCGAAAACTAAACTACCAATGAGCTCGTGTTTGTAAACAGTTTAAAAGCCACTGTAACAAGCCATCTCACCCCGCTGCATCAGCAGCCCCTCAAAATTGACCCATAACCCTGGCTGGCAGCGCACAGCAAAACCCCCCATAACCGATTGGCTGGTAGTCCCTTGCCCCTATATTGGGGACTCAGACCGGCCGTCTGCGCAGATGAGTCGAGCCTGTCTAAATGCTCGACAGTGGAGGCGCGGCCGCATGCGCGCGGCCTGCGCGGGCGCCGCGCCGGCGCCGGCTGGCGGGACGCGCACACTGACTCCGACGACAACAGCGACAGTGCTAGTGCTGCCAACACTACTACCAAAGGTATCATAGCGTACTCATTTTTAGGGTTCCGGAGCCAAAGTGACAAAAACTGAACCTTATAGTTCAACCATGTCTGTCTGTCCGTCCGTCCGCGGCTTTGCTCAGGGACTATCAAAGCTAGAAGCTTATAATTTTGCACGTATATATAAACTACCCAACCTTATAGTGGTGTATCTTGGGATAGGTATTTTAAAACCATTAGGGTTTCCTAAGACGCTTTTTCCATTCAGCGATTTGTTTGCGAAATATTCAACTTGAAAGTGCAAATTTTCATTAAAATCGAGCGTCTAAATTAAACCGGAAGGTTGATTTTTTTTAAAAATTCAGTATGGTAGTACCTTAGTATATCAAATTTCAAGGAAAACTATAACGGTTAGTTTGCTTGATTATTGATTATTAGTAAGTTTAGAGTAATAGCAGCCTAAGGTAATAAAATATACTAAACTATGGAAGATTCCGTATCAAATACGAAATCCTTAGAAAAATACTACTTAATTTTTTCGTAATGGCTACGGAACCCTATTTCGGGCGTGTCCGACATGCTCTTGGCCGGTTTTTTAATTGTAGCACAATATTTGACATAGTATATAAGTGTGTAATTATTGCACAAAAAAATACAGTTGACAAACTTTGAGATATTTTGTACAAAGTCTACTATTAAGTAAGTTGAAGTAAATAATTAAAGTCAAAAGCAGGATTCGTCATTACCTACTGGTTCTGTGAATGTTTTTTTTATTTATCTTTTACTTTGACACGCGTTTGTAATTTGAATTTGTAATTTTTTTATTTACTTAATTTCAATAATTTAGCTACCCACCAGAACACAGAAATGACAAGGGACTTAAGGGATTTAAGTGCTTCAAGTTAGATACATTGTTCCCGTACATAACCATTTTACAGGTACAGAGGCAGTGACAATTTAAATGTAAGTAAATAAAGGTTACGATGTCAGCGCAGTGATTATATACTCTTTGATGTCAGCAAAATCCCAATATTTAAATTTAACTGCCGGACCTAATGATTTACGCGTGCAAAGCCAGCGATTTTAGAAACGGAAAGATACGGAGGTTAAAACCATTTATGAATGAGATCTGATTCCTCAGGGTCGGGAGGCTCGCCGGGCAGTGTGTACGGGTCGGGCCGGCGCAGCGCCGCGCGCACGACCAGCAGGTAGACTCAGGTACCTCCCTGCCCCCCCCCACCCAGCACCCGCCGCACCACACGGCTGTACCCTCACTGTATTTTACCTACACTGTGATCACTGCTACTCACGTTGCCCTTAAAGCCAAGTTTAGACTTGCAAGAAAAATCGTGCAAGTCGCATTACATTGCGAGGCCGTAAACCCAACGAATTTGTATTGTTCAATCCAGCGCCGCAATGTACCTAATGCAACTTGCAGGATTTTTCTTGCAAGTCTAAACTCGGCTTTGCAGCCACAAAATGCTCGATGCTCGTGTCAAGCGATAAATCTGGTCACGTGGCTCTATTTTTAATTTCCCGCGACACAAAAAAGCAGCAGGGCTACTACGAAACTCGAAACACGAAGTTCGTATCGTACCGTCCCTCTCGCTCTCGTATTAAACAGATAAGTGTCAGAGGGACAGCACGACACGAACTTCGAGTTTTGAGTTTCGTAGTAGCCCTGCTGCGTCAAGTCGCCGCGTCGAACAGCAGCGTCAAGATGGGTCTTGGTCTTGGAAGCTAATTTCTTAACCTCCTTTAGTGGCAGTCGTGGCAGTGCTATTTACAAATAAAAGAAATTGGAGTGAATGAAAAAATAAGTGTTTTTTTCCGAATTTGAAGAGGTTTTTCGCTATGTCACCTGACCAGATTTGACGCTGGAAACGAGCGTCAAGCGACTGCATGTGGCCGCACCTTTACATCAGGTCGCTAGGGTTGCTAGCAGCGCGGCAGTGTCGACCGCAACCAGGTCGCGGCTCCCGCTACTTAAAGAACAGTTTAGACACAGTTAGGGCTTATGCTAGCTGGCGGGCGCGGGTGTAAGTAAAATGCGTCGCGCGTGACGCGCGCTGTTAGCGCTGCTCATTCTATTTTTCAATAGGCGTCACCAATTCCGTGGAAACCGCGTCAGCTAGCGTACGTAAGCCCTTAGACCTGCAAGGAAAGTGGCGCAAGCTGTATTACATTACGAAGCCGTAAAGCAAACGAGTTTCAAGTGTTCAATCGAGCGCCGCAATGTAATGCAACTTGCATTTTTTTTCTGTAGATATAAACTTAGCTTAGCATTCCGGTGTTGAAGACCGCAACTAGAGGCGGCGATGGCAATACACGACCGCGACCGGATCGCAGATCTCCGGGTAACGGATGCAAACAACCGCGACTAAAAGTTAGCAAAATAGTGGGCAAGAGATACTGAATGCGTTAAAACCTCCGCTGCTAGTGACCCAATGTGAAAGCGACCACAGATTAGACAATGTGTAAACTGAAGATTAGATCCGCTCGGGTGAGTTGTTTCTCACTGAAAACCGTTTAAACTTCTAAAGGTAAGTAAGTAATGCGATGGGTCAGGCTTGTAAAACTCACCTTCCTGAAATGTACACTTATTCTAAAGGTGCACTTTTTTAGAAGGATCACTTTCTTGGAAGGTAGGTACACGTCTAAAAGTACACTTACAATACACCTTCTCAAATACTGTATTTTCTCAGATAGAGCACATTTTGTAAAGATATAAGTAATATTTGCTCAGAAGGTGCACTTTCTCAAATCATGAATAAACTCTAGCTAGGGACTATTATAAAAACTCACTAAATAAAAAGATAGAGTAAGCCACTTTGTGTATTTAGTGGTTAAGATGGAAATAATGAAGGATCGAGAATGTGCCTCAACTGGACAAGTGTGACTTTTGGGAGTGTTACTTGTGTACATTTTACGGAAAGTCCACTTTTGGTGAAAAAGCACATATCAAGAAATTGGGTCTTACGAGCCTAACTCAAAATTGGCGGTCGCATCGGCATATCATGGCCAGGTCTTTTAGCAGCACAACGTAGACCCCTCATATCAGTAGCTGGCACTGACGAAATTAAACACAATTAGATCACAAAATAATGTTTACATTGTTTTATTTTGTTGAATAATAATTATATTATTTTGTTTACTAGTGACAACACTATTAGCATTAATAAACTTAAGATATCTAAATGCTTTTCTAGATTAGATTATATATATGTATAGTCAAGTTAGGCCTATTTCCAATAGGCTTTTGGAGTCTTTAGTAATGATACACACACGCACCAGGTAAAGACGTTTATTCCCTTTCACCAGTTCGGATTACAGTATCTATTTTACAAACAATGTGCCACGGCCGCGAGTCGTAGAAGAAGAAAAACCTGAGAAAATTCTACTCAGTGTCACAGGCCATCTTGTCGTAACCGGCCAATCAACGTCGACCGCCAGGCGCGCGTGAGCGTTGATTGGTCGGTTCAAACTGTGGTGCACAGATAGAGAGACTTAGAAGTATAATAGTGGCAGGATGATGCGGCAGCGCTGCTGGTCGCTTAATAGCGCCACAGGCTCATACTATTTACTCAAGTAGCTTTTTGTTCATGTACATATAATGATGGGAAGATGGGATATGGAATTATGTCTGTGAAACTATCTGGTCTGGTATGACCGATAATCGCAGATGAGAATAACAGGTACACTCATTGCTGGACACTGATTGACTGATTACAATCCTTCGACATACTCCAGAGTCTCTAGACATGCCGATTGTTCTCTGCATTGAAGTGTCAAATGTGTAGCGATACAGAGGGCCTACTCCAAATTTCGAAAATCGAAGTTCGTATTGTACCGTCGCTCTCACTCTCGTATTAAATAACAGTATAAGTGTCAGAGACGGAACAACACGAACTTCGATTTTCGAATTTCGCAGTAGCTCGCAGGATTGCTTAGCCTGCGATATGGCTAACACGCGCCAGCTATACAGTCTGTACCTAATTACACCCAGTAGTCTCTCGCCCGCCACCGCATACCGACCTAAGCTGTATCCATTAGCAATAAATCGGGTCGTGTTACAAGACAATTTACCATTCGAAACAACCCTAAAGGCCCAGTAAAAGACTAGAAGAAGTTAAAAGGTGAGACCTGTGGCATAACCTAGGACCTTGGCGCAAAAAAGAAACTGTACCCTCACTATTTTGCTTACTGTAGTATCTCCTATTATTTTGCAGGTTAAGGTCCGAGGGTCCTCTGAGCGTGAGGGTCTTACGCCATTTAATGAGACCATTGGGTCAAACTATGACGACTAGAATAATAACAGAGTAGAAAAGCTAGGATCTAAATACTTGCTATTTTTTTAGTGTTTCTACAGATTGCCTACTTCACAATTATTGTCCACAGCGGCGGTCTGAACGGGAGTGATGGCCATTCCGTCTATACGCCCGTGCCTGCCGATATATCCTCACTTATTGACAAGTATGTATTAACCAACCAATCAACCAACCTTTTCAATAAACCTTCTTTACCAAGTTTTCGATTCGTTATATTCCTAATTGGCCATATTCCTGATACGACACTTTCCTAACTGGTCATATTCCTAACTCGTCATATTCCTGATTCGTCAGATTATGAACTCGCCATATGTACAGTCAAATGAATTTACGAACACGTGCTTACCGATGCACCCAGAACCGATGTAAAAAGTCCCCGAATCGGTGCTGGGTGGTCATATAAAAAATAGCCTTAACCTAACCGACGATAGTAAATTTTGGGCAGGCAAATGTACATGGATAAGGAATATGACGAGTTAGGAATATGACCAGTTAGGAAAGTGTCAAATAAGGAATATGACCAATTAGGAATATGACGAATCAGGAACAAATCTGATCAATGACTGAGAAATATTTTCCTTATTTGTTTATCTTGTCACGCATTAAATCTAAAATGACATAATAATTAATTTATTAATTATTACCTAAAATTGTTTAATTAATACCTACCTGAAGTTGCTAAAAGTAGCTCCGAAGCGGTAACGTTGCGTGTGCTCTGCCTACACTATTTGGGAATACTGGGGTGATGTTTGTGTGTGTGTGTGTGTGTGATCATGCATTATTCGCTGACTACAATTTTAACTTTTTTAATTACAGATATCAACAACGGAAAGAACAAGAGCGACGTGAATGTACAATCCACGTTTAACGGTAGAGCCGACCAAAAGTATGGTCAAACATAATGGACGTTTTGTCAAAATTCTAACCCTTTTTGTGACGAAATATGTAAATAGAACATTTTTTTAGTGATGAAAGAAGTTGAAATGTGTGGAAATGTGAGGCACTCCATAGAAATGTGCCGTCTAAAATTGTTATAATTTACTTAAACTAAAAAGAAAAAAAAATAATGTGGTTACGATTAATAATCCCATGAAAGCCTTGATTTAAGTTGGAAGTAACTAGCTACAAGTTTTCAAATTGCACCAAATGACATTGCTTTTATAAACAAAGGTCTATCTATGTTTATTTGACATGACGTAAAGGTAGGTAAGTTTTAGTTATCAAATTATTTCAAAACCATTTTTAAAACTCTAACTAAAAATAAAATAGATTTTTTTTATATAAGTACCTCCACCCAATGTGAACTTATAATTTTGCTTCTGGTCATCTTATTCAATTTAGGCTTTAACAGTATCGTCAATAAATAACCACCGGTTCGGAAATACTTCAGTTGAAAAGAACTCAACAAGAAATTAAGAGGTAATTTTTTAAACACATTTATCAAGTACAATTTAATGACTTACATCACAAATGTTTAACATAACTACAATTTTAACACATAAGATTCGCTATTTGAAGTAAGGAATCGGAAATGCGGATCGGAATTAATTCCATAATATTATCAATTCATTCTCGAAATTGGTCCGTCCAGCTTTCAATGCCTATCTTAAAAAAAGAACACTTGCATTAGGTACCTAGCCATGGCCAATAACTGAACCTTTAAATTAATTAATTGACACAAACTCATACACGCATGCTTCAATATCTCTAATGGTGGCCATACACCATCCTCCCTATCGTCCATAACTGTCATACATACCAATCCACGCCCATACACAATCAGCAGGGCTACTACGAAACTCGAAACTCGAAGTTCGTATCGTACCGTCCCTCTTGCCCTCGTATTATATAGTATAAGTGACAGAGGGACCGCACGACACGAACTTCGAGTTTCGAGTTTCGTAGTAGCCCTGCTGTTCTAACTGATCCAATCGGCCGCGGCCGCGACATGCCAATTGGACGAGAGGAAGGATGGCCACCATAAAATTGGCACCGCTGCGCCTCTATCGGCGCGTATGGGCAATACATCACTCCGTATTAAACTTCATCTGAATCGGTTCAACGGTGTTAGCGTAAAGAGTTAACAGTCGGAGAGACAGTTATTTTCGCACTTATAATATTTTATTGTAAAGCCATAAATCAGAAACCTTTTATTACCTACTTGAAATAACTTCCGTCAAGATGCGATAACTTTTCTCGTCTAAATTTAAGAAGGGCAGATTGAATAGAATTTAAAGTTAAGTTCTAATGCCATTACACTCCGCGTGTTACGCACTGACAGTGAGAATATAATAAAAAAAAGGATTTAATTAATGAAAGCTGAAATATCGCAAGATGGCGTCAGTATTACAATTCCCTTTGACGTTACAGCCTGGCTTGTGATTGGCTCATTTAGTTGCCAATGACAAACATGACATAAATGTCAAAGTTGTCAAACGGACCTCGCGATCCTAGCGCCAACTAGCCTGAGGGCCTACTCCGAAATTCGAAAATTGAAGTTCGTATCGTACCGTGGACGGAACGTCACGAACGTCGATTTTCGAATTTCGCAGTAGCCCCGCTGTCTCAGAAATCTCATTGTGACGCAATGCAGTCACAACCGCACCCGTAACCGTCTAATGTTTATTGTTACCGTATTTATTTCATAAAGTGTTAACCAACGCTGTTAATCTATGATAGTTTGGCTGCTCTTGAGACATCTACTCGCAACGTCGCGAAATAGAGAAGGACGGATGCATTTGAACTAAGGCGGACTAAGGGTCTTCCCACACCTAAAGGGTTTAGCCGATCAAAAAAACGCTTTGTAATGTCCACGCAATGAAAGCGAAAAATGCGTTTTCCGGTCTGTTTTCCGTTGTTTCGCTTCGGCCGAGCCGATCGACGTCTTTTAACCTTAAGTAGTACTTCATGTCCACCTCATGAGAAAAGATACCATGCATGACAATTGGTGCCGTGATCAGGATTGAAAAAAAGTAGGTCATTTGCAACTTTTGCAAGCACATGTTACAAGAGCGGCGTTTAGAGTTTTAATAGCACCTAAGGTTGTACAGATAGATGTAAGTTTGTTTTTTGTTGCAATAAGTTCAGGCGTCATGTGATGACGCGTAGCTGAATTTGGCCTCATTGAAGTCGTCGGGCTATTGTTTTCTCGTTTGTAAATGGTAGTTTTTTACAAATCGCCATATATGAATATTGCATTGTTGTAGCTTGGAAATGTGAACACACTGTATGTATTGATCTGTATGTGATATTATGATACACCGGAGCAAAGGCAGAGCTGGCTATTAGTGTATTTGGTAAGAGCCTTTGCACACAGTTTTTTAAACGCGCCGTTGACGCATTGATTGTAGATCACATACTAGATTTGAACTATGTGGAGTCAGCAAATTTAAAGAGCGTAAAGTTTACAGCAAAACAATACGCATAATTATTATACATATTCGTAAGGCAATTTCACTATAATATTTCGTGTGCATCTGATCACAGATTTACATTTTTAATCCCGTTCTTTAAACACTACTACAATTACTTGTGGTATATGGTGAAATTTATGAGAATAGAGCGTGTCTAGTACACAAAATGTTACTAACATTATGTTAGGTATCTGGGCGCCTACACTTTGCTAAGGCTAAAATTCGAATACATGCGTTTTTCCAGACGGTAAGACCATTTTTTCTAGTCTACACCGATTGCTCGCCCCGAATACCCCCAGATTCGTATTATTCACTATTTCCACTCTTTTTAAACGTAACACGGCGTGGCGAACACACGTTTGAGGTTTGGAGATAAGGTCAGGCGCACATGAAATGACAATTGTAAATGAATTAATTAAAGTTAATCTAATACTAATTAATGTAAACGGCTGTTCCAAACTGCAAAAGATACATATCATTAAAATAGACTGCCATACTTAAGTGATTCATAATTCTTTTACTGTACTGTTGATTAATATAGTTAAATAGCTATTAATTATACACTATTGTATAAAAATCTTTCTATATACATGTTGTGTAATATTAAAATTAAAAAAATATAATTAGTATGATGGAAGAGAATAAAGATGTGTGTTGTGGTATTATAGGTTGTATTTATTTATTTATTATAATTTCAACCCCCCCCTGCACTAATTGTACCAAAATCATGATTGTCAAAACTTTTGACAGAGAGTCATAGTGACAAAGTTAACTAGATCAGTCTTTAAAAAAGCATTTAATTCAGGAAATAAGTTGCATAATGATTTTAGTGACAATAAACACCTTGTACCTATGCAGGATTGCGGGAACTAAAAAAAGTACTTACTACATCCATTCTAGTCCCATCTGTTTTATATGCACAAATTCTGCTGCTTTAAATAAAAATACAAAAAGATAGCCGTAAATTGGTACGGATCTGTGTCTTAAGCATACTAACGGGGGTTAACTTAATACTGGGCTAGTAAAATAAAGATAAAATAATAAAAATAAGGCCAATCAGAGATTCCCATTCGCATCATCGATCCCTCTTATCACATGAGCTGGGGCTAGCACACCTAAACACATCACATTACGCACACATACACATCACATTAGTATCTAGATGTAGGTACAATTAGTCATCATCATCCTCTCAGCCTATTTACGCCCCACTGCAGGCACAGAATAAGTAATAAGATGACTTGTCAAGACGTTGGTGTTTCATTCAACAATCATCTAAATACATTCGTTTCCGGGCGTGACAAGCCGCAACCGCAGACGACATTGCCGCTCACTGCAGTGTCGGCTACAACTGCTACTGGGCTTCGTATTGTGTCCTCACTCTTATACTCGTGTTAACACTATTAGTGCGAGCGAGACGGCACGACGATACAAAGTTCGACAGTTGAAGTTCGTAGCACATGCACAGCAGATAAAGGCCTGCTTTACAGTCGGCTTGTGGTGACGTTACTGCGGTCACGAATGACAAAGCGTCAGCGGGGCGGCAAACATACGAAGTTCGAGTTTTGCACTTCGTAGTACCTATAGGGCCAAAAGCAGGGTAATGCGGACACTGAACCCTATTTTTCGTGTAGATAAGTACCCGTTTTTCGTGTAGAATACACATTGGCTTTCGATTATTAAATTATTATGCCGGTATTTATAGGGTCAGGAATGTTAATTATAATTCATTTCGTATTAATATTTCGTGACCGGAATTTACCGTGCTGTTATTTCGAATTTTCGAAGACAATTTTGGGCTTCCAAATATCCGTTCGGTATTTCCGGTCAGTAAAGTTATTGTCGACTTTGAGCGCACACCCCTTTAAGAACACTAATAAAGTTCTAACATTGCATTGCATTGCATTGCACTGTCGTGCTAAATTTGTCTAGCTAGCAAAACGAAGATTATAATTACGGATAGTAAAATTATTATATCTAGTGTACCTAAAGCTAAGTTTAGACTACGTCACTTTATACAGTATCTCTCTCAGTGTATACACGAAGCGGGTGACAAGCGCGTACAAATAGAAACACTTCAGCTATATTCTGTTGTCTGTCGTAGTCTGCTTGAGCGGTGTAGCCTCATTTAACCTTATTTTGAATTTCCCGCGACTCAAAAAAGTAGCGTGCGTCGAACAACAACGTCAATATGGCTGCTTGCAGGAATGATCTTGGTCTTGGAAGCTGATTTCTTAACTTCCTTTAGTGGCAGTCATAGCAGTGGTACAAATAAAATAAATTTGAGTGCATGAAAACAAAACATAACATTGTTTTTTTCCGAAATTGAAGAGGTTTTTTTCCAGCGATAAAGCTCAACATTTTCAGCTTTGCCGCTATATGTCACGTGACCGGATTTGACGCTGGAAACGAGCGTCGAGCAGCTCCATGAGGCTACGCACCTTTATGAACATCATTGGAGATACCTACTATTATTAGTCACTAAATGTAAAAATGTGGAGAAATACACACAAAAATAAAACACATTTATATTTATATTTAAAACATAAGTACACCAGCAAGTAAACAATCTCATATATCCTTAACATGATTAAAAATTTTAGGGCTTTATAATGCGTTTCTGAATGTCTATTTTTTTTAGTTGCAACTAACGCTTCATAACCTAATTTAAAAATATACTGGCTGGTTACAATGTTACCGGACATCGGAAAAAGCTCGAAAGAGAAGTTTCGTTTTGGTAACACTACACATTAATTATCAATTTTAATACACCAAATTTACTGCATTTTGATAGGAGCTCTATGATTTATTTATACAAATGAACCAAATTTTAAGCCAATCGGTCCATTGGAAATGGGTGAAAACTTGTAAGATTTGTTAGTCAAAAGATCAAGAAAGATACTTAATCTAAAAACACACAAAAACTAGAAAGGAGTTTTAAGCCCAAATTTACAGTAGACCCGATCCCAGCTTAACTGAGAAGGAGTTGAATAAAGAAGAAAAAAATTAATTAAATTCTGAAATAACATAGCAAAGTTTCTTCATCCCAATTATCGGATGGTGGCAAGTTAGTAGGTTCTGGTGATGACGACTCGGATCTTATTGGCAAGCAGACTGACATATTGTAATACACTGGTCCTGATTGAGAATCATTTTCCGACGATGCTATATCGTAGCTAGGACTGGCTAAGTCATCTAGTGCCAACGAATCGCTAATGTTTGATGATGCTGACGCTTTAAAGCCTGGTCAATCATCATTTGAAGAACTTTGTCTCTGAGATGAATTGCCAGCCGCCATAATCTCATATTTCGAGAGGACATTATTCAGGTGTTGTTTTGCTTTAGCCTTTTCAACTGGCGGTAAATTTCTCAATACTTCGGCGAGGTGACCGCAGAAAAGATCTACGTCGTCGACTTTCTTTTTCGTAATTGTCTGGAACGGAGTATTCCTTTGTTCTTTCCTTTGTCGCATCAGCTTCAAGAATTGTCTATTAGGTTGCTTTGTGATTATTTTCTTTCTTGCCTTAACAACTTCGCAAACCACAGGGTAAGTTTGATCTGTTGAAGAAGTGGGGATAGCCACGCGAAACCCTTGTTGTTCTTCTTCTGTTTCTTTTATTTGATCTTCGTCTTCTGAAAGTTGTAGTGAAAGAGGCAGGTTTGAACCCTCAATTCTATGCTGTGGAATATCATCCAAGAATCTGAGTAAAATATGTCTCTTATCTTTGGTATTCTTCGGACCAGAATTCCAAGTACTACCTTTTTGTTTTTTCTTAAATCTATGATAACCGTCACGGATGGCTTTCCATTTCTTTTTGCAATCTTCGTCTGTAAATAAATATAAAATATTAAATCAATAAACTACTGTTATGATTATAATTCGTTGAAAAGTAACAGGGAAATTCCTAAGAGAACTTTTAGCATGCGTGCAGTGTTCGCACTCGCTCGCTTGCTCGCGGCGCTAAAGGTGTCAGGGTCGGTGCGTACCTCAAACACACAACAAATAAAAATAGGTAAGTAGGTACCTAACTACAACCTACCACTTTTATTTAATTCCTTTCCTATGTGTTTCCACACGTTGTCTTTTATTAAACTACTTCTGTAATTATTATGTGACAAATCGTAAATAACAGGATTTTTAAAGACATGTTCAATTAGCTTCTCTTCTTCAATATCTGTAAAACTCATTTTTCAGTCAATACGCCAAGGCGTCCTGCAATGTTAATACACTATACACGAGCAAAACGACCAGTTCTGCAGTCTGCGGTCGCGACTCTGCGGCTCGACAACTCGGCACAACAATGACAGACAGAGCGACACTGTCGCCACAATGCTCATGCTCGGAAGCGACGTCAAAAAAATCGATACTTAATTTTTGAACTTCGCCCTTCCTCCATAGGCAAAAGGAACTATGCCTATACGAGCATTTCTAAAAAAGTTTGTACATTTGTCGTTTGTCATTGTCCTCTGCCGATTTATTGCTTTCTTAAATCACGAGGCCACTGCATATTTTATTTGAACTATTAAACATAAAATTCGTTTAATTATCTTAACTAACAATTAACTGTCTTAAATACATATGTATTTGATTATTTAAAATCATATTTTTAAAATAATCGTCCAGTACAATTTGTATGAAAAGTTAAATGTCCCATTGTAAATTTCGAACCTTAAATATCGTTTTTTTTAATCAGTTTGAAGGTCTCGATTCAGTGGTCTATTTTATTACCTTCTTATAGTCTCAAGCAATCATTTTCTACATGTTTTTCATATGATTGTCTAAGAAATATATTTAAAAATTAAAAATTAAAGTTTGTCCTACAAAAAGTTCCTATTTTGATTCCAGTTTTTGTTACCGCATTTTCGTCCTTAAAAGGTATTTCTACAAAATTTAGTAGATTCTTCATAGAAAGCTGGCAACACTAGCATCATTTTGCCATCTTTAAACAGTAACCGTCACATTTCAAAAATCGAAATGCTGGTTGAAACAAGTGCGTGGTTGGTCATAACTGAAATAAAAGTCCACTTTTGTTACTGGAAAACTTGGGTAAGTTTTGATTTTTTATTACTTTGACATGAATTATATTTATTAACACTTTATCAAGATTTGTATGCTTAAATTCTTTGCTCAAATTGTACGTTATATTTGCTTTGACGAATTTTTAAATGTGTCGGGGTACCATATCGTTACTTCCTTTTTTGTTACTTTTGAATGGTAACGTATGGCTAGGAAATGGGAGTAACAAAAAAGGATCCCTAAGGCAGTGTGTAGACTATTAAATTTGAGAATGTCTTTTGTTTATTTATATGAAAGATCATCATCATCATTGTACATCTATTTCTCATGTTAACTGTTAATTTCATGTTTTTATGTACAATATTAAAGACTTTACATACATACGTCAAAAGTTAATATTTTTAAATGTTTTTTCTGCGATCTCTTTATAATAAGAAGGTATGAAAAAATAATATAACACAACATTTTGTATCAATATTTTGATTTCACCCTGTATTATATGATTTAATTACATAATAATTATTTTTTATTTAATATGAAGAAAAACTATTTTTGTGTGTTTATTTATAATATAATTATAATATTAAAATCGACTAATGCACACTGTGCCTTAGAGTTCCTAATTTGTTACCAATGTTCCTATTATTGTTACTGTCCCGTAAAAAAATACGAAGTTTTTGATATTTTTTGTTTATATTTTGTTAAAATATCATATATTTTAAATATTTCAGATGAATATTTACCAATTTAATAATGATAATTTCCAAATAATATTAATGGAACTTCAGAAATGTGCATTATTTTGTAACTTTTCAGGGTACGTTTGACCAAATGGTAACGTAAAGGAGTAATTATCTTCATTATTTTTGTAATTACCTTAAAAGAGTAAGAATTAGCATTAAAACGTCAACAATGTTATAAGTGCTACCTGATTTCTTCAATAAAAGCAACTAAATAATGTGTGTGGTTTTTATTATACTTAATTGAATCTTAGTCACAAAATAGGAATTATTGACTGCCTCGACTCAGTTGATTAAACTTTACAGCTTATTTATAGTTACAATCTCTAAGAAATATATTATTTAGAATCTTTAAGAACTAGGTAATAATATGCAATTAAAATAATATACAAAATTATTAATTTCAAATTAGCCTATGCTTTCCGCAAAATGTACAAACTTTTTTAGAAATGCTCATACAGTCGCAAGACTACAGGGCTACCACGAAACTCGAAACTCGAAGTTCGTGTCGTGCGGTCCCTCTGACACTTACACTATTTCGATACCTCCTACGTATACTGGTACAAGTGACAAATTTCTGATTTTTAGTTTTTTGCAATTTTGTGATTAATATTTCCTTATTTACCTACCACAAAAAATTTGGACGGATATTCCTATTAGTTTTGGAAATAAAGTGACGTATATGAATGCATCTAACACCGTTTTGCTAATCGGTACAACGTATACTGAGGCAACCGACATGCACCACTATACGCGGCACCGATATTGTCGCGGGGCCGGGGAAGTCGAGTGTAACTGGCAGTTGCCTCAGTGTACGCCAGGGGGGGGACAGTCGCCTATACCGTACTAATTCATGTCGATAGCGCCGCCATCTCCTTTATCTAACCTAAAATAAAACAGATTGTTGTCGTTTGTTTCAGATAGATGTCACTGAAAGCTTGAGATCACAAAATTTTATTTATTAAAAAATATTTTGTCGTTGATAATTACCGCAAAAATGAACTTTATTTTCGAAATTGACAATCGTATTGTAATTTCTAATATAAAAGTCACATAATTGTATCCGCTCAGTCGTTACAAATATTTTTTGTGTAGCAACCCTCTATGTCAGGCCAGGCGTCTATTCGCGCTCAACAAGGAACAAGATGGCTACGTTGCAATCGAAACTCGTGCACATCGTCCACATAAAAAGTAAAGACAGTGCTGCAAACGGAAAATTGAGGCTTGTTTAAACTTAAGAAGACTGAATTCAAGCGGTCTCACTTCTCTTTGCAGCCCTGTTTTTAGTTTTTATGTGGTTTGAGCTGGGAAGCAAATCCAGTAAAGTAAAAGAATACCTGTGACTATTAATAGCTATACGTATGGATGGATATATACATCAATGGTACTAGTTAGGAAATGCAGACGGCGCTTCAAAACGGTCTGCATGAATGAGACGAGAGAGGGCTCTCTTTTCCCCGTATATTATACTACTCTTTGGTGTACGCGCTAGCCGGCGCTGCGTGCGGACCGTTTAAACTGTTCTACGAACACATAATTTGATAGTATATATAAAAAAAACATGTTTTGGTCTGACAATTGCGGAGGGCAAGACCACAATAGCCGTATTTCTCATAGACAGTCATGGAAACTAAATCCAATGTGCTGATCCTTTGATCCTCTCCGTGATCTCTGTTGATCTCTGTTGTTCGTCTCTGATGATCCTTTTCGTGATCTATTTCGCTATGATTTCTTTGGCAAATGTATGGGATGTCAACATAACATTGGTAGTACAACGGTTCCACCCCAGTACCAGTACGTGATTCAGTTTCCTCGGCTATACCTACATGTACGCGTGCTATAAATATAACATTGCAGTATTACATTGCATTCTGGTAGTTGAGCATCCCCAAAAAGAAGGCGAAGGCATGCATGCTTTAATTAAAATGAGAACAGTAAATTTCAATATACCTACAGGTTGATAAAAAAAATCCTGTACTATACTGTAACCCATATTAGGGCTACTGATTACTAATACGATATAAGTGGGAAAACATCGAAATTAGAAAGTCTTCTTGCGACTCCACTTCCATGCAAAACTTTTTTTTTTTCGAATCACAGTATTTTTCTACTTGGATCATATTAGTAATTAGTAGCCCTAATGTGGTTTAAAGTATAGTACAGGTTTTAATAACCCCTATACACATTTTTTTATACACACCTAAGAAATGGTACCTGGCTACGTATATGGCGAAAAGGGTAAACCGTATGAAGTTATAGAAGTTTCCCAAGACTCAGAAACAGACACAAAATTTAAATCTATTGTCAAGAAGACATTAATATATAAGGCGTATTATTAAAATTAATGATTATATCATGGATAGGGAAATTTGGAAATAATTCCGATCCGCATTGGCGAGTGCTTACTCCAAATAGCGAATTGAGAACTGTTTTAAATATGTAGTTGTGCTAAATACTTGTGATGTATAGATATCACTAAAATATGATTGTAAATCTGTTTACAAAATATACCTAGGTTTATTGCCAGACTCTTCTCAACAGAGGTTTTTTCGAACCGGTGGTAGATTTTTTTGACATTCATAAGTGCTTGTTACAATCTAAATTGAATAAAGATATTTTGACTTTGACTCAATATTTCATGTCAAAGCTTGGCTTAAGCAAAGTGTGTGCTAATCAGACTCGCGCACGAAGGGTTCCATACCATCTATACAACTTCATTAGGATTAGCAAAAAACCGGCAAAAAAGATACATTTGTTGTATGGGGGCCCCCTTAAATATTTATTCTGTTCTATTTTTTGTTATATATATATTATATTGACTACAGTTATACATAATCTGTGAAAATTTCAACTGTCTAACTATCATGGTTCATGAGATACAGCTGGTGACAGACGGACGGACAGCGAAGTAGTATATAGAAGTAGGGTTTCCGTTTATACCCTTTGAGTACGGAACCCTGAAGAGGCACAAAAAGCTAAACCGTTATGTGGATACAAATGGGTGCGATGCGATATATGTATCACATGAGGAACCTTTCACAATAAAATACGAGTACACATTTGAACAGGAATACGAATCCATTGAATGTGCTTCCATTAATTTAAAGCACTTAATACAATTACTTTTCGTAATAAAACCATTTATATTTCAAGTGAGGTTTTTTTATAAAGGTATATTTCTGTATTTTGTATAGCACGTTTAAAACATTACTAGCGGTATATTGGTACAAGTGGCATGCTTATGTTAGCGTATATTGATGCAAGTGATAAAAACGTTTATAAATCAATAGATGAAGGTAAAAGAGCATCTGTTTTATTGTTCATTGCAAGCCATATAAGTATTTCATCTAAAAATTCATATACAATATAAAAATATCGTTAGATCAGTAATCTACGCATTACGCCGTATACTGGAGCAAGTGGTAATTAGCTCAGTATACCGCACAACTACAAGATGTAAAATACGCGTATAGTAGTGTATCTGCAATTTTCTCAAAAACTATAAAAAATTTCAAAATTCCATGAATACAAGTAGAAAGCAAATATTTTCTTTGGAACCAATGCAAAATTTTGAAAGTTATATCATCAAATGAGAAAGTTACAGGTTTTGGAACCTTTGAACAGCTCTCCTGTAAATTTATGATTATGCACTTGTACCAGTATACGTAGGAGGTGTCGATTTAATATTCAGGAATTTCAGGAATGCCACTTTCCGACCCCTCTTCCCCACTGGGCACACTGGGCATGTGCCCAGGGCCCCGCGATGCATTGGGGCCCCCTTGTCCCTACTCCATTACCAAACGATACTTAACCGATAGCTAACTCCACTCTCACCTGAAAATCAGGCTTACCGGATGCAGCAATGTTGTGCCGGGCCTATAGGTGAAAGACGGGCCTGGCCACCTTGACTAAACTATGAGAGAAATCAACTAAAAAAGGTCAAATGTTAAGTTAAGATAATATTATTATTATCTAGGTAGGTTCTTTAAGTAATCATATTATTATTATCTTGTATTACGACTGTTAAATTTTGTTCCAATTTGATAATAATAATTATTTGTTTTTGCGATGACCTGTCCGAGCGGTAATTAAAAATAAAACCAAAGTAGTCTTGGTATAATCCTACACGCCTTGTGGGCTCCTAATGCCATGCATGTATACTATTATTGCTTGATGTAAAGCAATGCGTAGTCTTGATCTAGTCGGGGTCGGGGAGTAACAGAACGGAGCCAGTCATATTATTACTTAATACGGAGCGAATACACGTTATCACTTTGAACGAATTCCTCATAAGCTGGGTACTAGAAGTTCTCATGAATTTTCATTTTTACTTGCTTATGAATTAAAACTGGCGGAATGAATGACAGATTCATGACCAATCTAGCGGTGCAAAATGTAGCTCGAACATTCCCGTAGAGACATTTTTCATAGTTGTGCAAATAAAAAGTTACAGTTTTTTCCATCAGTTCATTTTCGTTAATTTATAATGTGAACTTCAATGTAATATTGAAACAAATTTCAATACCCAGTACTTCAATAAAATAAAAGACCTTTTAACTGAAATGGTCTAATTTTACGCGGTAAAGCATTGAAGAAAATAGAAAATGGTTTTTGACAAGATGTTCCAAGTTAAACTTGTAAAACGCCTCTCTACACTTGACTTGCCTTGCAATAGCTTCATCGCCCTTATAAAATCGTTGAAACAACTGAAGACCCAGAATTAAAATTAAGGACAAAATGACTGTTATTACTCAGTAAACAATGCTATTCAGACTGACAATATTGCAAACAAGCACATAGACTACTATCACAATGATATCCAAGCAGGGAAAACTTTTAGGAGCGTGATTTGTGTGTTGTTTTGGAACATTCACTTTATATTGATTTATCGTATATGCCAGTGACCTGTATTTCGTGTTTCAAATGTGTTACTCGTAAATAATTAATGAAAACATTATAAAATGTTCGGAGATCATTAACGATGACATTCTGACAATAATCACAGCGTATTATCTAGTTGTTATTAAGATATCGGGTGTTAAATATGGGCACAGGGCGGAATGTTCGTAAATGGTGTTGAAGATTAGTTAAATAATTGTTATTTCGTTATGGTGTTCGAGTCTCATCATGATGACGCCCGTTGAGGAGAATAAAGATGACAAGGTAAGTTAAAATAGCATTCATTATCTAACTGTTAGTTAAACGTATTACTTAATTAATTAATTTTCTGTTTATGGATTATTTGTTTTGAATATAACTACATCATTCACTGTTATTTTTGGGCTCATACTGAATTTATGGTAACAGAATAATAACATTAGTGTCCGTCTGTATATCTGTTGTGTCACTTAGCTAATATTATAAATAAAAAAATGAATAAATTACTAAATTTGAGCCTTTTAAAGCATTGATGGCATTTGAATGCTGCCATAATACCATAGGTGAGATAATATTGAAATAGAAGCATGTGTGTATGTAGGGTTGCTAGGTCCTCATAATAGGTCATCATAGGTCCGTAATAGCTGGAAAGATCAGCCAGTTTGGCCAGATTTTTTGGGCAAATAATTGATCTTAGCACATGATGGAATGGACATTTTGTTTTGTACAATGTGCCAGCGCTGCTCTGCATAGTAAGCATTGTCGAATTTATCATGCAATTTGTCACGGAATGGGTCGGCACTCCCAAATAGATGAATTGTTTACTGTTGTAAGTAATCACACATCTAAATAAACTGATTCACTAGAGGGCACGTAATTTTAGCTTAAGACAAGCTCTATCTAACACGTAACAACAAAAAGCCTGTGCTTCCATTGGACTATATTGACTGATGAGGCCCCATGCCAGCAGATCCGCATGGGCATGGTGCAGGTGTCGGACGGCAAGTCGCGGCCGCGCGCGGCGCGCCTCGTGCTCACTATGGACGCCGTGACCGTGCAGCGCGCCGCGCCCGCGCCCTCACCCGCGCCGCCGCCAACGGACAAGACCGTGCCGCACGCCAGGGTAAACCCGCCGCTTGACCTCGCTCACATTTATCAGCATCATCATCCCAACCTGTATCCGACCCTATGCTGGGGTCTCCTCTCAGAATGAGACGGCTTGGACCATAGTTCCACGCGGTCCTAGTGCGACTTGGGAACTTCAGAATTGCTATGCAGATTTGTGCATGTTTCCTCAATATGTTTTCCTTCACCGTAAAGCTCATGGTCAATTTCAAATGCTATTTAATAACTAGTAATAATAAGTCACAGATGCGAGCTCGGGTTTAAACCCACGCAGCCAGAACCAAACAGAGGATGCTTGGGAGGCCATAGATTGAACTACTAAGCCGCCATGGCTCACCATTCACTCACCATCCAATTCACTGTTGAATCTAAAGTTCAGCGGTTCATGAAAAAGAAGCCAGACAGACAGACAGACATTATAATAATAATAATAATAAGCCTTTTTATTTCCACATCAAACATTTTACAATTCAAGTACTATTAGTAGTCGTGTTATTACTTTTTACTTATTAATCTAATGTTAGTAGGGTTAGTTATCTTTCTGTGATGCGGATCCCGTTTGGGTGAAGGCTCCTCTTCTCTTTCCACAATTCTCTATTTCTGCGAGGGTCATCAGTAACGCCCCGCTTTTTCAACAATATCATCAGCCCACCGTTTTGTTGGTCTGCCGACATTTCTTTCCTAATGGCCCTTCCAACTCGTTGCTTTTATGGTCCATCTATTGTCTTGGAATCTCGAAATATGACCAGCCCATTGCCATTTCACTTTAAAGCCTGTGTTAAAGGCATCAGTTACTTTCGTTTTTTCTTATAATTTCTGACCTTATTTTATATATTTTCCTGATTTTTAGTATACTTCTTTCCATTGATCTCTGTGTTGTCTCTATTTTTTCTTTAACTTGATGCGTGTAAGCCCATGTCTGACAACCATACAATAAGGTAGGCAGAAGACAGGTATCAATTACAGTTTTTTTTAATATTTAATGTATAATCTCCTTTCCCTTTTCTCCTTTCTCTTTTCCCTCTGTTCTGAGAGGACTGTGCCAGCAGTGGGACGTATATAGGCTGGGATGATGCATGAAGATGAATCTCCTTTAAAAGACAGACATTATGCATTTTAAATATTATTCAACGTGATTAATAGGGGGCATCAATAAATTTACGTCACACCATTTTAACCATTTTTAGCCGCCTCCCTTCTCTCCCACATACTCGTATTGCTATGAAAATCGCAATTATTGGGTTTCTATGTCAAACCGCCTGACCTCCCTCCACTAAGTGCGTGCGTGAAGCATGACCCCTCATTAGGAGTATTTTTTTATCCGCAGACATGGCAATGCCTCCATGTCTCCCAAACACTTGAATGAGATGCGTACATTCCAATGAGGGCTATCGTTTTTTGTCTCACTAGATGGCGCACTGTTGCGTGAGGTTTTTAAGTGTGGCTTTCAGTCTGTTATTACGGGCCTTAAAACAAAGTTTAGATTAAAATCATATTTAATACACCTTAAACCGTGCCATAAAAATATCGAGCATGCCACAGTGTTGCATAGTCCCCGTTTTGTTCGGAAAAAAGGGAGGACAAAGGTTTCTGAAAGACAAAACTGTCTCAAAACACAAACATTCATTGCCCCGGAACGCATATTTGTCATAATTAATTTCAGATATTGCAAAATATTCACAAAATTATTCTAATTATAAATAAACCCGCGTAGCTCACCCAAAATCTATGAGATTTGACATTTCGGAGACCTCACGCTACACTAGCGCCTCTAGTGGCGAATTCATACGCGATAGCCCTCATTCCAATAATAAACCCATTGGTTGTAGGAGCGCATGGTGCAAATAACCCGTCAGAAGGTGGGCGGGCTGGGACTCAGCATCAAAGGCGGCGCCGAGCACAAGCTGCCCATACTCATCTCCAAGATATACAAGGACCAGGCGGCCGACCATACCGGGCAGCTGTTTGTTGGAGACGCTGTCATCAAAGGTAAGTACAGCGCCTTAAAGCTCATTGGTCGATAACTCGGTCGATATACAGCGTGCGGTGTTTCCGCGCAGACCGGATAATGACTAGCGAAAATCATAAAACGATAACTCGATCGATATACAGTGTGCGGTGTCTTATTACAATGTCATTAATGTCTAATTTTGACAAAATCACCTCCAAAGTACTAAAAAGTGAGCAAACCCTCTAACTTCTGTAGAAACAAACTTACTGCTAACAAAAAACAAAATAATATTTTGATTTTTATTTAGTGCAGAGGTTTTTAAAAACGCTTTTACTGAAAAAAATCCAGTTTACCCCTAATATAGACAGAGTCAAATGAAACGCGGCCAACAAATCAGTTCTAAGCTTCTAACAATAATATAGGATATTGAATATCAAGTTATTCTTACTCAGAGAAATATCCGTCACTCATTCTGACATGTGTCGTTGGTTGATAGAATCACAGATGGGTACCATCCCATGTCGGCCAGTATTAAATTATTCAAATAATACTCAATCTCGCTAAGACATTCAATGAGGGCTATCGTTTTTTGTCTTTCTAGATGGCGCCACTGTTGCGTGAGGTTTTTAAGTGTGGCTTTCAAAGTCTATTATTACGGGCGTGAAAAAAAAGTTTACATTAAAATCATATTTAATACACCTTAAAACCATACCATAAAAATATCGAGCAACCACAGTGTTGCGTAGTCCCGTTTTGTTCGGAAAAAAGGGGAACAAATCAATTCATTGCCCCGTAACGCATAATTTCCATAATTAATTTCAGGTAATGCAAAATATTCACAAAATTATTCTAATTATAAATAAACCCGCGTAACTCACCCAAAAACTATGAGATTTGACATTTCGGAGACCTCACGCTTCTAGCGGCGAATTTATACGCGATAGCTTTCATTGGCATAATGCATTTGTATGACAGTTTTTGTATGCGATAACTCATTTGATTGTAGTTTGTTTGTGTCACAAACGTTACGCAATAGACATGCAATAGACCCTCTGGTTTAAAGCATAGTGTTATTTTTTTTAGTGGAACAAACTACTGTCAGTATTGAATTAAATTATAGCTAGCTGTTTTAAATGCAAATTCTCGCTAGCTTCATTGAATTAGTCCGTCTAGCGTCTAATTGAGGCCAATCAAGACCCAGACACTGCAAATTGAGTTAATTGCTAGACGACTAGGCATAATTCCTGAGCTAACTACAAAGAGGGTTGAAAAAAATTAACGGGCTTTGAAATATCGATTCTAAAAAATCTTTCGCAGTCTGAAAGCTGAACTAAGCCTAATTAAGCATTAGGGAGCACTATGCTGATTTGGGACCATTTTGTGGCTGGGAGACGTATTTTTATTTGTTTATTTTATTTCTTGTAATGTCACGAATAAGCGTTTATTTTCTTTCTTTTTAAACCCCTAAGTCACATGGAAAACTGCAAAAATTCCATGAATGACAAAGAAACCTTCAACGAATAGTATGTAAAGCACGTCATAGAAAGTTAAGAAACTATAAACAAGTAAAACAAAAGCTGGACCTTGTGGCCCTTCAGGCGACTCAAACCTTCCCCCCACATCAGTATGTAAAGCCGGGTCTCCACTGAGCAATGCGCATGATATTGTTCCAACAGGGCTCAAAATTGCACCGAAAATTGCTGCTGCGCGAGGCGGCACGCTCAGTGGAGACCTGACATAAGCACATTTTTGTTGTAGTGAACGGCGAGTACATTACTGCGTGTTCACACGACGATGCGGTGACAATTCTCCGTAACGCAGGCGACATTGTGGTGTTAACAGTCAAGCACTACCGCGCCGCCACGCCCTTCCTCCAGAAACAAGGTACCGCTCAGAATACTCGACTACAACTGCGAGCCTGGTCATGGCTCGAGAGGTTGGTCGTGACTTGCGAATCTGGTCATGGCTCGATTGGTTTGTCATGACTTGCTTGCCTGGTCATGGCTCGATTGGTTTGTCATGACTTGCGTGCCTAGTCATGACTCGAGAGGTTGGCCATGCATGACTTGTGACGTTGGTCGTGATTCGCGAGGCTGGCATTCATATCATAAGTGCCTGTTATAGATAAAATTGAATAAAAATATAACTTTGATTTTTACAGTCAATGAAAAGTTCCTTCTGCGGAATAAACTTTTGTATTAAACCTTGTATTATTGTTAACAGCGGATGGTGCGTCAGACACTGATAGCAGTACGGGGGATGACCATCCATCACTCCACAACAAACCAGTTGACGCTAACTGCAATGAAAAGCAGGTGGAACAGACCAATGGCGGTTGGCAGGTGAAAAATATACCTACGTTATGTATTTAAATAAATGATTATATTTTTTTTATCGTGCCAGACCTAATAGTTAAAAGCTAATAGTTTGAAAAGTTTGCAGGCATTTTTTGTTCTAAAAACTCAAAATAACTGATGGCATATTTATTCGGCAATAATAGGAGAAAATTAACGAAAAATAAGACCACAGATAAAATTTGTAATAAGGTGTAATTTTTTGGAGAAAAGGTAAAAGTCATATCATAACTTAAATTAGATTTTTTTACAATATTTCAAGCACTCTCTCGCAGTTCAAAGTACTTATCAATTTTCGAGTGGTTCATTTTGAATTACATTATACCATTCCGCTTTCCATTCTCTGCCCACTCCAGGCTCTATGTTTACGGCTGATTGTATCCTGCAATTTTTTTTTCAAGATTATTTGTATGTATGTTAGACTGCGTGGGGCGAAGAGGAAAGCAGCCGGCCGGGCAGCGCGGCGGGATCGGTGCGGTCGCGGCCCGCCTCCGTCGCCTCTGACCGCGTCGCGCAGGACCAGGCCAAGGAGTGGCGGGACGTCGTCTCAGGTACATACTGTTAGTCGCGTGGCGGGGGGGACGAGCAGTAGGTACCGAGCCATTATCGACCTTGACAACTAAAATGTTATTAATTAACAAAAGGGACATTTACAGAAATTCTAATTTGTTAACCATTTTTTTTTTAATGTTACAGTACCTCTTATGATGGGCTATGTGACGAGATATGTCTTTGGAACGGACAAACTAAGGCCAGGTGCTTTTGAGGTAAGCATATTATCTAGCCCTGGCATAAAAATCAGCCCGGCAAGCAGCAATGTAAATCAAAAATTGAATTACGACAAATAAATGCTACATTCGCACGAATACGCGAAACAACAAGATACTGTAGGATGGCATTTTCGAAAGATCTATACGTTGAACATATTTACATCAAAGCGCATGAACCTTGGATAACGTGTCCCATTTTGAGACCATCGTCTGGTACTACAGGTTTGAATTTCTGAAAGAAAAAAAAACATTTATTCGTGACAATTACACAAAACATAATATAATAACATAATATAATATCGTCCCCTTACAACCAGAATCGCTTATCTGCATGAAATGTAGTTTCGAGAAAAACGCATTTAAAGGTTTGCATGCTCTAAAACCTATAAAAGCTAGTTATACTAAAACGTCTTTGTTTTCTATTTAGATAATTTATCCCTTAATAGGATAGGGCTATGTTATTTACTCTATACTCGCGCCGAGTAGGTTAAAATAAGGCTTTTCTTTAAAAGGTACTGCAGATAAGCGATTTTGCCTGTAGACACGTTTTTTTTTATCTTCTAAACTAGCAAGTTTACGCAGATATATTGGATAAACTATCATTTTAAGTCCATAATTGAAGCATTTTTCGCCGAATACAGTGTTAAAATGCTTACATGTTTTATACAATTTAAGTTTTTAGTTAAGTCTCAGCGCAAATAAGAGGTATTGGCTGTAAACAAATCGGAATTTACCTCTTAAGCGCGCTTAAAAGTGCAAAATATTTCTAAGATGTTTTGACTCTAGGCTTTTTTTCTGTTTTTCTATCTTATATGCAATGTAGCATTATTCTGTTTTGTTTTTATCATTCAAAGACATATAACTTGTATTTTTCGAAAGAGTTCCATCAATCTATTTCAACAAATAGGTACCAAATAGCCCAAAAATATAAATAAATGAAAACTAGCGAGCTAAAGTCTTAAATATAGTAGTATATTTCTAGTATATGTGAGATATATTACGTTCTTCCTTTAATATCATATATGCTGCTTAATACATTTAATTATGGAACTTTTGATTACATGCATACAACAAAAAACATATTTTATTCAAACATTTTAAGGCACTTAGCGTCTCAAGGCTCAAAGTAACCACTGAAACAGTCATGAAAAAAGAACCGTAATGGTAATAACCATCAGTCTTCTTCTTCATAAAAACGATAACGAGCATGGATATTCAGGTTTTGATGAACTAAATAGAAAACATAGGTATAACCAGATCCAGCAGACCGTCGAACTGAACCGCGAGTGTCATTTAGATACCTACTATTTACTACTTCGTATCGTGTACGTCGTATCATTGAATAGCTTATCACGGCATAAAACATTTACGTTGTCACACATTTTCATTGTTCTTGGCTTAATATTTGTATAGGTAATATTTTTATCAATTACGACATGTCGTCTGACTTTTTGAGTTTTGATACCAGGCCTGTAACTTTGCAAACCAACCGTCGAACAAGACAAGGCCACAGAAAATCGAATCCAAACTCTGTTGAACCTCTTTCAGTAGAGGAATTTAAACTACCTGCATTAAAAAGCGATACACTAATCCACTGCCAATAAGCGCAGCTAAAAAAATAAAGATTTAATGACTTTTTACAAAAAAAATGTTATACCGGAGATTCACCATGGCTGGTTGCACTGGCCTGTGATGAAGACGTTATTGAGCGTGTGCCGGACGTAGCCACAGCTGGAACAAGCAGTGATGAAAAATAACCTTAATGGTAATAATCATCAGTCTTCTTCTTCATCACTGCTTGTCTTAGCTGTGGCTACTCAAACCAGCCATGGATAATTAATATTACCTAAGCCAAGAACAATGAAAATGTGTGATAAGCTTTTCATTGATACGACGTACCTACGATACGAAGTAGTAAATAAGTAGGTTATCTAAATGACAATCACGGTTCATTTTGACGGTCTGGTGGATCTGGTTATATGTTTTTCTATAGCCGCGTATCCATTAGAGCAGCCTCAGGCCGAGCACCCGAGCCGAGCCATATTTTGTCGGTTTTTTGACCGTGCTCAAAGGAGCCTCAGTCTGAGCCGTGCTTTGGCAGCGTCTCCACTTGCGCGGCCTCGGAGCGAGGCAGCCGCTCGGCCCGAGGCTGCCTCTAGTGGATACGCGGCTTATTTAGTTCATCGAAACCTGAATATCCATGCTCCTTATCGTCACCTGAAAGAAAAACACTGTTAAATTACGGCAAATGAATCGCTGTTATACATTGATCTGTTCACTCACGAAGCCCCCTCCACAGCTAATTATTAATGTACACGAGAAAACCTCTTAAGTACTTACACATTGTCTTAGTCTTAGTGTGCGTGACTGACGGTACGCTTGCGACTGAAGCCACGAGGACAAGTTCGAGCTACGCACACATAGACTTGTCGTACGGATACGTTTAGGTACAATTACAATTATAGAATGTGGAGGGGCAGACTTTCGTTAGTGAACAGATCTTAATTACCTAAATAAGTTTTTAAAAATTACTTATTATGAATCGTGCTTTCAAGCGTGTACGAACCGACTAAGCTAGCCTACACAAAGTGCACACTACTTTACATACAGCGCGAAACGTCTAAGCGATACTTAAGCGATTTTGGCTGTAGCGCTTCTTATGGTCGAAGCAAACATTGTTACAAGCAATATCGCCTATATTATATTTAGTTTGTTTTCGCTGTTGCAATAATTGAAATATAAAGTAATGCTCAACAGGCGAAACCTACTAACATTATTTTAGCACTTTAGGCAGTACTCAAATTGCATTTTTATTGAAATCTTAACATTCCAAAATCGCTTGTTTGACATTAAAATATTTTTGCTGTTGTAAAATAAAAAAAATGCTGTTTAACCAACGCGTAGTTGTTTTTGGCTGTTGATTTTCTTAAAAATCGGCTTTAAGTGAGCTTAAGAAAAACGTAACTCGGTATTGGAGTATCGTACAGTAAAACGGGTTTCAACAGCATGTAGATCTTGGAAAGTACATTCTAACGATATACTTAACTCAGTTTTGCCCAAAAGTGACTTTAAGCGATTCTGGTCGTAAGGGGACGATATATAGTTTTTTCTTTTTCCGCAATAATTACGCGTTCGGTTACGTGGGTGCACACTCACCGGGGTTCAGCTGAAAACCAGCGCTGCAGCTCTGGTTACAGGGCTACGGCATATGCTGAGCTGAGTCCTTTTGGCATCACACTACAGCACAATATCTCTTATTTTCCTCTCTTTTCCTATTTATGTTTTTACTGTGTTTTTGTTGTGATGTAGTGTTGTTTTTCTTGACAATAAATGTTGTGAGTTTGAGTTTGAGTTTGAGTTTGAAAACAAAACAGAAGAAAAGATCGCGGTGGATGTGGAAGCACAAGACCGGTCTGAATAGAGAGCCTTGGGGAAGTCCTATGTCCAGCAGTACAGTTTGATTAATTCGAATTTAACACTTGACAGATGGGCGTGCCTTCAGTCAATTTTCAACTTATTAATGATTATGTAAAAACTATTTTATTTGTATGACCTCAAAGTTGAAAATTGACTGAAGGCACGCCCATCTGTCAAGTGTTAACTCCAAGTAATCGTACTGTAGACGTCTTTCGGCTGACATGATGATGATGATGAAGGGGGAGGCCTTTGTTCAGCAGTGGACGTGTTCCGGCTGATGATGATGATGATGAATGATGAGGGGAGGCCTTTGTTCAGCAGTGGACGTGTTCCGGCTGATGATGATGAATGAGATGATGATGAAGGGGGAGGCCTTTTGTCAGCAGCGGACGTGTTCCGCCTGATGATGATGATGATGATGATGATGATGATGATGAAGGGGGAGGCCTTTGTTCAGCAGTGGACGTGTTCCGGCTGATGATGATGATGAAGGGGAGGCCTTTGTTCAGCAGTGGACGTGTTCCGGCTGATGATGATGATGATGATGATGATGATGAAGGGGGAGGCCTTTGTTCAGCAGTGGACGTGTTCCGGCTGATGATGATGAGATGATGATGAAGGGGAGGCCTTGTTCAGCATGGACGTGTTCCGGCTGATGATGATGATGATGATGATGAAAGGGGAGGCCTTTGTTCAGCAGGGGACGTGTTCCGGCTGATGATGATGATGATGATGATGATGAAGGGGAGGCCTTTGTTCAGCAGTGGACGTGTTCCGGCTGATGATGATGATGATGATGATGAAGGGGGAGGCCTTTGTTCAGCAGTGGACGTGTTCCGGCTGATGATGATGATGATGATGATGAAGGGGGAGGCCTTTGTTCAGCAGTGGACGTGTTCCGGCTGATGATGACGATGATGTATTGTGTTAGGTGCGCGGCGCGCGTCCGCAGGTGACGACGGGTGTGATCCACGCGGAGGACCCCGCCGCGCTCTCGCACTGGCTCAAGAGTATCTCCAATAATATCGTCGGTCTCACCAACCTGCAGGTACGAATGGAACTGCCTTTCTGTAGTACACTCGAACAAACTGCATCATTAATAGTAGATTGTTGCACCAAGCAGAAAGTTATTTATTATTGCACCGAGTGCCGGTTTGGAGCCCGAGCGTTAGCGAGGGCTTTAAAAAGCACGAGGGCAATATAAATTACTTAATGCGAGGTGCATAATCTGCTTTTCTTTCAACTATTAGGTACAGGAATAGTAGACGAAAAAAAACTCATGCTAAACAAATAATAGGAAAGAAATGTCACTGGCACTCGATGATTCCATTTTTGTAAGTTTACATTCGCACTCTCAAAAAATGTCCGGAAAATTCGCAAGGTTCCCGCCAATTTGTTTTTTTTTTTTTTAATTTCTTACTTTTTTTGGCAGTTAGTTAGTAGGTAGCCAGTAGCAAATATTTTACCTGCGATCTGTCAAATTTCGGATAGGCACCAGGTTGGCCCAACAATAAAGGATTTCATACTTTTTTCTGCTCTAGAGCAGAAAAGTCCCGCTTTGTGCTGGGTATTTAGTGCGGTTATGAATCATAACTTATGATGAAATTAACGCATACTTGGAAGAAAATAAATTTTATACATTCGAACCAACTGAATCGTGCCATTGATATCGCATTGCTTGACAATTTATTATGATATTACTGTGAGAACGTTCTATGGTGAGTCAGAAATCAAATGGTTTGACTGTACCATCAGAGACTTCGGAGCGGCCGATGTTTTCGAAAATATTGGAACATGCACTCTATTCTGAAGGCTTTAGAGTATGTGCCGATATTTTTGATCACCTAGGCCGCCTCAAATTATTTCATAGCGACCGTAAGGTACCAGGGTGGGACTTCCCATGGTTTTATCCCGAAAACCATATAGAAATTGATTAATAAAAGGTTCAAGCCTGGCACATGAAACTAGCATTTGCCCAGGATTGTGAAAAAATCGTTTATCGCTATAGTGCTTTGAATTATCGATGCTAAGGGTTGTTTCACACATATCACAGCAACCACACCACAACCCGCCACACCATAACCCGCCACGTGGTTGGGCGCCTATTTTGTATTGAAAATGAATAGTGCAATTCACACAAACCACATTTTGCCGTCATTATCGACTGCGTGTGTGATACGACCACATCGCAACGGCAACGCAACCACCGGTGGCACCGCGACGGCCGGCCGGCCACACGCAATCACGCGCCTGCGCTCTCCCCCCTTCATTCATTCCGACGTCTTCTTCCTACTAATAAAAGTCATAACAAGGATATCAATGTTACCTGCTCGAATTCCATGAGTGCTCAGTCAAGTCAAGGCGTGTTTCTCTATGAAAGCCGGAGTATAACTGCATCTGCTCGCGACGGAACCACATCACAACTACATTTTGTAGGCACCATATCGCAACTGCAAAATGATGTAGCGACACTATTCACACGTAACCACATCGCAACTACTAGCGACAACCACATTTTGTAGGCACCACATCGCAACTGCAAAATGATGTAGCGACACTATTCACACGTAACCACATCGCAACTACTAGCGTCAACAATATTTGTAGGCACCACATCGCAACTGTAAAATGATGTAGCGACACTATTCACACGTAACCACATCGCAACTACTAGCGACAACCACATTTTGTAGGCACCACATCGCAACTGCAAAATGATGTACCGACACTATTCACACGTAACCACATCGCAACTACTAGGGACAACCACATTTAAGGCACCATATCGTAACTGCCAATGATGTAGCGACCACTATTCACACGTAACCACATCGCAACTACTAGCGACAACCACATTTTGTAGGCACCACATCGCAACTGCAAAATGATGTAGCGACACTATTCACACGTAACCACATCGCAACTACTAGCGTCAACCATATTTTGTAGGCACCACATCGCAACTGCAAAATGCCGCAGCGACACTATTCACACGTAACCACATCGCAACTACTAGCGTCAACCACATTTGTAGGCACCACATCGCAACTGCAAAATGCCGCAGCGACACTATTCACACGTAACCACATCGCAACTACTAGCGACAACCACATTTTGTAGGCCACACATCGCAACTGCAAAATGATGTAGTGACACTATTCACACGTAACCACATCGCAATGAGGGCTATCGCGTATGAATTCGCCGCTAGAGGCGCTAGTGTAGCGTGAGGTCTCCGAAATGTTTAATCTCATAGTTTTTGAGTGAGCTACGCGGGTTTATTTGTAATTAGCATCATTTTGTGAATATTTTGCATTACCTGAAATTAATTATGGCAATTATGCGTTACGGGGTAATAAATGTGTGTGTTTTGAGACAGTTTTGTCTTTCGGAAACTTTGTCCTCCCTTTTTTTTCGAACAAAACGGGACTACGCAACACTGGTTGCTCGATATTTTTATGGTACGGTTTTATGGTGCATTAAATATGATTTTAATCTAAACTTTTGTTTTCACGCCCGTAATAACAGATTGAAAGCCACACTTAAAAACCTCACGCAACAGTGGCGCCATATAGGAAGACAAAATACGATAGCCCTCATTACTAGCGACAACCATATTTTGTAGGCACCGCATCGCAACTGCAAAATGCCGCAGCGACACTATTCACACGTAACCACAGCTTGACCGCATTTTAACGCTGCGACGTGGTGTAGTTGTAGTAAGTGTGAAACAACCCTGATTGTCTATTTATTAAACGGTACATTAATGTGCGCGTGTACGCGGGGTGTTACAGATGAAGCTGTTCAACCGTCAGCTGGGCGCCGGCGAGCGCATCGAGTACATGGGCTGGGTGCACGAGGGCGTGGTGAGCGCGACGCAGCCCTGGCAGACCTACCGGCCCAAGTTCCTGCTGCTCAAGGGGACCGACGTCATGCTGTTCGACCAGCCGCCGGTGAGGGCCGCACTGCTTCTACACTACATAGCCGACCCCGACCAGGCCGTGGTACTGGCAGCCTACAGGTCTCCACTGAGCGCTGAGCCGGAGACGAGCGGAGCGGAGAGACGTGTAGGGATCGACCAATTATATTGGTTCAAAATCACATCTCGGCTCCGCACCGTTTCTATGGAAACAGTCAAGCGGAGACGAGCGGAGCGAAGAGGTGTGTGAGGAATGATAACTTTTTTCATAGCTCCACTTAGCCCCACTCATCTCCGCTCGTGTCCGCCTCAGTGGAGCCGCAACTGTAGTTTCTCAAGCAGAGGATCGAGGATTCAAATCCAGGTTTGCATCTCTTTAAGTTTTTCGAAATTTATGTGTAATAGTATCTGTTTACTACTAGTTTAACGGTGAAGGAAAATATTTGCGAAGTACCTAACTCAATGGTTCGTGTGAATTTTTCCATCCGCATTGGGCTCGCATTGGTTTTTTTTTTTTATTTATTTATTTAGAAACAAACAGTCTTACACAATAATTTTGCATTATAAGCTGAATCCTCTTATCCTGAGAGGGGATTTGTGCCCAACAGTAGGGGTAAGCTAGAATGATGTTGATGATGAGTTGAGGGGTGCGTCATTTTAGTTTAGACAAGGCTTTATATTACGAAGTCCAAAATTCGAACTTTGCATCCTGCCGCCTCGCTGACGCTTCTAATTATTTAATACGAGAGTGAGAGCGACGGTACGATACGAAGTTCGATGTTCGAATTTCGCAGCACCCACGCTCTATTTATTCGCTTTGCTCCGTTTCGATAACTGGTCGTTCCGTCAACAGATGACCATCGGCGAGCTGGCCAAATGCCCGGAGACCCTCAAAGTGTACCAGACGATGTTCCGCACCGTGAAGGAGAGCGAGACGGTGGACTGGCGCCAGCACTGCTTCCTCGTGCAGAGCAGCGCGCGGCGCGGGGCGGGCCGGGGCGGCCGTGGCGCGTGGGCGGCGCCGGCCCAAGATACTTCAGCGCCGAGACGCGCCAGGACCTGCTGAGGGTCGAGGCCGCCTGGACCGCCAACATCGTCAACTCGGTCACGAGGCTCCAGGTAACTCCCGCCATTCGAATTGTGTTGCCAATTTAGGCTATAACGAGCACTTATGAATGTCGAAATATCTACCAGCAGTTCGGAAAAACCTCTGTTGAGAAGAATCCGGCAAGAAACTCGACGAGGTATGTATTTTTTTAAAACAGATTTACAATGTTGTTGTTGTTGAAACCCTCTACTACGCTCAGGATTCTTCTCGAACCGCTCGGTTCGCTCGTAGTTCAATTCTAGGGTCCTTCGCTTGCTCAGGTTTCAATATAAGCACGCTAGTGTCAAACTGTAACTAAAAATATATGACTGGTAGTAAAAACAAGTAATATGTAACTAATATTATAAATGCGAAAGTGTGTTTGTCCGTCTTACATGCCGTAACGGAGCGACGGATCGACCTGATTTTTTTCATAGAGATAGTTTATGGGCCCGAGAGTGACATAGGCTACTTTTTATCCCGGAAAAAAGCACAGTTCCCGAGGGAACAGCGCGCAATAACCGAATACCACGCGGGCGGAGCCGCGGGCAAAAGCTAGAATGTAATAAAAACTAGTTAAAGTATGATACGAGTAAGAGTGAGCATGAATATGGGCATACTTCTTAGATAATCGTTTAATCTAGTATCGGATCCAGTACATATCATAAACTTTACTTACTCCGATATCGTGTCGGCATCCGGTACGGATATCGGATAGAATAATACAATACAATAACTCTTTATTGCAGACCAACACAGTAAGCAATACAGAAAATAAAGGTATATACATAGAGATTTTCTAAGGTAAGCACTAGGCTGCCTTATCGCTTTAGAACGATCTCTTGCAGGCAACCTAACCTAATAATGTGAGTGGCGTACAATGAGATGTATAAAAATAAACAAGTATAATGTGCAACCTATTTTATTGCAAAAAAGTATTTCTTACAGTGAAAATATAGATTTTATCATAATATAACCTAACCTAACCTAACCAAACATAACATAACCTAATAGTACTTTTATGAAAACAAAACTTAACTAACACATTTGAAACTTTTTTAGAGTCTTGCTCAATGTTGTTTAAAAATAAATGCATTTGTGTATGTTCTCTTAGTCAATAAATAAACCATAAAAAATCGCCCACCCGCTTTCTTGAACACTTAAATCATAATTATACACATACATTTTGGGCACAAGGACAATCATGGAACAAGATAGTGCAAATGTTAACCAAATCGTTAAGTAGACCTTTTAACGTCGCCTCCGGTTGCGTCGAGTCTCTTCCATCCGTCGTTTCAAGTGGGGATATGGTTGGATGCATGTCTGAAAGTCCTGGCTGTTCAAGCTAAACAAAACAAAAACATTAAACTTTTTTTCCACCTGTAGTGTTACCACTACTGGGCAAAGGCCCTCCCTTCTTTTCTTAAAGTCTTCTTTAGCACGTACTCCTGCTAGTTTTAGAGGGTATTCAAATTATCTGATCCGATATCAATATCGGAACCCGATATTATATATCTAATATATAAAATTCTTGGATCAAAAATGTTTGTGACCAAACTCCTTCGAAACGGCTTCACCGATTTTTATGATTTTTTTTGTGTATATTCGGTAGGTCTGAGAATAGGATGTAAACTTTTCATATTTGTATTGCCCGATATCGAGTCCGACAATTTGAAAGATAGCAAGAAGATAATTCATATGTACTTCGTTTTTTTAGCATTAGAAAGAAGGTAAGCGATCTTGATGTGCGTTTTTATTGAAAAAAACTTTTGAAAAATAAATCACAGCAAATATGTAACAATTAGCAAGGGCATATGATCATTTACATGCTTTTGGTATAAGTAATTGTTACTATTTTTACAAAACGTTTTTTCAATATTTGAGAAGATTGTTTACCCTTTTTCTAATGCTAAAAAAACGAAGTATAGTCATACACTTACTCCGAACCTAACCCCGTATAGGGTTGCCATATGAAAAATTAAAAAGTCCTGACAAAAATCCGGACATGTCCAGACAAATCCTGACGTATGGCTCTAAAATCTAAACCGGTGGTGGAAAAATTTGAAAAAAATCAGAATGGTAGTAAGTAATCAAACTTTCAAGAAACTATAACGGCTAAGTTTGTTTGAGAATTATTAGTAGTTTAACCCTTTGACCATTATTTTAAAGCAATGAATCGAAACTTTAACGATACGCACAGCATGAATGATTTTTTTTATGATTTTTGAGAAGAGAAATGTATAATTATTGCAGGGTTTCCGAATTATGAGACGGCAATATGTTTGCCGCTATCAGCCAAGGGCATTAAGTGACAAGACCGTCATGTCAGTTTGCCGGGGAACTACGGGTGGCACGACGTATCAAAATAAATAAATTAAAAACCAATAGATGATAAGAAATAATTAAAACCTTTATTTAACTTAAAACTGAATTCTTTCAAATAAATAACCGGCAAGAGCATATCGGCCATTTGAAGTATTGAATTAAGCTATTGCTCCATATATAAATCAATAACAATTGTAGCCTAACCCACCCTTTCCTTTAATAAACACCAGACACTTAACGGATAGTGGCAATATATTGCCGTCTTCATTTTTTAAAATTATCAAATAACAGATTTTTTTTCTTTAACCTATATCGCCAATCTTGTCTCTGAAAGTAGAGAATTGTGACTATCGGATAAATCCAGCAAACAAAATTTTATTTACAAACATTGTTCAATTGTAAGGAATAGTTAAAAATCTAAGTTCAGGCCTAAGAATCATCATTTAACATGGTTGGAATAACGGTTTATCTGCTATCCTTTTTTTTCGTAAATTGGTACGAGTATGTTCTCTTATGCGAACCAAAAGTTATATTAACTAACAACACGTTCATTGAGAAAAAATAAAATATCTGAGTCGTATGACGGCAAATATCTTGCCGTTACCCACTAAAGGGTTAAGAGTACCTAAAGCAGCCTAAGGTATAAAATATACCGAAAACTTGGAAGATTCCGTATAAAATACGAAATCCTTAGAAAAATGTTACTTAATTTTTTCGTCATGGCTACGGAACCCTTTTTGGGCGTGTACGACACGCTCTTGGCTGGTTTTTTGTACTGTGGTAGTGGGATGTATATAATATAGATCGGAGGGATGTGATAAAAAAAAAACTAACACAAATATCTCCGTGATCTCGAGAGCGGTGATGGTGGTGACTGCTGGGGCGCCGGGGTTTAGGATCGCTCTGTCCCCGAAATACGCGCCATCGTTTAGATGTGTCAGCTGAAAAAATCATGGATAACTGTCACGTAAAATAACAGTAACTTAACAGAGAGCTGTGAAACAAGCTCTAAAGATAGAATTAGCAAAATATCTTTGAGTGTAGCGCTTTGTTGCTAAATTAAAGTTAATTTGAGACGGTACCTCTCTCCCGTGCTCGTCGGAAACGCTTAATGTACCGTAAGAAATGAAACACATTCTTTCACTCGGTTCACCGAACTTTTGTATCGTCTGAAAATTGGAACTATGGTTACTAAAATAAAATTAAATGACGACATGGTTCGGACCTATACGTAGAACTTCATGAAGGTGCGATATTTTTGGGAGATAGGATACAGCACGCGTAAACTTCTCTTAAAATACGATGGCGATTGGCGAAACAAACTACCTACATCTTTACAGACCTTCGCCTAGATAAAAAGATTTGCAAAATAAATTGAAAATAATTCTCCGGAGCACATGGAGAAATTTGGCCGTGTATGTCATAGCTCGGTATTGTATGTGGTGAAGTAAGCATCACACAATAATGAAAAGCTAAATTCGATTTCCGGGCCCAGATTATCCATCATGTTTTTCAATGTGTTCATGTTATATTTATTGAAATACATCACCTGTCCAGGGACCAAAGTCTCCTGCTTGAGGCTGAATATGATGGCGTTGACGACCGCAACCGGCAGGTCTCGCAGCGGCGGCACGTTAGCCACCAGCCTCTTGCACGAGTGCATGTTTATATCCTGCTTTATCTGCTCGTTGATAGTGCCCAGAATCTGCTCCTCATTCAAATAGTTTCCACTAAACTTGTAGCTCA